>NC_134860.1:46643546-46978129 GCF_049852395.1 Peromyscus maniculatus bairdii | reverse complement strand
AGTGAGAAGTGCTGGAGGAGCCACAGGTACTGAGTGAGACTTGTCCTGGATTTGAGACCTAACATTACGGCCTTTTGCTGATGATAGAGGGACCACATGGTCTCTTCTCTTAGAGAAGAGACTTCTCTTCACTATTTTCTGCTGAAATCTGGGCATCGTTGTTGGGACCCAGGGGGGCTGGAATGATGCTCAAAGAATGGGAGGGGAGAGGGGAGCAGGGACATCTGTTTTGCTCAGTACCCAGGTTTTGAGAGACCACCAAGGGCTAGTGAAGTGAGGGCAGCTGTAAGCAGCCTGTGATGTTGGCTCACCGAGCTTTGGACCAGTCTAGGATACAGGAGCTCTGGCTGGTTGGAATCCCATCAGAAGCATTTAGGGCTGGCACATTTGGAGTGGTTTTCAATCTTCATTTGTTCTCCTGGGACAGCTACAGATGAGAGATAGAAGGTAAAGTTAAAGAGTTTAGGGGGAAATGTTTATCTTGGGTGAACATTTGCAACTTTCAGGCCCATGGTCTTGGTAACTGGGGGAGGGAAGTCCCAGGACCAGGGAAGAGGGTGATCCCACCTTCAGGAATAGGCAGGTAGGGAAAATTAAATGTACTAACTTAAACTGGAGTCTGTTTGACCTTCAAGAGATGACTCCAAGGAGACCCCTTGAAGCTTACATGAATTTTTCAAGTTTATAAAAGGAGATAAAAATTTTAGCTGTATTAGAATTACCACTGTTTGCAATCTGTACTGAAATCCACATTGTAGAGAGGGCAGTAGACTCAAACCTTTGAGTCCTAGTAGAAGTTTGGGAACCCCCCCCCCAAAAAAAATGATTCAGGGTTAAAAGCATGAACACAATTTTCTCTGTCCAGATGGCTGGGTGTATAGACTGGACAGAGATGTTTTTGGTACAATGAGAAGCATTTTTAGGTTTATACTTAGAAGACAGCCAAAGGAAATTTAAAACTTTGTGTTTGTGTGATAAGAATTCCATTGATTAATGTTAAAATTCCAAACTTTTGAAATCTTAGTACAACAATAGCAAAGCAAGAAGGAAAGAAATCTGAAACCGTTTTCATTTACCTTACATCACTTCCTTAGACCTTATAACTAAGGCTGCATTTAAGACATCTTAAAACACTTGTCTAGACCCCAACAGCCTACTGACGCTTTAAACCTTGTTTCCCTATCCAATCATTCACCATGAGACACAGGTGGTTGATTACTGAGAGCAGTCATTGCAAAGCAAGTTCCTTTAAATAAAGGAGTAGTAAAAAGTTACTTTGGAATCCGTCATGTGTTTATTTATCTCTTTAGGAGTCTATCAGCAAGGTCAACTGTCTATTCCTGCCCTTTTTTAGCAGGAAACCTGGGAACTAGAAAAGTGAGGCCCAGGGCCTGAGTTTATATATGAGATGAATTAATAAGGCAGCTGCAGCCTTGGGGAAGGAGCTGGTTTGCTTGCTGCTATTAACATACAGCAGCTGTCAATATCATCAGAGATCTGAGAAGGATAAATTATGGCAGGAAGTATAACCCAAATGGCCTATGTATCAATTAATATGACAGAGATTTACTGTTACCTGGATGGTTACCCTAGGCTCCCAAGGTCTCAATGGCTCTGTTGGGGGGCAGAAGCCATACACAGGTCTTTGACTGCCCTACAGGACAGTGTTAAATCTTCAGCTGCCACACAGGACAGCACTGGCCTTCTGCTGCCAAACCCAGAAGGTCTCGGAGATTTTTCTGGAGAGAAGGGAATTGAGAAAGTTGACCTTCTACAAGGTAGCATAGCACAATCAACCCAAGAATGCCCACAGTTTTGGCAGAGCCCTGGCAGCAGGCAAGGCATGGGACAGTGGATAGCATTAGCACAATCCAGGTGGCATAGTCTGTGCCCCATCTGTCTTCTTTAGGGACCTTAGGATTACCTCTCGGAACAGAAATCTGGCATTTCTGTCTACACTGGGAAGCTGTTTCATTAAACACTTTAAATGCCACATTCAGCAGATCTCTGAAGAGTTTGAAGACCATCTGTTAAGTAAACCTGAGTTAAACAAGCTTTGCCCTACACTTAACCTTGAAAACACATACAGGAGGCTGAATAAAGCTTATCATTGTAAATGAATTGCATTTGAACTTATCATGACTGCAAGTATAGTTCTGAGATCATTAAAGAATTTGATCCTTTATGAGGTGACTAACCATTAATTCACTTTATCCCTGGAAAGTTTGAGCTTTAAAAATTTGAGTTAAAGATTTAATTGAAGATCCTTTAGCATCAAAACTAAAACTTGAAACCATAAATACAGTCTCTAGAGAAACTGGGGACTTTTGATCCTTTCATAATGCACCATTACAGAATATTACAGTTTCTTATAGGACTTAGTTTATACAAATAGCTAAAGCTTAAAAAAGTTAGTAAAGACAAAAAGACTAGACATATATCGTTAAGTCAGTTTTTTGTTATTTTTTGAGACAGGGTTTCTCTGTGTACCAGCTCTGGCTGTCCTGGAACTCCCTCTGTAGACCAAGCTGGCCTTGAACTCACAGAGATCTGACTGATTGCCTCTTGAGTGCTGGAATTAAAGGCATGCACTACCACCAACCGCAAGTCAGTTTTTTTGTTAATCTGGGTAGACCTTAGGAATTTATAAACCTTACTTATCAAACATATGCTGTTCCTTATTTAAAATTTTCTAGAAGCCTGGTGTTGAGCAGTTAGCAAAGACATAAGTGGTTAGACATACATCTCTAAGTCACTTCCTGTTAACCTGAGTATACTTTTATATCCTTGGGAATTTATAAACCTTATTTATCAAATATACATATATTATTTATCAAATATATATTTAATAAATGTTACTTATCTAAAATTTTCTAGAAGCCTTGTGTGAACAGTTAGCAAAGACATAAGAAGTTAGGTGTAATCTCTAAGTCAGCTTTTGTTAGTCCTAGTGAGTAGACCTTTATGTAGACGGATTTTTCTTTGTGCCACCAGCTCACAAATAAGAGCACAGAAACTTATTATTAATTATGAAAGCTCAGCCTTAGTTTAGGCTTGTCCCACCAGCTCTTATAACTTCAATTAACCTGGTTTTATTAATCTACATTTTGTTTGTTTGTTTTTTTGAGACGGGGTTTCTCTGTGTAGCTTTGCGCCTTTCCTGGAACTCGCTTTGGAGACCAGGCTGGCCTCGAACTCACAGAGATCTGTCTGCCTCTGCCTCCCGAGTGCTGGGATTAAAGGTGTGTGCCACCACAGCTTTCTACCTTTCTTCTATTCATGTGGCTTTTTACCTTTCTTTCATTCTGTATCTCCCTGTGCCTCAATTATCTCCTCTTTCTTCCTCTCTCTGTGCCTAGAAGTCCCGCCTATACCTCCTGCCTAGCTATTGGCTGTTTGGCTTTTTATTACACCAATCTCAGCAATACATCTTCACACAGTGTACATATATCCCACAACACCTTTATAACCTTAAAAATTATAAGCCTAGATTGTATTAATTTAAAAAACCATTTTAATCCAAGATATTTTGGAGACCTGTTGTCTCCTTAGTCTAAAAAGAGGATAGGATGATAAGCAGAGGGTTCAGCAGGACTAAGAGGTTTTATAGTTGTTGCTTTAGTTGCTTTATACCACATGGTCATCCTAACTGTGATGGCGGCTGAGTTACATGGCATGTACCCCTTAACCTTAGCAAAGATGGCTGCCGGTCACATGGCTACTTCCATCTTAGTGAGTTCATCAGCCAAGATGGAGGCTAGTTGTATGGTTACTATTTAAAACATCTATTTTTCTAATAGATCTACTTTTAAAAACAAGTCTTGAATCCAAGTTTCATATACAGTATATTCTAAACCAAAGCTGAATCACATACATAGTATGTTGTATCAAATTAAAATTACATATATATAAGCTTTTTGTTTTAAATTTAAGCTACCTTTGTTGTTGTTTTTTGAGACAGGGTTTCTCTGTAGCTTTGGATAAGCTACCTTTCTGTTATAGATATCTTTAACACATCCAATGAATTTACAAATCCTGGGAGATAAAGACTTTTTTTTAAAGATTTGTTTATTTATTATGTACAATGTTCTGCCTGCATGTAAGTCTGCAGGCCAGAAGAGGGCACCAGATCTCATTACAGAGATGGTTTGAGTCAGCTGGGAACTGAACTCAGAACCTCTGGAAGAGCAGCCAGTGCTCTTAACCTCCGAGCCATTTCTCCAGCCCCGGAATAAAGACTCTTTATACAATAGTTTTAAAGGATTTCTTGAGAGCAGAGTTCAGAGAAATCATAGAGACCAAAGATTTTCAAGAGAGGAATGTTGAAAAACCTTAGAGATAAGAAACTTTGGGATCATTTACTTGTGTGGTGGCAGATGCTACAATCTGAGAGAATTTGAAACTAGAATGCTCCATCTTTGGCTGTTGAGCTGTACAGAGGCTGTACAGCTGTTTTCGGGAACAGGCTTTAATAAACTCTCTGAGTTGAGAAAGGAATTGAGTCTGAAGAGAAAAGGAGGATGTGAAATGATTCTACCATAGGGAGGGTTCTAATAAGCTCCAAGAGGAAGCTGAGAGAGAGAGAACAGTGTAGCCCTGAGGGATAAGGAGGAATAAGCAGGAACTCCACCCGTCAGAGGGTTCCAACACTGTAGAGGCCATAAGGACCTAGAGAAGCTGCAGGACTTAGCAGGCAGGGAAAATGAGAACAGGATTAAGTCTTATGCCCACGTGATGGGTGCACTGGGCATAGGAGGCTCCTTAGTAGAGAGATGCCTATGTGGTAGGTGTCCCAGAGGGCATAGCAGGAAGAGGGGGAGGGAGAGCAAGAGAGGAGCCACCAACCAAGAGACAAAGCCTGGGCTAAGAGGTCAAGAGACTGGTGTAGCCAAAATGGCTGCTTTACGTAGGAATCAGGCTCAGGAGGAAAGCAGAAGCCCAGCCCCTGAGAGGAGAGGTTTAGGGTAGGGGACAGGATGAGGACCGCTAGAAAGAGCCACGGGAACTGAGTGAGACTGCCCTGGGGTTGAGACCTAACAGTGAAGTCATCGTTAGCAGACAGGCAGATCGTTTTTCTGCTTACCAGGTCTGTCCTCTGTTGGGCATCTGTTCCCAGCACTTCTTGGCTTTTGTGAACTTAGTTCTGTGAACATTCCTTTACCTGTGCATACGAGTGCCTGCTTTTCGTTCTTTTGGGCCCACGCCTACAAATGGAATTGCTGGGTCTTTCATTTATTCCATATTTAACTTCCTTGGAACTTCTAAGCTGCCTTCCTCGGGGACAACAGTGTATGAAAGTTCCATGTTCTCGGCTTCCTCGTCAACACTTGCTCTTATCTTGTATTTTAGGAACTCTAGTGTGCATGAGGTGGCCTGTCACAGTGGTGACGTTTTTACCTCTCTGGTGATCGGCTATGTCGAGCATCTTTTCAGCTGTGTATTAGCCGTTTGTTTATCTTCCTTGAGGAAGTTTCTGACCAAACTCCTTGACAGCTTCTACTTCTTTTTTTACTTTTATCATTGACTCCCCCCCCCCATTTGTCAAGATCCAAATCTATATAATAGCAGGATATTGCATAATAATCTATATAATAAAGGATAGCTATTGTCAGATTTTTATATTATTATGAATCATAATGTAAATGCGTGTTTTCCAGTGGTCTTAGGAGACCCCTATGAAAGGGTTGTTTGACACCCAAGGGGACTGCTACCCACAGGTTGAGAACCGCTGCCTAGAGCTTAACATGATGCCTGGTATACAGTAGGCTTTTATAAATTCATGCTAGCTGAATTAATAAAACATCCTAAGTCTCACATTAGCAATCCCAAGTTCTCTTGAAATCCTCTTTAGGAAAACGCAAAGGACAGAAGAATAAAGGCCCTAGCAGACCCCTGTGAAATGGCTAGGCTGTGGTACATTATGAGTTGAATACCTTGCTCCCTAAAGGCTATGATATGTATGGAGCCAGTTGCTTCAAATAATGTGAATGCTACAATTCCACCTGACTTCATTATTAAAGGAGAATCTTGACAGATGGGATGCTCTGGTTTGGAAAGATGCAAAGGTCACCGGGTTGATAGCTGTGTAAAGATGAGTCCTTTACCAGTCAACACCTTTTCTGGATCGATGCTCTCAGTATCAGCAATTGAGAACGCCCCAGAGGGAGGTGCACATTCTCAAAGTCACCTAAAGGGAAATATGGAAATGCTGATGTGTTAGGCAACTCAGGATATCTGAGTGTTTAAACATGGGGACCTCTGGTTTTGTTTTTAGAAATGATTGCATGCCAAGTGTCATCAAAACTAATATTTAAATTGATGTTTTGCCATCAATATTTTAATTAATAATGAATATTTCATATAGAATCATCCCACCTAACAAAATTAGTCAGTCTTCAAAAAATATTAATGTTATGTAAATCAGGAAAATTTACTGGTCAGTACATAATCCACCATGACCAACAGAGTCTGATACCTACCTCATCATGAGCAAGATTTGACTCTGGGTGTGAGGGAAGAAACGACACAATGCAAATTTGAAATTTCACTTTCTGTGATATCACAGTAGTCTATAAGGAGCATCACAGTGTATAATATTTATAAAGTGCTTCCTGATGCAGTTTATATAAATTCATCTGGAATAGTTGAAAAGCTATTGCCTTTTTTGTATTTAAAGAAAAAAACGAAAACCTCAGGGCAGGAAGATAGAACAGGAAGATAGAACAGGGGTGAAGAGTGCTTGTTGCTCTTGCAGAGGACTCATGTTCTATAGCACGAATATTAAAGGTCTTATTAATAAAAACAAACCTGAAGCCAGGCATTGGGTTGAATGCTGGAAGATCAGAAAAGCAGAACAAGCCACAGCCAGCTCACCTTGCCAATTCCTCATCTGATCCTGTTTCCTCAGACTGGAAGCTTCTGTGTCCTCATCCAAGTGGATCTCAGCTGAACTGCTACTCAAAAGCCTAAAAGCTTAACCTGCTCTAGTTCCTGGTCCTCATGCCTTATATACCTTTCTGCCTCCTGCCATCACTTTCTGGGATTAAAGGATGTGTCACCATGCCTGGCTGTTTCCAATGTGGCTTTAAACTCACAGAGATCCTTGGGCGCTGGAGAGATGGCTCAGTGGTTAGGAGCACTGACTACTCTTCCAGAGGTCCTGAGTTCAATTCCCAGCAACCACATGGTGGCTCACAACCACCCAATGATATCTGGCACCCTCTTCTGGTGTGCAGGCATACATGCAGATAGAATACTGTATATATAATAAACTCACAGAGATCCGGATGGATCTCTGCCTCCCAAGTGATAGGATTAAAAGCATGTGTGCGACCATTTTCTGGCCTCTATGTCTATCTAGTGGCTGTTCTGTCCTCTGACCCCAGATAAATTTATTAGGATGCACAATATATTGGGGAACACAATATCACCACATTTCCCCCTTTTTGTCTAAAATTAAACAAGTTTATAACTAATACAAGAAAAACTATATCAATAAGTATATACAATATATACAGTCAAGAATTGCATTAACAGTGTCTAGTTTATTAACATTTGACAGATTCAGATGAAAAATTCCATTATATATATTAACAATGTCCAGTCCAGTAACATTTGATAAACTCAGACAAAAAAATTTTCATTACTTATCCTATGTAAAATAAGTAGTTCCTTTTTAAAAGCAGATTCAATAATCTACCTTTTTATCTTATCATATCCATAATGTTCTGTTCTCAGTGCCCACAGAGTGTCTTACAACCATATGAAACTCTTGTTCCAGAGGATCCAGCTCCCTCTTCTGACCTCCACAGCACCAGCCAGGCATGTACGTACACACAGACAAAACACTTATACACATAAAATAAAATAATCTTTAAAAAAAGCCCACTCTTTGATAACTTAACTTCATATTACACTGTTTCTAAAAAAGAGACCTAACATTTCAAAAACACATATTTCACCTTGATGAACATGGACAGCCACAATGTGTGAGCCTTAAGGAAGACTCTCTTTCTTCAAGCTATTAGGCCCAGAGCAGGCATGGAGAATGTTGCAGATTCTATTCCAAACCTAAACTGGAGTGAATTTCTTTCCTGGAGCTACACTAGACAGAATAAAAAGACCAACGTATTCTGGCTGGCACAATGTGCTCCTCAAGCAGACTTTGAAATAACACCCATTGAAGATAAGCTGTTCAACACCCCTATTCCATGCCACCCACCTTAGGATAGTTCTGTTCAGCTAGGTCTAAAGTAGACTTTCCTTGTAGCCTCACATGATTCTGAGCAGTTGCTGTCTGCTGTGGGAAAATGCTTTTGTACACTGGTTTAATAAAACGCTGATTGGTCAGTAGCCAGGCAGGAAGTATAGGCGGGATAAACAGACAAGGAGAATTCTGGGTGGAGAAAGGCTAAGTCAGGAGATGCCAACCTGCCGTCCAGGGAGCAGCATGTAATGGCACACAGGTAAATCCATGGAACTCGTGACAACATATAGATTAACAGAAATGTGCTGAGTTAAAGTGTAAGAGCTAGTCAGTAGTAAGCCTGAGCTAATGGCCGAGCAGTTTTAATTAATATAAGGCTGTGTGTGTTTACTTGTGTCTGAGCAGCTACAGACTGGGTGATACACAGGAAAACTTTCAGTTACAGCTGCCTGTGGAAGGAAAGAACTGGCTCCTGAGGGGATGTCCTCCAGCGGCTATGTGTGCACTGTGGTACCCATACCCATACCAAATAAATGGATGTAATGAAAATTCAAATAGATTTTATGTGTACATGTATGGTTGATTGTCTGTCTGTGTAGACAAACATTCAGGTGCCCAAGGAGTCCAGAAGAAGGTGTCAGATCTCCTGGAGCTAGAGTTACAGACAGTTGTAGGCTGCCCTATGTGGGTGCTAGGAACCAAACCCAGGTCCTCTACAAGAGCAGCAAGTGTTCTTAACCTTTGAACCATCTCTCCAGCCCCCAGTACATTGTTCTAAAAACAGTACTTGAATAAGATAATGTTTTTTTGCACCTTCTCTGTTGTACATTGACTTTCAGTTTCCCTTAGAAATCTAGTTTCATTTATTCATATTCTTAAAACCATTTTTATCTGCTCCATAAAAAATTTCATGACCACAATCTTGGTAACATTTATGTAATTCAGGGGAAGCTATCCAGTATAATTTATTCTATCATCTCTTATCTCCTATTATATCATATTATGCCACATCCATCATATCATGGGCAAATGAATAAGGAGTAATAATTTCCCGTAAAATATCCATGTGCCTCTAGCTGAAGTAAAGGAAGTAAATGGTCATGGTGATTTGAAGAATCAGTATTTACAAATTCAGCTAACCTGTTAAATAACTCCCACTGCTTTGGGTTACCCAAGAGAGACCGGTTCTGTTTTCTTTTATTTATATTTTTAATATCATGATGTTGCCCCTCTCCTCAAGATTCTGTCATTTCTTCACCTTGTTATTGCATAATAAGTATCTTGAATGTGAATATATATTTATTTTCATCCCATATTATTATCTTTTTAATCTATGAAAACATAGAAAGCATGCTACCAAATTATACAATTCCAACACCTTTATATGTGCTTTTACTTTCTGTTGGGAAGTGCATCACTATCACTCAGAAAATGATCAGAAGTCTGAACTATTTCTCAGTTGTAATGGCCTTAAAATCACTAATGCTTTTATTCGAACAAGCCCCAGCAAAAGCCATCAAGACGGGGCCCTAGCAATGCACATCCAGTTACAGCTCAATTGTGAATTTGGTAGATCATTTGGACTAACTGTCCTGACAATTTCCACGTCTACCTCCTGTAAATATAACGAGTATCATCATCCTTACAGGATGCTACGGCTATTAGAGAACTTGGTTTGGGGCAAGCTTCAAGCTTCTCAGGAACCTGAGAGAAAAGAACCGTTCAGGAAGGTAGAGTCTGTCAGGAGAGAAGCTTTTTGTCACATTTGCTTGAATCCTCAGTCTTCCTATGTGCATAGTAGAGATAGTCACATGCAACCTCTGAGTAGCAATGAAGTCCAATCCAGAACAGACTTTCAAATGTGACAAAAGCTAAGGCAGGTGAGTTTGAGGGAAGCCTGAAAGTCAGGGGCTCTGCATTTACCTCCCACAGCCTCTAAAACACACCAACGCCCGAGGTTCCATTGTAGATTTTTTTCTTTGATGTTTCCCCAATGCAGAACATTCCAGCACTCCTGTAACAAGGTGAGAGGTGGACATGGAAGAATTTTCTGCAGTGTGTGGTGCAGCAGTAGAAACAATGAAAGACCTCACCAAGGTGGAAGGCAAGAATCAACTCCCCAAAGCTGTTTTCTGACCTACACACACACACCATGGTACACACACACACACACACACACACACACGAGTTGTAAAATTAATGTCTTTGCCTCTGCACATGTGTTACAGTCCTGATCATATTGTATATGATTTTGCAAGACATATTGAACTAAGGCTACTTTAATCCCCCAATTCTTCCCTCCCTTTTCTTCTTCTTTCCTTTCCTTTTCGATGCTTGGGGGGTGGAACCCAGGGTCTAGTGAGCTAGGCAAGTGTTCTCTCGTTGAGCTACAACCTCGGCGCTAGTTCGTATCTTTCATTTAAAACATAACAGATTTAATAAGAGAGAGCATTTAAAGCTAATTGTGTTGGCTTCATAACAGAGGCCATCCCTGTTTCTTCTGACATCCCATAGCCACAGAGTCCCCTTCCTGATGTTTACTGTGCCTCTTCCTTGACTGAAGAGCTGTCAGTCACACCTGTGTGGGTTATCAATAACTGTTTGCAGCCGGTAAAGACTTAGGCTAAGAACATTCTCTTCTATATTGCCATCAAAATGAGCCATCTCTGCAATCTTTACCCTCTGTGTTCTGGACGAAAGCGTGAAACCGCTTACCAAGAGTCTATCTTCCATTTCCCAATTCTTTGGCTTTATTATTTTTTTCATTCCTCCCTCCTGCAGAAGTTAGGGTCTTACTTATTTTTGTGACACTGTTACTGAAACAGGGATCTCAGTTGCTTCAAGATGTTTGGTTTTATAAATTTGTGAGGCGTCTGTCCTTTGTACACAAGGTACACATGAAAGCATGTGACCCCCACCAGCATTACAACCCCCCTTCAGGACTGGTGCATTCTCTCAGTTATATGCAGCATTTGAGGTATCTTCACCGTGTTAAGTCCTTGCTGTAGGCCTTCCCCGGTACCGAATTTCCACAGAAATTATTTGTGACAAGTGATCTTTTGGAAACGTTAGTTTTCTGCGAGGGCACTGGTAGCCCGTGTGCTTCATGACGGGGGTAGAGGTCCATGTTGGGAGGCTACATGATTGATTATGAACTAAACAAAGAGTGTCCCCCTTTTACCAGCTTTAAAAATAAAAAAAAAATGGGCTCTGTAAATGAGTTGCCAGGACATATGTGGATTACCACATCCTGCTGTCTTTCTTATGTTGTGGAAACAGGCTGGAGGGATGGATTTTAAGGGACAGCAATAGTTTCAGGAGCGGTTGCCTTGGTGTCACAGACTCTTTTGATGTCTTTATGTACCGCAGTCACAGGTGACATTTGAATTTTATCCAGTGCCATTTCCATCTTGCACAACTGAGAAAGCAGTTCTTGTGGGAATTCTTTGTACTGTTTCCACCTGCCACGGGGTATTAGCAGATTACAGGAAACACTGGGAGGTGCCCTGTGACATCTACGTGAACAATGGCACACTTGTTTGCCTTTCTGCTTTCAAGGATATTTGAAGGTCGACTTCTGAAAAGCGTGTTTTTTTTGTGAACATAAAATAGCTGTGTATTTGTGTGAATACAGACAGATGCAAGACATAACTGGGACCTTCCATCCAGGTAACCGCAAATAAAAAGTCTAACACAAGAGGCCAGTTTTCTCTGTAAGTAGTTTTTTTGTTTTGTTTTGTTTTTCCCAGTATGCTCTGGGCTTCAGCCACTCCTAGGCATCTCCTGCTCAGGAAAGCACTGTCTTAGAAACATCCAGGATCACACTGAGGCTGCAGCCACCAGCCAGTAATCCTACCCTGCTGGAGACAGAGGAGAAAAATCCCAAGGCAAAAAATATGGAGAGGAATGCCATCCGTCTCACAGCTTTGCCTCTCATAAAAGACACACATGCAGATTTCCTGATGGCATTTCTGACCTGATGAATGACAGCAGAACTGACAATGATTAAATCACTCTGGCAATAAGACTCACAGTGGTTAGGTCACTATGACAACCCAGCTGACAGTGATTCAATCACTTTATTCCACAACCTTTCTTTTCTTTTTCTTTCTTTCTTTCTTTCTTTCTTTCTTTCTTTCTTTCTTTCTTTCTTTCTTTCTTTCTTTCTTTCTTTCTTTCTTTCTTTCTTTCTTTCTTTCTTTCTTTCTTTCTTTCCTTCCTTCCTTCCTTCCTTCCTTCCTTCCTTCCTTCCTTCCTTCTTTCTTTCTTTTTTTTTTCTGAGACAGGGTTTCTCTGTGTAGTTTTGTTGCCTGTCCTGGATCTTGCTCTGTAGACCAGACTGGCCTTGAACTCACAGAGATCCACCTGGCTCTGCCTCCTGAATGCTGGGATTAAAGGCATGCACCCCACCCCCACCCCTGGCACCACAACATTTCTAAAACCTTACAAGCCCAGATTGCATGATAGAATTCTATAGAAAGCATATGGTCAGTCTGAATTTTATTTTCCATAAAATGGAAAAGGTATCAGTTGGGCGATTCTTAAGTGTCAGGACTACCCCCCCCACACACACCATTCCCCACCCCCTCCCAGTCTCACAGCTCTGGCTGGCCTTGAACTCACAAATTCACCTGCCTCTGCCTCCCCAGAGCTGTGATTATAGTTGTGGGCCACTACGTCTGGCTAAGTGTTAGGACATTGGATGCACACTGAAAAATGTTTGTTTGAAATGAACCCAGGGGGCTGCTGGTTTTTAGTGCCCACTAATCTGTTGTTATCCTGTATCATGACCACTAGAAAAAGACAAAAGAATAGTCGGTGAGATTGGTCTTATGTTATCACAAGAGAGTAAAAAATTGAAAAGAGTGACTGGTTTGGGGTGTCCAAAGGTTGGGCGGGTAACAATCCAGATACGTGGCTAGTCCCGTAAACCTCCGGAAAACTGAAACTGCCGAGAGGCTGGATCACTGAAGGAGAGATACTGTTTACAGCTACTATGCTTTAATTTATGTTCAGTGTAAAAAGACCCAAGTTAAATCAGTAACAACGAAAGAATAAAAATCTCCCTGCCAATAAGCATCAGTTGTGCATAGAAATGGGCCTTCACTAGGCAGAGTTCAGTCTTCTTGCCCCGGAGAGTTTTCCAGAAGTCTAGAGGAGTTGATGAGACCAAGCCTCAACTGGCCACAGGTGCAGCGGCTTTGCCACGGGCAAGAACAATGTCTGTAGCAAATCAGCATCGGTTTGCGTCCCCCATGGTGACTGCCAGTTGTGTGCAGGCTTTTGTCTATTCTTTGTGTACTATTTGACTCAGCTAGAGCCAAAGGAATCAGCGCTAAAGCCAGAGCCTACCTTTCCATAGCAAGCCTAATGTTTGATGTTCCTTGACATTTTCACTGCACGCAACCCCTGCCCTGAGCTCCTGCGGCCTCACAAGCACTCCTCACATGAAAGTACAAGAGTCTAAAATGGTCCAATCCACACACTGTCCTCCCATCCAGGAGGCAAGCAAGCAATGCTCCCTGACAGCTGGCTGTCCAGCTGGTGTTTGATGTGTGGCAGAAAGGCACCATGGGATAATAAGGGAGATGGATGTTTCTCTAGGGTGGAAACTCTGTAGTCGAGTACACCCTCCCCTGGGCTTCCAGCCCCTCTGCCCTACAAGCAGCAAGGTTACCCAGGGTTCCACCATTACCTGGCCTCATTTACAGTACACCTAAGCTCTATTTACTTACCAGGCTTTTCATGTGCCCACATTTCCCTGATCACAACAAACGTTTCAACACCTCGGTTAAACTTTATCATTGTGAATGCATCGCAAAGGTTTTTGTCTTTAAACAATGTCTACTCTTTGTCAGCTCTCATTCTTGCCTGAAAGCTGGGAGAAATGTGGTCACAGACCTTGCAAACCATATCTGGCT
Organism: Peromyscus maniculatus bairdii; assembly: GCF_049852395.1. Classification (NCBI taxonomy): domain Eukaryota; kingdom Metazoa; phylum Chordata; class Mammalia; order Rodentia; family Cricetidae; genus Peromyscus; species Peromyscus maniculatus. Next base: position 46,964,002 of record NC_134860.1, on the reverse strand, counting down.
AAAGGTAATCTAAAAACAAACAAACCAATGAACCCTTTGAAAATCTTCACTTTGTGAGAAATGTATAAATAGTTCAGATACCTACATAGACACTCCCATACCATGGATGCCCAGCTGAAGAACTGTCTAGAGAAAGATCATCAGAGATGACTGTATTTAAAAGATTGTACTTGGATAGGGTAGGGTGGTGCACAGCTTTAATCTCTGCGCTGGGAGGCAGAGGCAGGCAGATCCCTGAGAGTTCGAAGCTGGCTTGGTCTCCATAGCGGATTCTAGGCCAGCCTAGGCAACATAGTAAGACACTGTCTCATAAATTAAAAAAAAAAAAAAATTGAACTGGGGTCTGGTGAGATGACTCAGCAGGTAAGGGTGCTTGAGGCAAAACCTGTTGACCTGAGTTTAGTCCCCAGAACCCATGAGTTGAGGAGAAGTAACTCCCACAAGCCCTCTGACCTCCACATAATCATATACACACATATCTGCATGCACACATAAACACACACACATGCATGCACAATAAATAAATGTAATAAAAATTTTAAATTGTACTTGGTGGCTACAAAAATGTTCTGTACCTTTATGGACAATGTTTTACAAGTAATAAAATATAAAGGAATGTGAATTATTTAAGTGACAGAGTTTTCTAAACTGTCATATTATTGATAAAATGACTGTTTTCAAATAACATAGATAGCAGAGGTTCAAAACAAAATCACAGTTATGCAATGAAATAGCAATAATTTGATTTCTTTTGACATCTAGGTTGTGATGTTAAAGTAAGCAATGCACAGAACTCGTTACAGAGGAACACCTGTTCTAGCCAGCGTTCAGTTGCTACAATAAACATTATGACCAGAAACAACGTGGGGAGGAAAGGGATTATTCCATCTTCTGGGTTACAGCCCATCATCAAGAGAAGTCAGGACAGGAACTCAAGGCAGGAACCTGGAGACAGGAACTGATCCAGAGACCATGGAGGAGTACTTCTTACTGGCTTGCACTCTGGCTCAAGTTCAGCTCCCTTTCTTCTTCAGCCCAGGCCCACCTGCCATAAGGATAGTACTGCAGGGAGCTAGGCCCTCCGGTGTCAATTAACAATCAAGAAAACGCCCCACAGACATGCCCACGGGACAGTCTGATGACACCAATATGTCAACTGAGGGTCTGTCTTCCCAGATGTGTCAAGTTGAAAACCAAGATTAAACATCACAGCACCCAAAGGTTGACCCTTAAAAAGGAGCGTTCCTGAACGATGATGATCAGGCCATTTTGCAGGAAGCAAACAGCCCCTAATGGAGCGGTCTGGCCCCTGCCATCCTGGGGGCCCTCTCTGTGATCCATGAGTATTTTGAGGACCGCCGAGTCTTCCCTCTTAGCAAATGCTGTCTTTGATGTATTTGTCTTCAGATTTTGTTCATTTGTAGCAGGAGTGAGACTCCTAGATAGCTTCGAGTCACAGCCTGGAATCTAGTCTCAGGATCCCTCAGATTGACAGACGGGAGGGCAAAGTCAGGGGGTTGCCAGATCTACCAGGCCCACCTCTTGGATCCAACAACTAACTGTATTCTTCTGGTAAAAGAAAATCAGGAATTAGAAGTTTTTTGCCTGCTGTGAAGTCAGACCAGTGGATGTGGGGTATAATGAAAATGGCAATTTTTGCTTCATAGTTCCTATCAACACAGAAAAAAAAAAAAAAGACTGGTGTTATAAATGATTTCAAATAAGTTAACTGTTAATACTTCTTTGATACTATGTGTCTTCTTTTAAAACAGATAAGAAAATCTTATTTCAAGGAATATGATTTAAGAGGACCAAAGAGATGTCTAATGTTTGCAATAAAATAAATTTTAAGGTAAATTAGAAAAGGAAAGTGGAGAACTCTCGTCATCACTATGATGTCCTGGAACTTCATACACACTGCAGAAGGCCTCGAGAGTCTGATTCTGCCTTCCCCTCCCCAGTACTGTGGTCACAGGCATGAGCCACCATGCCCTGCTGATGCCCTGCTGGGATCGACTCTGCAGTTGAGCGGCATTCCCAGGTGGCCTCAGAGGTTTCCATGTTTTCTAGTTACCTGGGCTTTTTGTTTTTTCACCAAAAAAGGAAAAGAAAATAGGAGAGAAGGGAGGGAAAGACAGAGGAAGGGAGGAGAGAGAAAGACAGAGAGACAGACAGACAGAGACAGTCACACACACACACACACACACAGAGAGAGAGAGAGAGAGAGAGAGAAAGAGAGAGAGAGAGAGAGAGAGAGAGAGAGAGAGAGAGAGAGAGAGAGAGAGAGAGAGAGAGAGAATTTAAACACCAAGCTTGATTATCCTGTCCTATACCCAAAGTTTGGTGTCCTCACACGACTTCTCATCTTTACTCTTTCTAGAGCAGCTGAGGACTGTGGGCCAGCAAGGCAAAGGAACATCAGCTAGCTGGTCAAGGCCAGTAGTAGCCACAGGACAGAAAACAGCCATGCCTTGCCCTGCCTAAGGTTGAAGTAAAACTGGGAAACTGCCCATGGGAGTGGAGAGTGTGATTCAGAGGTAGAGCATTTGCCTGACCTATTGGAGCTGGGAGATTCCTTCTGCAAGTTTGGGGCCAGCCTGGGCTACATGAGACCCTGTTTCAAAACAAAACAAAGTAAATGGATCTGTAATTCCAACACTAAGGGGGTTGAGGCAGGAGGGTTCAATTTAAAGCTAGCTTGGATTGCATAGCAAGCCATTGTCTCAAACTGGGGGTGGGGGAATATCTCAATGGCAAGGTTGAGATGGCAGAGAAGAGCTGGCAGGCTTGAAGAATCATTGATAGAAATGATCCAGTTGGGGCACACACCTTTAATCCCAGCACTCTGGAGGTGGAGGCAGGTGGCTCTCTGTGAGTTTGAGACCAGCTTGGTCTACAGAGTGAGTTCCAGGACAGCCAGGGCAACACAGGGAAATTGTCTCAAAAAACAAAAACAGAAACAAAACAACAAACAAACAAACAATCCAGTTGGAAGAACAGAACCTCCGGCACCTGCAGAACTTAGCAGGCAGCCTGAGATGAGTTACCAGAGTCCTGAGAAGAGGAGGAAAAAACAATTGGTGCTGAAAATTTACTTGGAATGTGTGAGAAATGCCCACCTTGTGAGAAAGCTGTGCACATAGTCAAGACACTCCATGAATGTTAAACAGAAGAAATCCAAAAATGTCTTGGCCAGACAGAATGAAAACGGTGAAGCCTGAAGATGGCCAGAGGAGACCACTGCAACAGGAGGCGGGGGGGGCGGGGGGGGGGGGGGGACGGGGACAGAGCTGCTGCAGTGTCTAACTGCTGCTGGCTCCACGGAGGCGGCAAGGAGGTTCTAGAAGGTTCTCACACAATCTTCTACTTTCGTGGTTTTTCATTCCTGGCCCCTGGCCTAAAAGGCTCTCTTTTCTGTGTCTGCTGAGTAATCCTCTAACTTGGCTCACCCTTCAATAAAATCTGGAAGACCAAGAAGCAAAAACGCCAAAAAAGTCAAAATTCAACCACAAAAGAGCAGACACATGACCGCTACCATTGTGACACCCATCCCACAAGAAAGGAATGAGTTCAGGTTCCAGAATTATCATCTGCCAGTCCAGGAAGTCACCACCATTGTGATTTTGCCTCACGTTTTGAATTTCTCCTTCAAACTGCCTTATTTAACTTTCCTGTCTTGAACTCCCAGGTAGCTGGGTCTTGCATTGTGTACAGAGATTGTATTTGCGCAAAGTAGGCGCCAAAGTCAGACATACAGTGTGATTACCTGTATGCAAAAAATATATGTAGTTAGGTATAGTACTTTTTAAAAAAAGGGCCATAAAGCCCAAATTATCATCATGATTACCGAGGGCTGGCGGGACTATTGTTTCCCCCTGTTTTCTATTTATGAAATGTTTTGCAGCACACCTTCCTCAGCGTCCTCCAAATCTCTGACTACTGAGCCCTTTCAGAAGGAGCATGTCGTTTACAACCACTGGAAACCATTAAACCCGGTCAGAGCTGCTTTCAGCTGCAAGAGATGGAAATCGCCGAGGCAGTACCTCAAAGAATAATGAAGGACATTTTCTCACATAATAAAACGCCCCGGGAAAGTCACCACAGGGTCGGTCGCCTTTCTATCATCACCTGCTACCCTTCGGCTGAGCTTTGGGCTCAGGCTCGTCATATTTGCAAAATGGCCGCCGTAGTTCCGGCTGTAACTCCCAGACACCTCAACATCCAGTGTCTGCAAAATAGCCATGTCTTCCTTTGTATTATTTATTTAGTGTTAGGATTGAATGCAAATGTCAGAAAAATGAAAAGCAACAGTGGCTGGAGTATGGTTTCTTTTCTACTCTGTGATACATGGTGTCCATTCCCAAAGTCATCTGCAGACTGAGGTGACTGCTGTACCTCCAGCTGTGACATCCACATTGTATGTAGCAAAATGAGAACAGAAAGAGGCAGAGAACATGAGTCAGCTGTCCAGGAGGAGCTTTCCACGCTGTGTCTGCTTGAACATGTCAGGCTAAGTGGGTTGAGAAATGCACTGTGTTCTGGGTGTCACTGTGCCCTTGTGACTTCATCCTGCTGATCCATAAATGGAGTGTATCTACTGGCCAAGCTACAAGTAGTCATGTCATGTTCATGTGCCTCTCAAATCACCTGGAAGCCGCCAGCAGGTTCCTCTTACACATTACTGCACATTCGTGCCTAAGCCAACCGTAATGAAGGTAGGGTGCCATGGAAACGGCATGTGTTTATGTTATGTTACGGAGTTGGGTTCGCCTCTTCTGAAGGACATGGCTTCCAGAAATAGGACAGAGGCTGAGTGACATCATCATTCTTAGGAAGGAGGAAGACACAGCGAAGGCAGGGGCCCACAGTCATTTCGAGAGGAAGGCCACATGTACTTCCTTTGTGAAGAAGACAGTTGTCCAGGTCTCGGATTGCATCAGCTGTGAATGTTCATCTGTGACATTGTCTATGTGGGTCTCACTTCCCTACAGTCGCAAAAATCAATGTGGATTCCCTGTGTCTATGAGAGAGGCCAAGGAGAAGGAATTGGAATATTTACTCAGAATCTATTTACTCCTCCCAATTATTCAGTCTCTTCTTCTACTTCATTCAAACCAAAATTATTCATATCTAGAAGTATCAAATTTTTAAGTTTTCCAGCAAAAGCGTAGCTGTCCCTCACTAGGGCTGACTACGAAGTATGCAGCAGAAAAACAAGCGGGCCTTGAGAATTCAGAATGTTTTGTTTAGTTATAGGTATGCTTTTTGTGGCTACATCTTGGAGGGGGTGGAGATCAAGCCTACGAGAAAGAAATTTAAAAAACAAACACAAACAGATGCAGACTGTGAACAGAAGAAACTGGAAAGGGCGTGCATGTGGCTCAGCGGAGGAACTGTATGCTTTTGTCACTATTGTGTTGCTATGGTAATGAAGCAACACTGGACTGGTTGAGCTTTATGAATTTGCTATAGATGAAGGACGAAATATGAGCAAGCCAGATGACCAGAGGAATCTGCATGAACCACGGGGACAGTTTGTTTACCAGCAATTCTCAACCTTACCAGTGCTGTGATCCTTTAATACAGTTCCTCATGGTGTGGTGACCCCAACTATAAAATTATTTCATTCCTGCTTCAAGTTTGCTACTGTTATGAATGGTAATGTAAAATCTGATATGCAAGATGTCTGATACAAGAACTCCAAAGGGGTCTCAACCCACATCTTGAGAACCACTGGTTTAGACCATCAGCTGAAATTTCATTCCCGCCTTTGTAAGACTTCCTGTCATTGGAGCATCAGCTGACTAAGACTCCAGAGATTCATACAGCAATTTTGAAATTTCTTCCCATGAACTGATGGCGAATGAATGAAAACTTCACAGTTACAAAGAGCATGTTTCCCATAAAAGGAAAAACAGACAAACAAAAACAAAACAACCAACACACACGCACGTACGTACGTACGCACGCACGCACGCACGCACGCACGCAGAAGCAAAGCAAATGATGAAAAGGCTGTCTGTCAGGCTGATGATCCTGTCTGTCAACTCTTTGACACAACTCTTCCACCTTCCCTTTTACTTTGTTGAGGCAGCTTATTGGATGCCAGATGTAGGCGTTGGATTCAGTTTGTCACTGTTTCCCATAAGATTTCCAAGGAGGAAAAAAAAAAACTTAGATATTTTGTTACACTCCCTTAAGGACCTAGAGATATTCTTGATACCGTGTAGCTATCCAACACAAAGGAACTACCTTGGTCTGTCACAATCCCAGGATCAGGTTAATAATCATTTGTTGACTTGTCCATTGTGTTTGTTGTTCAACTCTTACAGAACGTTGACACAGAGATGGGATTCCGGTGGATGGCTGAAGAGCCTAGTAGCCTTCTTTCTACCTGGGACTCACGGGAAACATACACTGCCTCTACATTATCTACCTGTTTAATCAGCATCTGGGGGTGCGAGCTCACATACCTAAACACAACAGGATGGGTGAATTACAGCAAATTCATTCATTTAGAACAGGAAAGCATGAAAACCAGGCTCCCCTTGAAAAAGTTGGAAGGAGAACTTAGCACACAGCTTTCTCTTTTCCGTTATGAGCATCTCCCGTCCCACCTCCCATATCAAATACTGAGGTGTTGTGTCATTCGTGTGAATGGTTTTTGTTAAAGCCCACAAGGAAGGAATATGACCCCAGCAAGTGAATCCCTTAGAGGCTGCATCCACTCTCCCGGAAGCAGAGGGAAGAAGCTGGTCTTTGTCTTCCTGAGACTCTCTGAAACACACAAGGAGAGAGTCCAGGGAAAGTCGGAATCTGTTTTGCACACAGTAAAGCCATTTCTTAAGGGCTAAACATTCAACTGGAGGTGTCTTCAGGCATACCAGGCATTCCCTGTAGAAACCAGATCAAAAGCATTATGAGGTTTTGGACTGATGAGTCAGGATGTAAGAGCCCCAAATCACATCCCAGCCGGACCCAACATCAAATCTCAGCTGTGTGAGCCTGTGTGACATTTGACCTCTGTGCCTGAGTTTTTTTATCTTTCAAAAGGAAGATATTTCGCAGTTTTTCAGAGGGATCTCTGATGGTAAATCAGGTTTTATGAGAACTTTGTAGCACGAGGTAGGATCTAACTGTACTCCATAGAATGATTGTGATGCTAGATGGGAGCAGGCGGAGTCCAGTCAGTGAGGTACGTGCTCTAAATTTCTCCATCCTTTCTTTTGTCCTCCAGTAGGTGTTGATATGGGTCTACTCTATGTCAGGATTCCATGTCTGTCTTCTTCCTGTGACTCTCTGTGTTTTGTCCATCGGTAAAACTGACTCCCAAAGTTTTCTTTCAACAATTCCTCTCATTTCTGTGCTTACAGCTTAGAGATATTGATACACACTTAGCAAGTTAGCTTGATCGAGGCTTGCTTTAGTAATGGATATCAGTCAATTTATTAGGTATTTGACTTATTTGAGTTATTGTATCTAAGATACAACTTGGCATTTTACATGGATTTTAAAGTGTTTTATAGGTGGCCAATCTATTTATCAACTATTTGCCTTTTATCACCTTGCAAGTGTTAATGTCTTGTCTTGTGATGGTTAAGGGTGTTTGCCCACCTAGAGAATAATGCCAGCCAAAGTCATCAACCCGCACTTGGTGGGGAGGAAGTTAACCTGGGGATGGGGAGTTTTCATCTTATTTAAGCTTCTGGGCTACAAGGTTTCATTCTGAGCCACAGCGTGCATGCCATCCTCATGTGTGTAAGATGTGTGAATACGTGTATTTAAAAACAAATGTTGTCATACATGACTGTTACAGTATTAGATCAAAGCACCCTGTGAAACACATCGTTAACAGAAGTCTAATCGAGATAATTGCATTACCAGGCATCTCTTTTTCATGTCAGGAATTCATTGAGTATTTACACTGACTAAAGAGACTCTCCAAATATACCCGAATCGAGGCTAGCGGGTGTAGCTCCGCTGGTAGAGGGCTAGCCTGGTATGAACGAAGAAGTGGGCTCATTTCCCAGCACCACACAACCAGGCCTGGTAGTGCACTTCTGTAATCCTAGCCCTTGGGATGGTGGATGCAGGAGGATCAGGAGGTCAAGGCCATCCATCCTCATGTACCTAGCAAGTTTGCCATCAGTCTGGATTACGAGAAATTCAGTCTCAAAAAAGCAAGTAAAATAACATATCAAAGCTGAATCAATTTCTTGCCCACTTACAGTTGAAGAATATTAAAAATGCCAGGCAATGAGCCTGATCTTTATAATGACACAGAGGAAAGAAATATTTCCAGCGCTGGTAGCCTTGAACTCTCACCGGTGCCTAGCAGGGAAATCCATTCCCTCTATGAACCCGGCCCTCCTTTTCTGTAGGCTCCAAGGATGCCTGTCTAGGCAGCCTCAAAATTCCAGTAGGGGGCGCTGTTGTCTAATGCAAGACCTACTGTCAATTTGGTTCTTATGATCATTCTAAACTCTGCCCTTTCCCAAGATTTAATCTGTTTAAATGGATAGTGGTTATTTGCTCTTAAGTTCACTATAAATTTAATCTCATGTTTAATACACTGAAGTGCTATATGGTTGCTTTCCTGCACCGATTAGCATAACTTCCCCCAAAATGTGTTCTGAATAGGAAGTGATCTTGTTCAGGAGCATGAATTATAATTTCATTGTTTTTAAAACAAGGAAATATTTGATGACTTTGAAAAAAAATATGAAGTGAATTTTGATGAGGTTGGTTCTGGAATTAAGCTGGGACTTTTGGAGAAATTGAATATACAAACTTTGCCTTGAAATTTTATTTTATTTTCTTAGCTGGGAGAGAGGCATTCTATTTGCATTTTTGAGCCTGAATAATTTTAATTCCATTTTTATTGTGCAAGGCCAAGAGGAACATTTACTTTGTTTTCCCTGATTACTTATACAATTATTCTTCTCAGATACCACATGAACCATGAACCATAATATTATAGTCCTTGCTAATACATTTTGGCAAAAGTATTAGTATTTAAAGTATTTACATGAAAACACAATACATAAATGTAATGACTTTCTCAACTGTGTACATTGTTGCCACTAAGCAATCACCTTTAGTTTAATACAAGTAAAATTCATTAACTGTTTCTCAATTAGCTGAGCAACTTTTCCAAATGAACTAGCAAAGAAAAACATTGCCTGTTCCACTGAAGCCAGCCTGGTGGAGAGGGGAGAAACAAAGAGAAGGGCTTAATTTTAATAAATGCAGTGCTGACTTCTAGGGGATTAAGTATGGTCCCGGTACACCCAGTTTCTCTTTAGTTCATTCTGAGTAAAGTTAGATTTGAATGTAAAAGCCTTTGAAGCCAAGGTTTGTGCTCAAGATTTTCTCAGGTTAAAAGTAGAATTTGGAGGCCCAACTGAGGGAATCCTTTGAATGGCAAACTTATTTTAAAGAAAAGAATGTATTATTTTTCCCCCTCACTAAAATTTTACATCCCATCGTAAATTTAAGGCCACAGGAGTTGAGCTGAGTCCTGTATTTTTGAAGTGCAAATCAAATGTAGCACTTTGGGGAAAAGATACAATTAACTTTGAATTCACAGTTACATAGCACAGATTTCATACAAGTTTAACTTCTTTCTGGGTTCTACTGTTGGCTAATAATAAAGGTACTTAAGATTAAAAATGACAGTGTCTATGCTAAAAGACTTGGTATTGTATTTATGAAACAAGTTCCATCTTCTTAATAATAGACTAAAACTGTTAATTATCTGATGTATTAATGGGACTTCAGATACTAAGGTGTTTAATATCACTGTATCTGACACTTGGAATACATGCTTAGTGTTTTTAAGTGGCTTGTAAATTGTTATTTTTAGTTACTATTTCTAAGGGTATTAGGTACATATACATATATATATATGGAACTCTAAATTTGTTTTTACAATCTTCTTTCTTTCTACAATTATTCTAAAAGTGGGAGTTTACTTTGCAGAAAGGATGTTTAAGACTAGTTCTGTTTCACAGTTCTGATAGATTTCAGGAAACTGGCGAGGGTGAGTGTGCACGCATCATTGTGGAAAGCACTCCTCTGCCACACCCAAGGCTTTTCATCTTTATGGGTATTGGTGATCAAGGGGTTGATTGGGTTTGAAGAAGTCCATGTTTTTGTTTGAAGCTGATGTTCATATGAAGGGTGTGCATAAGCTGGTGAACATATGCTGGGCATTTGTTACTTTTCTACTGCTCTGATAAAACACTATGACCAAGGCAACTTATAAAAGAAAGAATTTATTTGGGCTTCTGGCACCAGAGTGATATGAGTCCATGATGGGAAAGAAGAGGCATGGCAGCTGGAGCTGGAAGCTGAGAGAGTTTACATCTTGAACCACAAGCGGGAAGTAGAGAGAACATGTTGGGTATGGTACCCAGCTTTGAAACCTCAAAGTCCATCCCCAGGGTCACTGTTTTTCCAATAAGGTCACACTTCCTAATCCTCCAAAAGCATCACCAACTGGTAGCAAGTATTCAAATGCCTAAAAGTATGAGGGACATTCTCACTCAAACCCCAACAGGCTGCAACTGTGGTTATAAATGTATATTTTTCACATATTCCTTGATAGTGTGTGTGTGTGTGTGTGTGTGTGTGTGTGTGTGTGTGTGCATGCGCGCACGCCTCAGCTATACAGAGGTCAGAGAACAACTTGCAGGAATCAGTCTTCTCCATTTACCATGCGGATGTTGAGATGGAACTCTGGTCATTGGGCTCGGCAGCGAGGCTACTGAGCCATCTCACCAGCCCTTATTCTTTGACAATTTCATACATGTATACAATATAACTTGATCATGTCCACATCTCACCACCACCATACGCCCCCCCATCCCCCCATCCCCCCACCCCCAGCACTCCCAACACACACAACCCCTCTCACGTTCATGACCTCTTCCTTTTCTGTATAACCCACTGAGTCCAAGGAGCGCACATGTGCACAGGTGTGGAAGCCATCAGCAACCTCCCAGCAGCCACACCCACAAAGAGAACGATACCAATGGCCAGTGGCTCCTCAGCTAGGGATGAGGCTTCATGAGCCCCTCCCCTGTCCATGATGGAATGCTGACTGGCTTGATCGCAGGCAGGTAACCACAGCTGCTGTGGGTTCAGGAGTACCACAGCCCGTGCCGTGTCGGGAAACAGGGTTACGTTCTCCTCCCCATCCTCTAACTCTTGTTCTTTCTGCAGCCTCTTCCAAGGTGTCAGAACTGGGGTTTGGACATGACCCAGTGTGGCACTACCTCTAAGTTCTGTTGTTCTGGGATTTCTGTTGCCTCTTCGGCCTCTGCAATATCGTCTAGTGGATTCTAGGTTTTCCTGATGAGCTCCCCTTTTCTCTTTAAGTGGATGGAAGACTTTCTGTACTAGTCTCAAAAAAATTGACACATGAGCAAATTTGGGGGACCTTGAATCTCTACATCTGTAACTCAAATGGTGTTTCTACTGAGGTTAGAACTCTGAAATCCCAATTATCTTCCCTCATTTTTTACTGGCTCCCTGTCTTCCCCTAAGAAAGTTAGTTTTGAGACCTGGCTGTTTGTAGCTAACCTATTACCTCTGAAAAATTTGTAGGTCTTTTCATTGTTTTCTGAGTTCTAAAAATGTCATGTTTATGAGCCTAGTATATTTTTATTTGTTGTGCTAGACACAGCCAGAGCCTTTGGGATGTAAAAACTCTTCATTTAGTTATGGGAAATCTCCATGGATTTTTAAAAGTGGATTTTATGTGTTCCAGGCAGGCCTGGAACCAACTTTGTAGGCAACGCTGGCTGGGAAGTCATGCTTTGCCTGCCTCGGTCTCCCAAGTGCTGGGTTATAGGCGTGGGCTGCCAAACCCGGCTCTGCTGAATGTCTTTGCTGCTGATTTCTACCCCTCTGTCATGCTGGGAGGCTGAGGTTGGAGCGTCTGCTTCCCTCTATACTATCTTGTGATTACTATCCCCAGCCCCTCTTTCGACCTTCCTGACATTATCTGGCGGTGTGGCTGGCCCACACTGCTGAATTCTCAATCCTTTGGCCTCTACTTTCCCAAGTGCAAGAATTACTGAGGAGTGTACTCACTGGGGCTCCCCAGTGCTCCAATTTCAGAAGGGGTTGTCAAATTTTCTTCTGATGCACTTCTTGGATTTTTCTACTAGACTTTTAATGTATATATGTATATATATAATTATATATTTATTATAATATATATATACATAAATGTGTGTGTGTACATATATACATATATATGCAGCCTCTCTCTTCCAAGATGTCAGAACCGGGGTGTGGACATGACCCAGTGTGGCACTACCTTTAAGGACTGTCGTTCTGGGATTTCTGTTGCCTCTGCAGCATCTGCAGAGTGAGTTTCAGGATAACCAGAGCTACCTGTGGGCGCCGGGGCGGGGGGGGGGGGGGGGGCGTGGGGGGGACGACTTGGCAGGTGAGGAAAACCTGGAGAAGACATTTTTTTGCTATATATATTCTTCTTATGATATCCATTTTTTTTTAAAAAAAAGTTAAATTAAAAATCATTCCATTTTAACAACAAATCCACAACAAACTAAGTAGGATTTGAAAGAGTGTTTTGCTGGTTTTGTGCTCAGAGTCCAGGCTCAGGACCAGGTGGGTAACACATGGCTAAAGAAGCTGGGACTTTCGTGTGCTCTTTTCCTCAGCTCCTGACTACATTCTTTCATGGAGCATACGGCTGTCCTCTGAGGTTCTGGAGAAATGGCCATTAGAGCCAATAGGTTTATGTTCTTCATATACCTTGTCAAAGAGGAAGAGAAAAACCTTTTTTATTCTTTGGCAATAAAGTCTCAAGAAGGACCCTTTCTTAATACCATCTAGGGCCATATACAAAACATCCTCGACCCATGAACCAAACTGTGGTCAGGAGGAAGCATACTCCACCTGTGGAGAGGCATAGTTCCCATGCAGATGTTACAGCTGTTTACACCTTCACCATGTAGGAAGGGGAAAGGTAGTCTCTCAAGCTAGGATCGATGGGCAAACATCCACATGCACTATAGAAACACAATGCATAGAAAATGGTTCCCTGTAACATTTTCTTTAAATCTAGACCTGCTGAAAACACAGTGAACTGCAAGATGTTAGGGAAATTGAAAGTAGAGTATGATATCCCCCCCTTTTTTTTCTCTATAAAAGTTGTATTATATAGATCTAGAAGCCCATCCAATCCCTTCTCTGAAAACATTGTTTATTCCCTCTTGGTTTAAATAGTTTGAAGGATAGATTATAATGATGAGACAATGGAAAATTGATGCCAAAAGAAAGTAGAAGACAGGATGCTCTGATTTCAGAAACGATCAACTGTTCTTTACAGTCTTGTAGTTTTTTTTTTTTTTTTGCTTTGGCTTGTTTTTCTGGTGCTAGGATGGAGCCCAGGGCTCTCACATGCTGGACAAATGCTATTCCACTACATGATATGCTATCTCTAATTTGACAAGCACTTAAAAAATGAAAAACTTAGCTAAGTTTATCAGTTAGTCATCTTCCCTGATGACTGAAGACAGAAGGATGGATGTTCAGAGGGACAGCTAACACTGCATCATGTAGCCTTTTCAGAACCTACAGAGAGTCTGTATACTTCAAAAGATAATTCAGATACACTCAAAGACAGCTGACCCTTTGCATGGCTAGAGGCAGAAGGGTGAACCAAGCCATGTAGACACGTTTAAATGTCCCTTTCCCCATCTACACCAAGATGGTGGCCTTGCTTTGCAAAATGGCTGGAAGCTGTGTTAGCATCTGCCATAGGAAGAAGGTTGATGTCCCTCCTCAGACTCACATGTTGAGATTTTCAGAGGTGGGGACTTTAGGAGGGACTGAGGCAATAAAGGCATAGCCCCCATGAATAGAATTGTTCCTTAGACAAGGAACCCCAGAGAGCTCTTCTCCCCTCTAGACATGGGAGGTAGGTTTGTTTTCACTGTTGCTACAAAATGACGGAAAACCAGCTCTAGGAGGGAACACTTATCTTGGCTGTCCATGGTCACTTGACACCATTGTTTCTGGGCCACAGGAAGAGAAGAACATCATGGCAGGAAGCACACAGAGAGAAAGGTTTCTCACCTCAAGGCAACCTGGAAGCAGGGGCAATGCTGAGACAAGATACAACTCTAGGGGCACACACCTCATTGATCTACTTCTTCCAACTAGGACCCATTTCCTACAGTCTCCACTACCTCCCAGAAGTCAATGCAATTGTGAATCCACCTGAGGATGAATCCATTGATGAGATCAGAGCCCTCAGAAATCCAAGAACTCCTCCAAAAGTGACACCTATAAACACTGCTGTGCTGAGGCCAAGCCTGAATTAAACACACGAGCCTTTGCGAGATATTTCAGATCCAAGTCATGCATGAGTGGAGGCTGGTGGATGTTTTTCCCCCGGGGTTACAGTACTCCAATGCCTTTAATGGCTAAATACAACTCCCATCACTTTGAGGAAAGTGTGTGGTGGCCTTGGAGAGCCTCTCAAAATGGTTCATGAAGTTTAGTCTTTGCCTCTAAATAAGGGTACAGATTAAGGCTTTAGATGTTCTAGTGAAGAAAAACAAAACACAACAACAACAACAACAACAAAATCCCACCCATGATACCCAGAGGGGTCAATCTCTGCAGGAAGGGAGTTTATATTTGGTATGGTGGGCCATCCCTGGTAGGTGTTCTTTCTGGCTAATAATAGTCTTTGTTGAGTAGTCGCTCTCCTGGGAGGGAACGCTAATGCAGAACTCACTGAGTTTTCTGCGGCTGGCTGGGAATTATCAATAGGTCATAAATAAACTACAAGCACACGGAAAAGACAATAAGATTATATGTACTCCCACCACCTCCAATTACCGTAAGAGCAACAATTATCAGGTTGTACTCCTACGGCCACCCTGGGGAGAAAATGAGAGGAAAATGTTCCATTAGCCTAATGAAGAGAGTAGCAGGGTCGCAGGCAGGTTTTCTCACTATTAGCACCTATGGTGTGCCCCAGCACACGGGGAAGCCGGAGCTGCAGAGCAACAATTAAACTTTCTGACAATTAGCCTCTGCAATGCGCAGCCCCTGTCCCCAAAGGAGACATTTCACAGAACCACAGTTACATTGGTCTCGCCTCTTGACTGTGAGATGTGAGTGAATCATTCTCTTGTGGAAAGGGAGGGACTCAAGGTGACTAAGAGTCATCATTGTCAGGGTTGCTGGGGAGCACATGTGGACGAGAGACGCCACCACTGGGCAAGGCGGGGCTAAGGAGGAAAGGTGGGAAGACATGGCCACACTTCCTCACTAGGGAGAAGATGGACGCAGATGGTAGTTCCGTAGCTTCGGTCTTGTGTGTCTTTCTCCGAGGGAAAGAGAAGATGTGAGGCTTCGCTTTGTAAATGTGGCTTGTCTCCTGGAAGATGGAGAAGAGAGAAGGCTCCCAAAAGAGGTTATCCTGGCCTCAGAGGCTCGCTTCAGCATTTAACCTTCCGAAGCACCAGTTTTCCTCCTTTGTACAATGGAAGTACTGAAAGAGCCAAGTTGCATGTGTTATTTAAGGATTGAGGAGACAATGCTCAGGGATTCATCCCAGGGACAGCCGAGTTGTCCATGGTATCCAGCTATCTTAGTTACCCAGGTTCAGAATCAGCCTAAAGCGCTGCATATGTATAGCATAAATAAACACCTGTGTAATAGTGATTATTACCAAAATGTCCTCCTGGAGACCAGGATTTAAAACCTCGAGTGGCATCGAGTAAGTAATTTTACCTGGTTTCCTCTTGATTTAAGAGCAGTAAATGGGGGCTGGGGAGGTAGATAGCTCAGAGGTGAAGAGTACTTGGTGCTCTTGCTGAGCACCTGGGGTCAGTTCTCAGCACTGACATGGTTGCTCACAACCATCTCACTTTGACATCCTCTTCTGGCCTCCAAGGGTACCTGGCACACACATGGTGTACATACACATATGCAGGCAGACACTTTTATAGATAAAATAATAAAAATAATCTTTAAAGAGCAGTAAAGGATATTTGTGCAATTGGGGCGGGGCTGGAGATAACTCCAGTAACAATGTAGCATAAACAACTGTAACACATCTTTGCCTAGTTAAATATTCTACAACACAACAGTAGGTGTTCTCAAGTGTGTTCACTTTTATCAAGACATTGGGTTTGAGAAGTAGCACCGATTGTACTGTCACCTGTGCTGGGGACTGCACAGGCACACTCAGGTGTCACTCAGGCACTGGCCAGCTCCATCCTGAGCAGCATGGGTAAGAGCTATTTCACAGCATGTTCAGCTCCTTTCTGGATGGCTAAGTGGTTCTCTTTCGCCTTCCGTTACCTCCCACCACTTCTGTGACCAGGATTCATTATGTTGTAAATGTTGCACACCCTTCCACCCAAGCCCTTTAGTTCTCTTTCTTTGTTCATTTCAAACAATGTGTAAACACACAATCCCATGTGTCTTTCATTCATTCATGTCTTTATTTTCCATCTTCTACTGTAGCCCAACTCCATGGTAATGGGAGGTTTTAATCTACCCCCACTTCCCCATGCCTAAGACAATGCCTGGTGCTAGTAGATGCTAAATAAATAGTTACGTGTAAATACAATATGTTAAACATTTTTAAGTAATTTATTTATTTTTGTTTTATGTGCATTTGTGTTTTGCCTGCATATATGTCTGTGTGAGAATGACAGATCCACTGGAAATGGAGTTACAGACAGTTGTGAGCTGCTATGTGGGAGCTGGGAATTGAACCCGGGTCCTCTGGAAGAGCAGTCAATGTTCTTAACCACTGAGCCATCTCTCCAGCCCCCAACCTTTTTTTTTTTGTGTGTGTGTGTGTGTGTGTGTGACTGACACTGTATATGGGAAAGGTTTTTGTAACTCGTTTTTCTTCCTTCTGTGATCTGCCTGTAATCACCGCCACCACCACTTCTCCTATATTAGTAAAAATTTGACTCTTCTATCAAAATTATGTGGCATATAAATGATAAAGTTTGATACCTACATTGACACGATGTTAGGAAGAGAGGGAGGGAGAGGGGAGCAGGGGAGGTGACTTTGCAGGTAAAAGCCTGACATGAGTTTGGTCCCCAGGGCCTATATGGTCAAAGGCAAGATCTGACTCCTGCAGGTTGTTGTCTGGTCTCCACATATGTGCTGTGGCATGTACACACACACACACACACACACACACACACACACACACACTAATTGGGGGTGGGGGAAAACCTAGTCACTTCTCCCATCCCTATTTGCTTCCCATATGGGAAGCAATGTAGATGATGTCATTGTACAGTTTCCCTCATTGTTTGAATCTGGGTTTTGTGCTTCAGTTCTAGAGAATCTGTCATTCATTAAAACGATTTGCCAGTCTCTGTTCATCAGGGAGGAAGCTCCCTTAAACTCATGAGGCCTCATTCCCCATCTGCAATCAGAAACAACTAAGTTCCACGGTTACCTCTTCAGGGTGGGCCACATGAGCAGGACGGACGGGGGGGGGGTGGTCACAGACCTAGTGTGATGGAGAAGGAGCACAGAGACCCTAGACCCCAGCAAGGAATACTCCCATCCTCAAAAGTTTTACCTCTGGGCTTTGCGGTAAGCTTTACCCATTCTAAGATCCTAATTGCAAAGCGAATCCCCCAAATTCTGCAACACAAAAGGTTCCTGATACTTACTGGGGACACAGAAACTTTGGTGTCATCCCAGAAATTCCGGAGAACAGAAGTGCCGAGAGCCCTGCAGAAAGAGCAGCATGGATGCTAAGGCTGCACCAGTGCTGAGGGCCAACTAAGCACGTAAGGCCTGCAGAGTTTTCTCTGCATTTGGATGAGTAAACAAGGCTTTGGAGTTTTCACAGTGAGTGTCAACACATGGCTAATCACGCCGCATAAAGGCCCTGGGAAGCATCTGGATGAATCTGGAGAATTGTTAGCGACGGGAGCACCCTTAGATCTGCTTCTCACCCAGTGAATGCTGCTGAACACGTAAGGGTGGGGATGAGTCCATACCTCTGCCTTCTGTTACCAGATGTACCTGGCGCCAAACTACACAATACAAGGCATGTTTGGGGGGCAGAGATGAAAGTCAGTAATGTGGATACAGAATAATTCCCTCTTGATGTAGGGGACACATCATCTGCCAGGAAGTCAGAATAATAATAAAACTGACCAAAAGTTGGCTGTTTTTTCTTCCTCCCCTTTCCCCGCTTCCCTCCCCTTCCCTCCCCTCCCTTCCCTTCCATCCCCTCCCCTTTCCCTGTCCCTTCCCTTCCCTCCCCTCCCCTCCCCCTTCCCTCTCCTCTCCTCCCCTCCCCTCTTCTCTCCTTTCCTTCCCTCCCTACCTCCTTTCTCTTCTATTTCAAAACAGTCTCACTATACAGCCTTGCCTAGCCTCTAACTCACTTTCTGTGTAGACCAGGCTGATGTTGAACTCACAGAGATTTTCCTGCTTCTGTCTCCCAAGTGCTGGGTCTAAAGGGAAGCGCTAGATGGCTGCTTTTTGCCACTGCCATATGCAATCCTCCCCAAACCACCTCTTGCTCAAGCAATCAAGCTGATAGCACTCTGATAATTTCTTCGTTAGTAAACACCGTGTCCTGCACCCATGTTAGTGTAGAGAATTCCCAGCTGAATCTCCACACAGACTCGGCTGTGACGACACTCCTTTTGGGAGAACCTAACTTCTGAGCCATGTTGAAGCTTGTTTCCCAGACACTTTTCATCTCCAAGCTTTGTCCTACTCCGTAACTTCACTTTTGCAAAGCATACTTGGTTTTAAAGAGAAAGAAGCAGAACCCGAGGTGCGGCTAGGTCTCTGGGTACAGTTGTTCTGACAGCTGTGAGACAGCCCGACACCTGAGGTGCAACGCTCGCTCTAGAGGTGAGCGTTCCTCCCAGACATCAGGTCTTCCGCCGTAGCTGACGAGTGCTTCAGACAAATGTAACCATTTGTTTTAAACCAAAACAGAGCTGGAGAGAACACGGTCAAATCAATGCTATTGTGCGGTTATTCAAATGGCTCTGATGCCTTGCAAGATGTTTTGATTTTATTAAAATCCTCTTAACTGGTTATTATGTTCTTACACATTATTGTAATGGGTCAATATTAGGTATAAACCTTCCTGTTTCTAAGACACATTTATGTGAATTAAAGGCCTGTATACTTCCTTATTCTTCAATACATATTCCCTATTGGTACTAGTATGGTTTGGGTTTGGTTGGTGGCAGGATACTGTTCTATAGCTCAAGATATCCTGAAACTCATTATGAGACTAGCCTAGAGTTTGTGGCAATCCTCCTGCTTCAGCTTCCTGAGTGCTGGGATGACAGGCATGCCAGCATACCCGGCTGGTAGCCACATCCACAGATACATATTTAACATTCTCCACACTCCTTTTCTGACATTCACTCTTGTCCCTTCTGTTGTAACTACTAAAAACCCTTTTCCCTGTGGGGAGCGATGGATGGCCCTTGTCGGCCCTAGGCTTGGCACTACTTTGTATACTGCTGGCACACCAAGTTCTTCTAGATACTATTAATGAGAGATTGTTATTAACCAGTTGCCACTTTGCAAATATATGCTCTACACCTTGACTTTATTTTTATGTGATTACTAAGCCAATGAGGCCAATTTCACTTCCATTTTAACTCCATTACAAGATAATAATTCTTATCATACATTGACTTAAGTTATTGGGTTTTCTGTGCAACTATATAGTCAGGGTTCTCTGGATGAACATAACTGGCAGACTAACTGATAGTGTATATGAATAGTATCTATTAGCGTGGTTTACAGGCTATAGCCCAGCTAATCCAATAATGACTGTCTCCTGATGAAATGTCCAAGAGGCCATTAGCTTTCAGTCCATGAAGCTGGATGTCTCAACTGATCTTCAGTAACAGTGACATCCCGAATAATAATAATAATAATAAAAGAGGTTCTAATACTAGTCAAGGAATGCCTTAGCAGGAGGATAGATGAACTTGCCAGTGAGGATGAGGGCAAGCAGGCAAAAACAAAAGCTTCCTTCTTCCATGTCCTTCATATACGCTGCCACCAGAAGGTGTGGCCCAGATTTAAGGTGCATCTTCCTACCTCAAATGATCCGATCAAGAAAAAAAAAATCGCTTACAGGTGTGCCCAGCTGCTGGGTTTTTAGTTAATTCCAGATGTGGTCAAGGAAGCCATCACAGCAACATACATCTATTTACCTTCCGTGTGTCCAACATAGTCTTGCCACAGAAGCGGCATGCTAGCACGAACAGCAATACAACAAATAGGTAAATGCACATCTTTTGTGAATTGAAAAGAAGTAATTATGTCGGCCTTACAGCGTTTGTGGGTGAACAGTTAAACATAATTGAAGCAAAAATGTAAGGAAATATTTAACACAAAATATAAATAACCACAAGATTGTCATAAGAATGATCCATAAAACATAATTCTTAGTTTCTCTTGATAGGGCATTCAAATCAGAATACAAAAACATGTGTACAAACATGCTTTTATTTCCTCCTCATTTTAAGCAACCTCAGCCCTCGACTATACCACACTCCAGGTACAATTGCTGTAATTTTCCTGTCAAAATAGATATTTTCTTCAAAAGATCCCCAAATTACTATTTTTATTTTTAGAATTTATCTTTATGCCCTGTGTAAATGGAACCCAAACAATTCTAATATTGAAATATTTTGGCTTCTAGAAACGTGGGCTTGTTATGTTCCAGATGTCTGTACTGCCAACCAAGGTTGGCAGGATGGTTCAGTGGGTAGAGACGCCCACCACCAAGGCTGACAGCCTAAGTTCAATACCCAGGACCCATGGAGTGGAAGGAAAGAACTGACCCCTGCAAGTTGCACTCTGGCCTCACATGTGTGCACACCTTCACAAAAGAAATAAATGTAGGCTTTTTAAGAAGAGGAAGCTACAAGGTTCATTCTCCTCCTAGGACTTCCAAAGTAGCTTCAAAGGTTTTTGCAGGGGGGGGTCCCCTAAATATTTTTGTGAAGAACATTACTGGAACTATAGCTTTCTTTGAAAACATACATTCATGCAGTTATTGATGTGATTTTATTTATTTACTTATCTATCATCTATCTATCTATCTATCTATCTATCTATCTATCTATCTATCTATCTATCTATCTATCTATCTATCATCTGTCTGTCTGTCTGTCTGTCTGTCTATCGAGGCAGACTCTCACTATGTAGCTCTGACTGTCCTGCAACTCATAGACCAGGCTGACCTCACACTCAGAGATCTGCCTGCCTCTGCCTCCCAACTGCTGGGATTAAAGTTGTGTGCCACCACAGCCAGCTTGATGCGCTTTTTTTTTTTAAAGTTTCTTTCTTGGTGTGTGAATGTGGGTATGGGTTTGTTGTGTGTTTGTGGCAGCCTCAGTTGTCCTTCCTCAGGATCCATTCACCTTGCTCTTTTGAGACAGCATCTCTCACTGGGACCCGAGGCTGGCTGACTAGGCAAGGCTGGCTGGCCAGCCAATTGCAGGGCTCACAAGGGGGAAGGATGTGGGTTCAGGAGATGGAACTCAGGCATCCCCAGCCACTCCCCCTTTTAATAGTCCATCAGATTCTAATGATATTAGAAGTGAAGGCCTTATGGATAAATAATGTATCTATGTTTGGGCAGGAATAAAACATAATCAAACATTTGACAGGAAAGTGCCTGGCAAAAATCATATTTGTGTTTCTCTATGCTTAAATTGGGCCCGGATCCTTTGTGGGCAGTGGATTCATGCCATTATTTGCAAAAGTACTTACTTTTAGCCTTATTCCAAATTTCTCAAAAGTTATAGTGAACACAGAATAGTATAACATCAACCAAGGCCAAGGCCAAGAGTGTAGCACAGTAGAACATAACGGGGCAAAAGATACTGAGACATAGATGGAAGGAAAGACAGAAGAGTGTAATTAAAACCATTTTTAGGCTGCTGCTTTGCCTTGTTGACCGTATCCTTTGCTCTACAAAAGCTTCTCAGTTTCAAGAGGTCCCATTGATTGATTGTTTCTCTCAGTGTCTGTGCTACTGGTGTTATATTTAGGAAGTGATCTCCTATGCCAATGTGTTCAAGACTACTTCCTACTTTCTCTTCTAGCAGGTTCAGAGTAGCTGGATTTATGTTGAGGTCCTTGATCCACTTGGACTTAAGTTTTGTGCACGGTGACAGATATGGATCTATTTGCAGCCTTCTACATGTCGAGGGTCTAGGGAAAGAGAGCGGGAGATCCCAGCTGGATCAAGAACAGAGAGGGAGAACAAGGAATAGGAGACCATGGTACATGAAGACCACATGAGAAAAGGAAGAAACAAAGTGCTAAAGAGGCCCACAGAAATCCACAAAGATACCCCACAAAAGACTGCTGGCAATGGCCTAGAGACAGCCGGGACTGACCTACTCTGGTGATGGGATGGCCAAACACCCTAATAGTTGTGCCAGAAACTTCATCCAAGGACTGAGGAATCTGGATGCACAGATCCACGGCTAGGCCCCGGGTGGAGCGCCGGGAGTCTAATTATCGAGAAAGAGGAGGGTTTATATGAGCGAGAATTGTTGAAACCAAGTTTGGATAAATTACAGGGACAAATAGCCAAATGAATGGAAACACATGAACTATGAACCAAAGGCTGAGGGACCCCCAACTGGATCAAGCCCTCTGAATAGGTGAGACAGTTGATTGGCTTGATCTGTTTGGGAGGCATCTAGGCAGTGGTACCAGGTCCTGGGCTCATTGCATGAGTTAGCTGTTTGAAACCTGGGACTTATGCAGGGACGCTTGGCTCAATCTGGGAGGAGGGGACTGGACCTGCCTGGACTGAATCTATCAGGTCAATCTCAGTCCTCAGGGGAGGCCTTGCTCTGGAGGAGGGGGGAATGGGGGGATAGGCTGGGGGGAAGAGGAGGGGGGCAGGAAGGGGGAGAACAAGGGAATCTGTGGCTGTTATGTAGAACTGAATAGTATTGTAAAATAAAATAAAATAATAAAAAAAAGAAAAAAAACCCTTTTTTTAAAAGCTGCTAACCACGTGTGGAGAAAAGGCACTTAACAAAGGCGGGAATTTCAGCTCTCGGCTTCCTAGTTAACAAAACAGAGAAATTCATCAGTTATAAGGATATATCTATGCATTCATTTGAGACCTCTCCTCTTTTTCCTTCCCCCATTTCCTTCTTTTCGTAAGGTAGGATCTCGCTGTGTAGCCCAGACTACCACCTTTGAACCTGTTACGTAGCCCAAGCTACCCCTAAACTCATTTTTCTCCCTTCTTAGCCTTCCGAGAGCTGGGACTGTAGCAGCATCTCTGCAGTGTGTGCTCAGTTTCTGGGTGTCTGTGCGTGCTCTTGTTAGCTCATCTGCCACTGAGATAAAGCCTATGTGCTGCAATATAGATTCAACACTTGACCTTTCCCTAGTTTACTAAAACGTTATCAAAAAAAAAAAAAAATGTGATACGTAAACACTTGGCCTTTTCCTAGTTTACTAAAACATCAAAAAAAAAAAACTGTATTCATGCTCAGAGGCTATGAATAGAAGTATGTGCAACTTCATGTAATCCATACACTCATGTTACAAGGTAATAGTACTATTTTGAAAGTGAGGACCCTGGACCCAAGGTCTGCTTGAAAAGAGATGGTATTTGAACCATGCTCGGCCTCACCCATCAGAGTACACCCTCCACTATGCTGGTCACGAACTCAAGCTTCACTGGAAATCTTAGGCAGTATGATGCTTTCCTCTATTATAGATTCCCTAAGCATCTAGCTTTGATTTCTATGAAGGCCCTAGGTCACGTTTGTGCATCCTGAGTTTCAACTTCTATATTAGATATGTACCTTGAATGGTTATTGCTTAACTGTTATTCAACATTCTCCTTGATGTGAATTTATTTTTAAAAATTAGCAGAAATTTTGTTAGAATTGGCAATGTAAAACCAGTGTATCTGGCAGAGATAAAAAGAAAACACAAAGAGAAATAACTACTAAGATGTATATACAGTGCTTGGGCACTGACAACCGTATGTGTCAGGGGTGATGGGCACAGGAGTTGAGTGTTGGGAAGCAGCTTGAGTGGACAGGGTCGTCTGCAGCAGAAGTTCCTGTGGCCCCCGGCTTCCGGTCATTCACTTCTGTAGATGTCGGTAAGCCTGGTGCTCTGGTGGAGATGCTGTTCCCCACACAGGATCGCGTCTCCTGCCAGGAGAAAACGAGCTCCACGGTACCGCATGGAGCTCATGTGGGCAGAAGGATTGATAGAATTAGAGGGAAGAAAACCTCCTTTATTAGGCACTGTGCCCTTCTTACTTTAAAAGTCACTAGGATGTATTCATTTTACAAAATGATGGGCTTTATTGTGACATTTTCAGGCACATAGACCATACACTTCATATTCAAATCCTCATTCTTCATCCTCCTCTTACTGGTCCCCTTCCTTTTCCCCAAAAGATCCCCTTTGTCTTCATGTCTTGTACTTTTTAAATACAGATTCCGCACAGAAGATAAAACTGTCTTTCTGAGCCTGGCTTGTTTTCCTAAGTACAGCGATCGCCAGTTCCATCCACTTTCCAACAAATTAAAGTCTCTTTTAAAACTATCATTTATTTGTTTTCATTTGTCTGGGTGGTTTGACTACCTGTATGTGTGTGTACCATGAGCATGCCCAGTGCCTTTGAAAGCCAGAAGAGTGTCAGATCCCTTGGAACTGGAGCTACAGATGACTGTGAGCTGCCCCATGGGTGCTGGGAATTGAACCTGGGTCCTAGGGAAGAGCGGTCAGTCTTGAAGCACCAAGCCATCTCTCCAGCCCTGAAGTCTCTTTTCTGTTATTACTATCTTCCCTTTAGCACGAATGCCCTTGTTTTGAAACAAACAAAACAGCTTTTTAGAAGCTAAATTTTATAACTCAGTAATGTCCCATTAAATCATAAGTCAGGCCACCTGACAAGTATTTGTCAATTAAATACTTTAAAACATTTAAATTAAAAAAAGAGAGAGATCTAAGCACTTTTAGATCTTCTGTAAATTGTAAATTCCGAGAAAGCAAGCCCGTAGTCAAATCTTACATTTTTTTTTTTCCTGGGCAGGTATGGCATAATAAATATGATAGGATGTTCACAATATAGTCATCTCTACCAGATAGCCAGTTCATATTTAATCAGTGATTCATCTTATCACAGCGCCTTCCACTCACAGGAATTTATTATAAATGACACATACCTTTCTTTAGACAACGGAAAGACCTCCAGAAATCAACTGAACTCCATTAACCGTTTGGGGTTTATCATTGAATTTGTGCACTGTTTCTGAGGGCAAATTTTACTTTCACTCAGCTTTGCTGTTAATAAAACATGACTATTTTTTAATGTGGATTTTGAGTGAATGTCGTTCTGTGAATTCACGACGGAACACACACGGTTTTACAGATGTTCTACTCTCAGGCCCCAGTGAGGCAACAGACTATCTCCTGCAACATAACACACAGCCCCACACTCAAAACTACAGGCATTTAAAAACAGACAGGTCCATGGAAGGGCTGCTACAAATCTTTGATATAGAAAGGAATGGGCATTAAGTACTTACGAACTTCTAACTTGGTATCATTCAGTGCTCACAGTAACCCCAAGAAACAAGAAACCAAAGACCACAAAGGTTAAATAACTTCCCCGGGACCACCCAGCTTGTAAACAGCGCATTAGGATTTGAAATCAGGCCTTTGTGACGTCAAGGACTATTCTCTGGTCGTATGGTTAAAAGAAATGTTTCAAGTATCACTGGGGGCTGGGAATAGTGGCAGAATACTGGCTTAGTAAGTGTGCAAGGCTCTGCGTTCCTGCCATCATTATCACCACACACACACACACACACACACACACACACACACACACACACACACACAGAATCACATACTTTTTTTTAGATATTAGCAAGTCCATTTCATCCCTGCACAGGAATGAATGAACGCTGTGGCTTTATGGAAGGGGGTGCCTCCCTGATCATATAGTATCAAACCAAATCAGGTTTGCCTCTGGGAAATAGCGGGGAGCCTACAAAGCTGTTTGTTGTCGAGTAAGTTCCAGAAGGGAATTTCTGAGGTTCACTGAAGCAGGGCCACGAGTCTCCAAGGATCGCAACCTTAACTAACGTTAAGTCTCACAGACTGAATACTCTGCAGTGAGTGGTGCCGTTAACGCCATCAGCTTCCCAGAGTGCTAGAAATGGCAGAGTACATCCTACCTGTGTGCAAGGCAGTCAAAGCACAGCTTACACAGGAAGCTTTTCACACTCACACCTCTAACAACAGTTGCTGACGTGTCTAGGTGGGAAGACAACTGTCTTTATTACACACTTGAGATTCTGCTACGCATTACACCATTCCTCGGCTTCTTATTTGTTCCTAGTGGCTTTGGTAATAAAAAGATGTGAAGATAAATGTCACTGCCAAAAAAATTAGGTAGGAGCTAGGGAAAGGATTTGTATAGTAAAATAAATCAATTTGACCACACACACACACACACACACACACACACACACACACACACACACACACACACACACAATGAATACACGGCTTGTAATGTTATGAGGCAGAAAGTTTCCTAGATGTGAATCAGTGACTATAAATCATATGCATTTCAGTATCGATATGATCATATGGAATTTCGTGTATGTTTTCCCTTTAATACTATCTATACATTATAGTTTCTTCACTGACAATGTAGCAATAAAATAGGTCAATGGGAAGACACATATTTAGTATGAAGGCATGTTTGTATCTGGATTTAACCTGGCATATTAAACACACTGAATTAAACGTAATTACTTTATTCTATACATCCAAACTGAAATCACTTGGAAGCAAAAGGTATTTTCTTGCATAAATGGGCTCTTTGTAATCTACTTTTTGTCTTTTCAGGCATGTCAGACAGACCTACAG
Source organism: Peromyscus maniculatus bairdii (assembly GCF_049852395.1). Taxonomy (NCBI): domain Eukaryota; kingdom Metazoa; phylum Chordata; class Mammalia; order Rodentia; family Cricetidae; genus Peromyscus; species Peromyscus maniculatus. The sequence continues at coordinate 46,937,029 of NC_134860.1, read as the reverse complement.
AGATGTATGCTGCCCTTGGGATGCTCCTCTTGTCTACCTGGTGATTCAGCCACCATCCTTTTGGACAGTTTCTGTATGAACAATGGTGAAGAGTATTTTTCCATGTTAAAATATCAATACATTGTAGAAGTTATAATGCATGATCCAAGTCTGTACTTTCTTGTCTGCCTACATCTGGAGAGCCATAAAAATAGTTAAACCATGTTAAAAGTTTAAAATTAGGCATGAACTACACAAGGACTCCAGTTTCAATTCTGGATTGCTCAGCAACTTTTCATTCTGATGTGTCTAGTTCATGTTTAGGTCTCAACATTAAATAGTATGTTCTATTTTAGTATGTGTAAGGGAAGATGCATTTTGGGCTTAAGGCCAGTGACAGTCACATTAGTTGAATTCCTTGGGACTGAGAATATAGCTCAGTGGTGGAGCACATGCTTAGCCCTGGGGTTCAATTCTCAGGACACAACATATATGCACACAACACACACACACACACACACACACACACACACACACGCACTCAAAGCCCTTTGGTAGGACATTAGTTTAAAAGATTACAAGCATCACTAACCCCCTCCTGTTACTGATTAGCAAAAGCCACGTCAGAGGACTGGAACCTTCTTTATTCTAGATTCATACAAATTTTCTCATTACAGAAAAAGGATTTTTATGATTCTGAACTATGAAATAATCAATGTAGGATGCTCCATGTGTTGCAGAAATAGTGAATGAAATGAGAGATTAACAATCTCATGTCCTGATAGTGAGTCTAAGAAAACAGTCCTCCAGAATTTAGCTGATTTGCAAGGGGTTCTATAATGAACTTTCAATCAACACCACCTAAGGGATGCAGGAGAGTGTAGTACTTTAACTTTTGTGTGTGTGTGTGCACATGTGCATGTTCCTGTGTATGCAAGTGACTGTGGCCACACACATGGAGGCCCAAGGTCAACTTTGGGTGTTGCTCCTCAGGAGCCATCTGCCTTGTTTTTTGAGACTTTGCCTTTCACTGGGGTGTTGGACTCGCTGCTCAGGCTGGCTAATGCACCCCAGGAGTCTGTCCATCTCTGCTTCTCTAGAGCTGGGATTACAAGCATAAGCCATTATACCTTGGGTTGTCTTGTGGGCACTAGAGAGCCAGCTCAGGTCAAGCTTATGAAGCAGGCACTTTTTTACTGACTGAGCTATCTCAGACCCAGCCCCTTTAATCCCTATTAAGTGCTATACTAGCTTTACAATTGAAAAGTAATTCATATTGCTCATATTAGGAAGATCAGTAATGGCGGGTGGTGATGGTGTACGCCTTTAATCTCAGCACTCGGGAGTCAGAGGAAGGTGGATTTCTGAGCTTGAGGCCAGTCTGGTCTACAGAGAGGGAGTTCCAGGACAGCCAGGACTACACAGAGAAACCCTGTCTCAAAAAACAAAACAACAACAAAAAGATTAAAGCTAAAGTTGCGATATTTCTGTCAACTTTCTCATTTTACTGGTACAAATACTATGTATTAGACTCTCAGATGTCAGGTTGGCATGTTTTTATAAAGTGACTCTGCCGTTATCAATTTAATTTGTGTGAGGGGGCTCAAGATAAATGTCACTCCCAAGAGTCCACACCAATCTGGAAGAAGCTGTCCAATACACACTAATACTCAATTGGACAGGCATTCCAGTAATTTCATAATCATTTTCATGTTCTGTTATTTTTGGTGTATTAAGAAATAAAACCATTATTTAAGCATAACAGTTTCCAAGTCATATAAAGGACTTGGAAAAAAGTGGAATATGTGGGAGTAAATGAAGGTCCCTCACCCTGAATGGGATACAGTTTTTACAGAAAAAGAAAATACAAGCAAAAGCACTATTCTGTTTAAAAGCCATCTGTCTGTATCATGTCTAAGTAACTGGTTTTTCCTATCAGCCATGCAGTTTTAATCCTCTGAGGAGCAGCAGGCTGCTTGAAGAGGCAACACACAGACTTTGAACACTTCAATAAACACAATGTAAACATTCACTTTAATGATGTTTCCTTTGTCAACCCCAAGCAGTGTGTGTTTCCTTCGCCTCTGGCTGAGCCATGACCAGCACAGTAGCAACAGCAGAGCACTGGAAGAATTTTCAATAGTCATCTGCCTGTTCTAATTTGCTTTTCAAGGTTGATGATCAGAATCATTACACTGCTTGCAAAGAAATCTGTTTCTGTGAATCTGACCAAGTCACTTCTCTTGTTCTCACACTTAGCTTCCCAGCAGCCTCGCTGAGTTAATTGAACCAGAAGTGCCAGCAGCACCAAGCTCTACAGCGTCACAGATGAACGATATCTTAGAGACGAATCTGCTATGCCCAAAAGAAAGGAAGCGTACACTAAGTCGAGGGGCTGGTGTATTCTGCATGGGGCATATTCTACACCTTGGAGGGGAAAATGTTGCCTTCAACTAAAAATACTTTTATTAGTGGGGAAACCTACAGACTAACAATACCAAAGCGAGGTCGACTGGTCCCTTTAAACACGGACCCCTAACGTGACATCACCAGATTACTTGTGCAACTTTTAACTTTTTCATTCAGGTAATTATTGAACTTTATTATTTAAAAGGTATAAATTTTAGAATTCATGTCATTTTACTTGATGCAAACTGAAAAAGCAGGGCTTGCTATTTCAAATGTATGGGTTTTTAAAAAAGATAAACGGTAACATGAAGCTATTCTCAAAGTTTTGAATAAACTTAAATATATTGAAATATTCCCCATATTTTCTTTCAGTGAGGGAATGTGAGCTATTGTAGGTCCAATGTCTAAAGAGCCCTAGACAACATTCTGGATATTTCACTGGAATGACATTCCTTGTACTAAACTCAACAATAAAACCAGCAGAGAAAGGAAATTCCCAATTTGATAACCGACAATTAACACTGAACAATACAAATGGGATCACATTTTTTTTTTTTTTTTTTTTTGAGATCTGAAGGAAGCAGGTGATATTTTTTGAATAGGGGAAAAAAAACTCCACAGTTTTAAATTATAGTCATTAATCATCTGCTTGTAACCTGCAGAGGGCACTCAAGTGCCTTGAAGAAAAGGTAAACATTTTTAATTTTTTAAATTATCATCATTACTAGTATTTATCAAAAATGATTTTTTAAAAACAGAAACTATCATCTAATAAAGGACACTTAAAGGAAACATGCAGTTTGCAAATTTGCACCTCCTATAGGAAAACTCTTATCTCCACTCCTGGGCATTCGGCCCTCATCTGTTAGGGCTGGAGCATCAAACACTAAGGCACACTGGTGTCAATCACACAAAGTATCCAGGGCTTAAGGAAAACCTAGACCTCAGGGTATCATGCTTACAGGGCAGGTATGAGTGGGAGTCATGCCACAGTGCTTCTGCAGGCTACCTATGTTACACCATGTCACAGGTATAAAACGGGTGGTGAAGAAAAAGGCAAGCTACCAGCTCTTTAAGGTTCTTAACTATTTTCTGAGACAAACCTCATAGGACCCTTAGCAAGTTTCATTTCATTGAATCTTCAATATTGTGAACTAACGCTGTTTGTAGCGATGTACGAACAGATGACTTCACAATATTTTTCCCGAAACAATGCTGAAGTGGCTCACAGGTAAACTCAGCTACACAGGCATGGAACACATTGCAGAAACACAAATGCCTATGTTGAATATATGTATATTCCATAACGACCTCACTATTTATTACATGGAGTAGTTAACTACTAAAAACATGAGTTTCTTAGCAACATAACTATGGAATCTTGACCTTTGACATTTTTTTCTATCTTCCGAAGTATTTGAAAACTGACGATTAAATTGGAACCACAGGAGGCCAGTGTGCCACAAACTTATGTATGCATTTCTTTGAGTTGTTTTGATTTATAAATTAGTTACAAAAGGTTTGAGTCAAAAAAGCGTAAGAAATGATTTAAACAGTAACTTTTATTGTAGATTGCTACTAGGAAAATGAGCAACTACATAACATTTATAAGAATGTTTTGTCTTATTTATAAAGTTAATCATTGATTAAAAAATTAAAAACAAATTTTGTTACAAATAATGGTGTGTGTATTATGTATCTATGTATTTATAGGACATGAAGTATACTAAAGGAATAAATCTTTAATTTGACATCTTGAAAAATAAATACTAACACTGATAATAGTTTTTAAAAATGAATTCTTTGAAAAACAGCATGAAATACATCTGAATTTTTTTTCTTAGAACTGCACAGACATTTCAAAGTCTAAATATATGGAAGAAAAGATAAAGCAAAAGGCAGAAAACACTTAAGAGAATGACTGCTCATGTACTTCGGCAATGATACCAGTTATGGGGAAATGAATGCAGTTATTATTTTAATGAGAATATAAGGCTCTATCTACTTCCTCATGAAAATAAAAGCTAACAAGATTGTGTGCTACATGTCTCCCTAGCTGGATTTCTTTACTACACTGAGTTTTTTCTAGTGGTCTGGGGGTGGCTGGACTCGAAGACACATGAAACACAAGTGTTTTTCAGCATAACTGTAGCCATTCCTTTGATTCTTGGGTTATCTGGGGGCAGCGAGCATGCACTCTAGCACACGACACAAACAAGAAGCTGTACTTGGAATGTAGCCTTTGTTTTTTTCTCTCTTCAAAGCCTATGATTCCTAATATCATTGATAGGCAGAGCAAAAAAGAAATGTTTGTTCTCTTATGTAAGAAATAAACTTCATTTGGTATTCAATTGACTTTCTAACTTAGCAGGCAGGACTTTGCATCTTCAAAAACTGAGAATAAATTGCATTCTTGGCCCTTGCTTTAAAAGGTTATAGAGAATAAACGCACGGGCTGGTAGTGTTCTAGTGATCTCCCTAATCTCAGTTGCACTTTGTCAGAACGAGGTAACTGGTAGTTAAGTGAATACCCCAGATCAAAGGGGGATTAATCACCGACTGAATCCTTGCTGAATCAACCTGTCATTCAAGAAAATTATTTCCACGGAACTTAGCAGAGGATTGAAGGTATTTGCATAACAGCAACCAACATACTTCAGCCAGGTTAAAAGGTTCAGAATTCATCCCATGTTTAGCTTTTTGCCTCCTTCTCCTTTCAGCAGCTGGGTACAATGGTTTCTAATCTGATAATACAGCTAACTATCTAAATGATGTCAGAACAGGAAAGTATTGCAAAGTTTGGATGAGGGATGGATCAATTTCACTTTCAGCAACTCCTAAATCTGATTTGTTGGAATTTAAGATGTAATCCTAAAAAGTCCCTTAAACCTGAGGACTGTTTATTAACATCCTTTTTTTGACCTTTGTCTTAGAAACAACTCCTCTACTAGGGCAGCAATCCCCGCAGAGGAAGTTCACCTAGCTACCTCCCAGGGGCAGTGGAGGAATCTGAATGCCTGTTCAAGTTTTTTAAATATTGTTAACTACAATAACAGAAAAAAAAATCAGCAATGGATACTATGTGTCTGCTGCTAAACAGCACATGAAATCAAAGACCACAATATTGTAACAGTAGAAATACTAAGATGGCATGAAAAGAAAAAGATTTTGAGATAGGCTAATGTTTAAATAAAATTTAAAGACTCGTAAGATTCCCAAGGAGCCTATTTACTTTTAATTTGAAAGGCTCAATTATTTAAAAGTACAAAACATCCCCACTGTTTAACTACTACATTGTGGGCTTTATAATATTGCTTAGTAAAAAAAATGGAGAACAGGTATCACACAAATCATGACCCATCTTTTCTAGAGTTCATTCTCAGATATTTAAAACTTTCTTTAACCCTTTGGGTTGAGTAAGAATAATTACAGCATAGATATCAGATTTCATAATCACATTTTGGCACTAAAAGGGAATTTAGCAATATTGTATCTAGAGCAGGTCTGACACCATCCAAATCTATCACTGGAAGTCGATGCTCACATTCACTGCAAATGCAAAGCACCTTTCAAGTTAAAAAAATGAAAAGAATAGCTATCAAAGAAAATGAATAAAATCCATAGTGAGATAATTTTTTAGAAAATGATTGAAGTTTTAACCAAAGAAAGGACTCTTAGAGTGTCTTATAGCTTAGAATAAGAACATGTCAATCACGATTAAGCTTCTGGAATCGGAATCCCTTTGAAATGCAGCTGTTTCTTCTTTAATTGTGGCAGTGGACTCTGAAGAAAAGAAAGGTCCAGCCTTAAAGATGAGTAAGGAATACAAAATAGCTCAGGATTAGTTGTGGAGTTCAAAGGTCGCTAATTACACTAAGGAGTTCCCAGACACAGGGAAAACATTAAACAGGTCACCTACCAAACTGGGAACAAGCTTTGTCTTCAGAAATTATCCTGAAGTGACAGGTTTCTAGACAAAATCAAAAGCATCAGTGTGCCCAGCTGATCTCAATGGGATGAAATGTGGGCTGGCTTTTAGTTCCTAGTGTTGTGTCAGAACGGAATGGCAACAGATGGCCTTGGTTCCCCATCACGCCACGCTTTTCTAGGAACCCCTAGATTTTCCCCCAGGTTTCTAGAAATGTCAAATTAGAGGTCACTGGTTTTTCTAATTTGTTTATGAAGAGAGTTTGCCTCAAGGATTATATACTGAATCTTTCCCTACTCACTAGATGAATGTGTCTTGTCTACCTTAGTATAATTTGCTAAGTATTTATACAATCAAAATTTCTAAAAGGCTCTACTAATAAATTGAAGTAAAATGTTGAGCTTTGAGATGAGGAGTGAGAAAAAACCATTATGGGACAATGTTTTCTTCTCACAGAAGAATTTCTACTGCTGACTCCCTTCGGGTCAGTCGGGACAGCAAGCACTGTCCTTGTCAGGCAGTTACTCCCTCTCCTGACTTAGGATGACTGTGAAAACAGAACTCTGTGCTATGATAATGCTTTGCAGGCAATGAGGGTTTATAATGAGGGCTGACCCTAATTAAAAAATTGATTTTGAGTCCTAAGTTTACACACACTTTCCCATTCAATGATTGAAACTCTCCTTCAAAGAATCAGCAGCTTTTTCTAAGCTTTTTTTTTTTTAGAAGACTCATTTTAAAAAAGACAAAAAAGAAACAGAAGCCAGGATAAATCTAATTAGAGGTCAATCTGCAAGTCCTATTTTCTGTTAGGCTTCAGCTGGAGTCAGCGAAATTCTCAGGATCTTTAGATTTTTTTTTAAATGGTCGCTTGAAGTCCAACTTGACGAGAACATACTGCTCTGAAGCAGGATATGTGTAATAGGAGAAATAGGCAGAGAATAAAGAGCATGGCTAGGTAGTTTGGAAGGAATCAAGAAGATGGTAAAAAGAAATGACAGGGACAGATAAAGAAAAAAAATGCTACATTAAATAAGTGTAAATGATACTCATGAAAAGGTTTTTGAATATTTACCTGAGTTCATTCATTATCAGATTTTAATTAAAAAACAAAACAGAGAGTATAATACCCCAAATTATTTTTAAAACCTTGTCCCAGGACACTAAACATCATAGATGACTATGCTCCTCTTCTGAAGTTACTGCAGTCTTCTTAGGTCGACTGGCATCTTAGACACACGTCATTGTGGCAGATTACCAAGTCAGTTAAAGGAGCCTGAGAGGGGTTAGCGTCATAGTTCAGTTGGTAGGGTGTTTGCCTGGCACGCATGAAGCTCAGTTGGACCCCTAGAAGGACATAAATTGGACATGGTGATACACCACTGTAATCCCAGCGCTTGAGAGGGAGTTCAAGGTCATCCTCAGCTACACAGTGAGTCCCTGGCAGTCTGGGCTCCACGAGACTCAGTCTCAGAAAGAAAGTAGCTCTAGAACATCAAATAGAAATATACAGGCTTTTTATTGGCCAGGAGGAGAGATGTGATGAAGAGTGGGTTACTATTTGAACATTATCTTCACTGGCTACTTTGAAAGAAAGGATTTATGATTATTTTAACCAGATCATGGGTATTCTGTAAAAGCATGCTGTTTGTACTGAGGTTTGGATAAGCACATAATTTCCTTGTAAATCAACTACAAACCACAGGACAGCTGCCTGAGACTGCACCAGGAGAAGGCTGAGCTCTTACTGAAGGAGGGGGTTCTGATTGACTAGCGCGGTCTGCCCCACAGGATGCCACAATTGGCCCTGTCTTGGCTGGGACTGAGTCTGGAGGCCTGCCACAGGGACAGGAAAGAACATATGGCATGGAGACCCAAGACTGATCCTAATTCAAAATGAATCACTACTTTTATGTGTTCTGAGTCATACTGGCATGAAGACAGAGGGTAACAAAAAATGGAGACATTAGCCTTGAAAATATTCTTTCACATTGTATCAGACTAAAACCGACAGATATGAATACATGTAAGAAATAAAAATACTATGATTTTACTACAGAATGTTACCATCATCTAAATCCTATTTGACTATGAGAAGATCATGGTAACAATGACGCATATGTTACTGGAGCACGTGCTTTAGAATTCCAGATGTAATAGTCAGAAGAAATTAGTTTCCGGTCTACAAAAGGAAAAAGGAAAGAAATTAATGATAAAAATGTATAATTTTTAGCAAAAATCCAATAAGAGAACAAAGCTATCCGTTTTGAATTTGTGGAGTACAGTCATGTCATGGTAATAACTATGAAGTATTAATATTTATTTTACTCTATTGAAGCTTTATTGCTACTTATATCTCATTAAAATGAGCTCATGAATATTTGGGCAAACCATACTGGAACTTATATGAATCTCTTATTTATACCAAATGTTTATTTCCCCTACATCTCAAATTGATTTTTTAATAAACCATTCTGGGCTATACAGTTGAGACTTTATCTCAATAAATGAGTAAAGAAGTAATTAGGTATGTTACTGATGTATTAAAAAACAGGTATATCATAGAAACTTTCTATTCTTTATTATACTTTCTAAAATGTTTAGTTAATATTAATAAAATACTTAAACATATTTTAGTTATCTAAAAAGATAACATTTTTTTACAGATCAAAAATACTCATCTGTATTTAGACACAGTGATGATGGTTTAATATTACACTTTCATAAAAGAACATATACACTGTGAACATGCCTTCATCAAGTCATCTAAAAACAGCAGGACTGCTAGGGGACAAAACACAGGGGCAACATAGAGGTCAAAACACTGGCTTATCTGAGATGCCTAGATTCTGTTTTTCTGAAGCAGTTTCCCAGTTTTCAGGGACAGTCTGGTCCTAGCCTTCCAATTTTTAGGGACCTTAATCCTAGTTCTAGAATATAAGTCTGAGGCTAGGGGTGTAGCTCAGTGATCGGACACTTGCCAGGCATACATGGGGCCTTGAATTGCAGCTGCTCAAGCTCTGCCCAAACCAACCAACAAACAAATGTACCTAAATATGAGAACTTTTATAAATTGGATTATTCCAATCTAGATAATCTGACATTTTTCTTACCCCTACCTTTACCTAGATACTTACTTCTTTTATCTACTCTTCTATGCCACCTGTATGTATTTGATCTGAATTAAACAATTTTGTTTTGTTTTTCACATCCTGATATATTCATCTAAAAAATATGTGGCAGGAAATCATCTTTCTATTGCTTGCCACTGATATGACAGAGAAGGTGCTAAATAATGCTTACTGGCTATGGCATTTACTAAAAATAATTTAAATTTTAAAATGATAATTTATTACTTATTAAATCTTATGTTAAGCTAAATGCTCAATAAATACAATCTATTCATATAAATCATAAGGTATATATTGTCATTTCTACTTTATTAACTTTATTACATTAAAAAACCTAGCATGTATGTTGTGTGTGTGTGTGTGTGTGTGTGTGTGTGTGTGTCTGTGTATGTGTGTGTATGCATATGAGTGTCACAGGACAACTTTTAGGAGTCAGTTCCCTTCTTCCATTGTGTGGGTCCCATGGATAGAACTCTGGCCATCAGACTTGACAACAAACGTCTTTATCCACAGAGCCATCTGGCTGGTCCAGTCAGAATACAGTCTAAGAATGGAGTTGTGTGAAGGGAATTTTAAGTGCTTGTGAGAAAACTCTAAGAAAACAAGACAAAAGTCTTGTGACCTCAGTTTCTTCAAAAAGATGTAATTGTTCTTGGACTGTGCTTTCATGTCACTCCTGGGTGTAGTGGATAGGCGTGAGTTGACTTTTGATTATTCATTACAACTGGTTATTGTTATTGTTTATATACCACTATGAAAAAATATGTTTTTGCCAATGTGTGGCTTGTCCTTGTGATTGTACACTTTACTCATGTGACCTCTCTTAACCCTCTTAAATTGTCTGATGCTCTGAATAAAGTTGGCTATTGCCTGAAGCTTTAGTCCACCTCGTTTTTTAGGCTCCTCTCCCATGTCCCACCGCCTTTAGAGTGCTAAACAGTCCCCTACTTCTTCTCCTTTATAAATGAGGACACTAAAACGTTAAGACGTTGACTAGCTTTATGAAAGTTACATTCACTGAAAACAGACAAGAGTTTAATATAGCCAGAGCAAAGCAAATCTATATATACTATATACTAAAGCCCACACCAACTGGGTTCTACTCATCCAGACTGTATTTGAACAGAGGTCAGGGGGCAATATAAAGTTCACAAAGGGTTATGTGGGAGTGGACTGAATCACAGACATTTTTATAAAATGAGATTATTTTCCAATCTCCAAGTTTCATTACATTTTAATTTTGCCTTAGGTAGTGACAACATAGTACCATTTTAATTCTGTTTAGTTTGAACCTGTACAACTTACATGCACTTATTTTTGGTTTTCCTGATGCAAAAACTTGAACTGAATGCTGATCTGCATAACATCCAGTGAGTGTATAATCTGAGATCCTGAAATGAAGCTAGGGAAATGAGAGAAAGAGTCAACTGAGGAGGTGATTGGCTAAGAATCTTCATCACATTTTCCCCTTCACAATTTTTAGAGTGTCACCTGATAGTTCACAAACTTTAGACCCCAACAGTAAAGTACAGTTGTGAAAACACACAATAAGTGTGTGCACACCCCTTTGTACTAGTTCCATTTCTTTGTGAGTGCTTAACTCGTACAACTACTCACTACTGTGAAGCCTGGGCACACAGTACAGCAGAGCGTGCATCACACCGTCTGATAAATTCATGTGACAATCTTTTTTTAATTAATTAATTTTTCTGTGTATAGGTGTTTTGCCTGCATGCATGTCTGTATCTGATGAAGGCCAGAAGAGGGCACTGGATCCCCTGAAATTGGAGCTACAGAAGCTGGTGAGCCATCACATGGGTGCTGGGAATTGAATCTGAGTCTTCTGGAAGGGCAGCAGCAGCAAGTGCTCTTAATCCCTGAGCCATCTCTCTAGCTCCAATCATACTCTTTTATATGTAGGGATGTATATGTTGTTTAATAAAGCACATAAATGCAATCACAACAGGAAGAAGTATCTGTTTATCTCATGCTTGGGGAAATGGCCTGCTCTACTTGTTTTTTTTTTTTTTTGATAACCAAAATCTAACTTTACAGAACTGTTACCAAGTTATCCCTTCCCTCATCTCGAAAACCTTCCTACAATGTAACCCACAGCTCCTGGACTCCACTGGTGATGTGGGGTTATCACTGTGAACACCAGCACTGCACTGTGCTGTAAGGAGGCACTAGTACCTTCCTAGTCTCCGCTTTCTGTGGTTCTAATCTGTGCTGGTAAACACCTCATGTAGCAAGATCCTGCTCTTTTCAACACCCCTCCCTACACTAAACCAAGGGCCTTGCACATTCCTGGCAAGCCCTCCATCTCTGGGTTACATCCCAAGCCGTATACTTTTTTCTCCTCTCTTCTCTGCAAATTTCTCCCATTTTGTGTTTGTGCATGTGCGTATAATAACTCTGAGATTGTAACAATCTCTTTCTTACAGCAATTCACAGAGTTTGAAAGCAAAGAGCTTATGTTTGCATCAGTGTTATAATTCGCAGTGCTGGAAGTTATGTAGACAACGTCCATTTCCATATTTATTTTATGCTTTGGATCAGACTAGAACTGATTAAGGGAAAGAAATAAGTAGAAAATTCTAAAAACTACCCTTGCTGGGCACACAATGTAGTAACATTCCATATTTTTTCTGAAAAGAAAAATCAGGAATTTAAATAATAAGCTTTCAAACAAGATAGTAGGCAAAGTCAGAGCTCGCCTAGAAAAATGAATTCTTAGCAGTGAACCCCAGTCTCGCTACTGTTGCTTTCATAGATGTTTATCTTTCCGCTTTGACTTCGCCAATAGCATTCTCTTTTCCTGTAAACTCTGTGGTTATTCCTTCCATTTTCCTTATTGATTCTTCTGAATCTTTCCTTATTTTCTTTTGTTTATATGATCTTATTCATTTCCTTGCATCAAGTTTTTCTTTTCAATGGGTACTCCTAAATCCTTATATATGGTGGATCTCCCATGTGAATCAAATTCTAGGGCTTTATCTATCTATTGTACACTTACATTAAGAAATGCTGCTATTACCAGGTACACATATACATATATATTCAGCAAATATTTAAGTACTAGGCACTGGACTAGATGTTGAATATGAAACAAAAAAAAGGAATAAGACCATACAGTCTCTGCCATCATGCACTTGCCTTGAATCCATTGCAGATTAACACTCATAAATGAACCATTTTGAAAAGCTAAAACATCTACCAAAGGAATAGGAGATGCATGCCCTCTATATTCCCGCCTAAATAACTTGTCCTTCCTATGTAGAACTTACATTCTAAGCACCAGCTTCTGAAACTGTTTACCTCTTTTCACTCTCTAAGTCACTTTAAAACATACTATGTTTATGCAAGCATGTACATTATGTGTGCTGAGTTGTGTGTAAGCACAGGCACATACATGCCATGTGTGGATGTAGAGGCCAGAAGTCAATGTTTGAGAGCTGGTTCTTTCCACCCTGAGTTCCAGGGACTGATCTTAGGCTAATGCTTTCACCCACAGGGCCATCATGCCGGCCCTTAGCTCATTTTTCAGATGAAGACGTTAATTAACCTTCATGCTTATCTTGTCCTCAGAATTTTCTTTGGCTAGAAGGACTCATGTTTTCTCTGAGACACCAAAAGCAGTTAGTTGTTTTTTTTTTTTTTTTTAACTCTTTGGGAGCCCGCCACCCAGCTCCCAAATAAAAATATGGAGACTTATTCTTACTTATGAATGCCCAGCCTTGGCTTGTTTCTAGCCAGCTTTTCTAACGCAAATAATCCTGTTTCTCTTTAACTATGTTTTGCCTCTGGGTTTTCACCTTTATTTATTCTATATCTTTCTTTTCTTCTTGCTTTGTGATTGACTGTGTGGCTGGACCCTGGTGTCCTTCTCTACTTCTCCTCTTCTTGTTCCTCCTCCTTTTCTTCCCTAGATTTCTCCTATTTATTCTCTCTGCCTGCCAGCCCCGCCTATCCTTTCTCCTGCTTAGCTATTGGCTATTCAGCTCTTTATTAGACCAATCAGGTGTTTTAGACAGGCAAAGTGACACAGCTTTACAGAGTTAAACAAATGGAACATAAAAGAATGCAACACATCTTTGCATCATTAAACAAATGTTCCACAATATAAACAAATATAACACACCTTAAAATAATATTCCACAACAGTTAGTACTGATCAGTCACTAATCCACACTACTGAAAACACTCTAGAGATCAAGGGCTGCATCTTATTTTTGAACACAAATATAATTTGATAACTAAGAGTTGGGTAGTTTAAATTGGAGTGTTTAGGTTATTCTTAACTACTTCCCTTACAATTTGAGTACTTACTGAAACAGAAAAATAACTACTACTGGCCATGTGTGATGATTCATGCTTGTAAACCAAGTGTCTAGGAGAGGCTGAGGCAGGAGGCTCCTAGCCTGAAGTCAGCTAGTGTTACATAGAGATATGGAGACCAGTTTGGGCTATGGCACAGATCCTGTCTTTAAAAAATAAATAAATAAAAGAAACACAGAGCACCCCCCAACAAATGGTTTTAAAAAGGAACTTAGCTACACAAAAAGTACAAAAGTTTTTTTTTTGTTAGAAAATACTAAAACTCAAATATATATGCAGTTTAGAACTAAGTTAAGGGGTTCTAATGCAATGTTTCATATATTTACCTTTACATATGCTGTATTTCCAATGCAAATATGATCAAATGGCTGCTTGTTATGGCCCTTGACTCCAAAAGTTAGAGTTCCAGAAAGACTAATTTCCATTGATTTGGGGAACTTCTGCCCTAAATCGCAAATGTACAAATCAATTATTCTAAAACAGAAGATTCCACAGCAAATGAGAAAAAAAAATCAATAAACAAAATCTTGCTCACCAATAATCCAGACCAATAAGCTTTTTTCTCGAAATACCTCAAGTTGGCCAAAACTAACTTTGTATTCCAAATGGGTAATTGGACCTCTTTAAAAGAAAAAAAAAAAAAAAAAAAGGAAAAAGAAGAAAATAGAAAAAAAATCTCAGATATAAGTTTTAAAGCGATGAGCCAAATCTTATTTGTTTTTAATATCACAAAAGCAGATCTGTACTCCTACTGCAGAAGAGAATGAATAATGAACACAGATTTTAGAAAACAGCAGTCATCACATAAACATTTATAGTAGCTATATATATATATTATATATATATATTAGCATTATAAAATCATATCACAAAAACAATTATAAATATCAATAGATTATATCACATGCGTTGGAACAGCATTAAAATTATGTTTTACTAATTAAGTACACTTTGTAAAGAGCTTCACTACAGAATACATTTTCAAAGTAGAACTGATCTATGCTCTAACTGACTAATTCACCAGATTGCTGATGGTTAAGACTGATTTATATGTAGACCTCAGAGAAACTATAGCAATAAAGCCAGTGGCACAATGGTCCTAGAGGAAGTTACAGATTTAAGCTTGAAATTTATTTGCAAGCTTAAGTGGAAAAAAATGAGGCACCATTTAAAGTTAAATAGATTCTTTTTGCAACCACATTTTAGCTCAGAATCAGTATTTATTTGAATATAAAATTATTTAGATTTTAAAAATATGGAAAATGAAGAAGACACTTTATTGTGGGGCAGTAGGAATCTAGTAGAGAGGACAGCAACCATGATGCCATATTATTCACCCTACCTGTTGTAAAAAGGTATATGAGCTTCACAGATTTCAAAATTATTTTTTACACTTTCATGAAGTTTTAAATTAACTGTTATTTTTAGTTGTGCTTCTTCTTCTTTCACGTGATAAGAACCCAGTATTGGTGGGACAGGGACCTGAAACCAGACACAGTTCTTAATATAATTTTCATGTTGATGAGTCTAAGATATAAATGCTGACAGGGAAAAAGAGCTATACTTTATAATTATTATACAGGTATGGCTTTAATAGCTGGAGGGCTGTTCTCCATTGCTTTCACAACAGCAGTGGTGTATCTACATTCATCCTGAGGGCATTCTTCTACCTCTCTGAACAGAGACGAAAGGTACCTTACAGTCCATACTTGTTCCTACTCTTGCTCTTGTGTGTTCTCACACCTGCAGCCCAGGTCATCCTTTACGCATCCTGCTAACTGTTCTGCTCACAGTTCCGCATATTCCTTTCCTATCTCATGACTGTACTGTTTCTCCTTTCCTGCCCCTAGCTCAGCAATAGCTTACCCGGGCATTAATGACTGACTGAAATTTTACGCTGATGTGAGCTAATCATCTTATTGGTGCACACAGGGAGGTTCTCACATGTAGGTCCTAGAGCTGTAAGAGCATTGCAAACAGAGAAACCCAGAGACAGGGAGTACTGGGGAAGATGGGAGACAAGGGAGGCTGTCAGTGTAGAATGATTTTAACGTTGGTTCGAATTCTCGGGTAGCCTACATCTGTTTCTTCTCTTGAATGATAATAAGAATTTCTGTTGAATTACCAAAATAAATTACTTCTAGTCAGTCTGGCTTGAACACGATTTTCTAATCTGACTGGCTAATAATTAGGACAAGAGACAAATGACACGTTATAGTAGAAAACACGCCAGCTTCTGGGAATTTGGAAGACTTGGGTTCAAACCCAGGCTGTGCCACTTACTGGCCAGAAGATTTGTTCAAGTCATTTAACCTCCCTAAGACTTTCACCATCTATAAAATGGAGATAATAACATCGACCTTAAGATGTGTTGAAATTCCTAGAAAAAGACACACCAAGTGCCTAGGATAGCGTCCAACACACAACACTCACGTCATGAGCACAGATAGCTACGGCTCATCTTACGTTTATTTAGCTAAGATTTTGGGGGATTAGAGTTATTTCCTGTTTGTGTTTAAAGCCGGGAGTACCTGAGAGGTGTAGTGGCATAAGTTGAATGACTCGAGAGGCGGAGTGAATGGGAATTTGTAAGGCCCACTAAACGCAGAGTCGTCCATTGTGTCAATGCTACTGGAAGTCAGAATGGCAGAATCGAGAGAAGTCACACAAGGGTGAACGATAATATCTTGGAGTGGAGAGCCGTTGGTGGGGAGGTTCAAGCTGATGGTGACATTTGGCATGATTCCTTCCAAATCACACTGGAACGAAAGCAGAAATGAGTGTTACCAGGCGCTTACATCAGTGCAGCTTGCCTGAGGCTTTTCTGAATTCAAGTCACTTCTGCAATTTAACTTTTCTCTCTAGGCATTATTCTCTTTGTTCTGTTTTCTGATGGACAATTGGATACAGTTAGCCAAGCCAATGGTCAGAGGCTGCACAGACCCCCTGGCTCACCTTTAAGGCCCTATAAAAGCTAGTTCAAATCCACTGGTTCCTCTCAGGCACCTTTGCAACCAGGCCCTCGCAATGTTACAGCTGTTATCTGACTCGCTTTCCTCTAGTGGTTCTCAACCTGTGGGTAAAGACCCCCTTCGGGATTGAACAACCGTTTTACAGGAGTCACATATCAGATATCCTGCATGTCAGATATTTACATTACATTCATAACAGTAGCAAAATTAGTGATGCAGTAGTAATGAAAATAACTTTTGTTGGGTGCTCACCACAACAACAACTGTATGAAAGGGTCACAGCACCAGTCACATTGACGAATGGTAATTCAACTTTTGTTACATTGAATCCAAGATTCAGACACTTCAATGGTTCTTCTTTCATTTCATATACTTTGAAGCCTTCCATTGTTTGATTCCCATCTAACTCTAATCTTCTACCCCTTGATTTATGTTGCAAATATATAAAAATTCTGCATCTTGTTTTCTGAATAAACCATATTGTCTTGTATTTCCATGTGCACCTTAACTCCTGCGAGTCCTTGCAGGTGTGTTTTCTCCCTACATAGCATTTCACTTAGTCTGGTGTGATCACTGTCTGGATAAAGGCATCTGCAGCAAAGCTTGACAGTCTTGAGTTTAATCCCCAGGACCCACCTGATAGAGAACCAATTCCCCCAGGTTGTCCTCTGACCTTCACATGGGCGCTGCGGCATGTGCACCCATACTCATACCCCCCCATACACACAAAATTAAAGGTTTAAAAGAAAGCCGTGTAAGCCTAACACTGTACAGTCTTACTGAGGGTCTCCTTTTGCATGGAGACACAGGGTCTTCTTCCCTGTGTGACTGGGTTAGTTTGCCAATGGTAGGGTAGCTACGAGGGATTTCACTGGGAGGAAGATAAGACAGCTCCATAGGTCTGTCCATGAACTCCCATGTCATGGCTAGCAGGGCCAGATGGAGTACTTTCACAGCCCTCTCCTTAAATTCTTGCTTTGAGGTTCAACAGACTGAAATGGCAGTTCACAGACTTCTCTGTGAACTCCTCTACCAATTCTGGTCTCCAGAATAAAGTCTTAAGGGTTTTGTTTCTGTAATCAAAAGAAAAGATTTATTCCCCAGCTCCTCTGGTACTTGAGAAGTCTTAATGTCTTTACTTCATAAATCTACACCAACAAACCTTACTTGTGTGTGTATAAATGTGGGCGTAGGGAGAGGGGTGTACTCAAGGTCTTCTTCTGTACCTTCATTCTAACTTGACATTTACTTCTTATTTTATTTTTAATTATGTTCACGTGTGTGAATCTGTGTGTGGGTATGTGGAATGAGTACAGTGTCTGTGGAAGCCGACCAGAAGACAATGGATCCCCTGGAGCTGGAGTGACAAGCAGTAGGTTGTGAGCTGCTTGGTGTGGGTGCCGAGAACCAAACACAGGCTTTCTGCATGAGCAGTAAGCACTCTATTTGCTGAGCCATCTCTCCAGCCTTTACTGGTAAAGTACTGGATCCCATTAGCCAAATGAGCCATAAGAGTTCGTTCAGGGGCGTTGTTTGATTAGACACAGAATGTGTAATGGTAGGCTCAGCAGGCAAAATGCTTAGGTCTAGATGTATACAGTCCGCACCACACAGTGACTACCTGTCACCATGTAATTTGTGCTTCTATTTGTTTCCCTCCTGCAACTTTAAGTTCTTTCAAAGCAAGAGCTGTTCTGTGCTTCTTCATATATCCATTGCTATTCACAGGAGATCCTAAAAATGTTTCCATTTTATACCCCTTTTCTAATTTTGAACCTTATCTCTTCCTCAATATTAATATAAAATCTTTCACTTTGGAAGGTTTTAAGAGTCTGTTTAGTTTTATGGTTTGTGTGTTTGCCTGAGTGTATGTATGTGCATCACATGCAAGCAGGAACCCACAGAGATGAGAAGAGGTGTCAGACCACCAGGAACTGGAATTAGAGAGTTGTGAGCTGCCATGTGGGTGCTGGGAACCAAATGCAGTCCTCTGCAAGAGCAGCAAGTGCTCTTAACCACTAGGCCATCTCACTTTGTAATGTGTGATCTACCATCTGACACATATGAATTCATTAGTGTTTCTGCTTCAGATTTAAGTACTTCACCAGTAGGCAGGCATTCTGAACTGTGCTGGGGTACAATCAGTAGCTTAGAAGTATCTTTTTGTCCTTTGTGACAATTACAAGAATATCAATCAAATCTCAAATTTGAAAGTTAAGATGACAATCTTCTTAATAGAGAATTTAAAAACATGTTCTATATTGCATTTGTATATTAGTAAGAATAAAAAGTTTTGCTTTTTGCTATTTATTGAGATAATAAACACAGATATTTAATAGTAAATAGTATTAAAACTTAAAACATCCTTTATGTGTAAAACATCCTAGCAGTGTATCATTCGCAATGGGATCAAAGGCACTGCACCACTATGGAAACCTTCAATAAGTTACCCACTATCTAGTCACTTCTAATACCGTAAGTACAGGATGAGGATTGCCAATCTAGAAGGAATCTCTAAACTCTTTATTAAAAGTTTAGCATAGATGAATCTGGACCTCAGAACTATAAAAGCAGAAGGCACATAAAAGGTTATCTTCCTTTAAAATGATAAATGATTTACAAAATTATGTGACTTTGTAAGGACCCAGGACATTTAGAGGTAAAGGACAACCTCAAAGAAACATTTAGTATTAGGTTGAGGTGCACTCCACCATCCCTCCTCACTTTAGAACGTGTTTTTTAGAAAATTACATTGATTTATTTTAGTGTATATGAGCACGTATGTGTGTTTATCTACGTGTATAAACATGTACGCTACAGCACACATGTGGAGGTCAGAGGACGACTTGTGAGAGTCAGTTCTCTCACCATGTGAGAGTCCAGAATGGAACTGAGATTGTTGGCTGGAGACACGTGCCGTTACCGGCTGAGCCATGTCACCAGCCCCTCCTCCTGACACTAACAAAGATTTCCACTACGGTCATTTGAACCAGCACTAAGGCATCAGCTCACACTTCTCACAAACAAGAAAGTGGGGTCAACTTATCAATGAACAGAGGAATGTACACATCATGTTAATCACAATATATATAACATCTGGGATGAAAACATAGTGACCTTTCTAATTTTTATTACACTGAACTCATGAGAAAAAGTCTCGACTACTTTAAGAGTGATGAATGACACAGTCCATGATTGTCAAGCGTCTTAGAATAGAGGTCCTAATAGGATGAATAATTTGAATGCGATTTTGGGCATGACAGAAATTTTTAGCATAGGCAAAACTTTTAGGTTACTTTAATTAGAAGAGTCAATTTGCCTGTCTAATTCTCTTCTTAAAATTTACTATATTCATAGAATTTATATATAGTAACTAAACATTAAATTTACAAAGTATACAGAATAAAGGGCTACAAAAGATATTTGAGAATACTATTAATATATACATGAAGTGTTTAATTGGAGGACTTTGATCATTATTTATCCTGACATTAATCACTGTTATCTCTATTGATGTTTCCACTGTTTTCCCCATTTTCTAATTTTAAAACAGATAAATCGACTATTGAGTTATTTAAATAAAACAAGAACTCTTGTTATTTGATGTAGTCAGAGGACCTGTCAACTTCATCTACTAGAGAAATGGAAGTGAGATGATAAGTATATTCATAAGTTCTCCCCAACTACTCTTTTCCTGTGGTGGACCTGATTCCACATCTCTTCAGTGTGACCAGACTTAGTGATTGGCTTTGCATCTAAGAAACAGAAGGAAGTAGAAATGATGCCATGTGGCTTTTCAGAATAAGTAGTAAAAACAATAGCTTTGAGTCTTTCTCTTTCACATACACACAAACATACACTATTTGATCTGAAAGAAGCCAGTTACCAAGTTGTAAGGATACTTAAGCAGCCAGTGGAGAAGTCCTATGGAGTGGAACAGAGGCCTCCTTCCATCAGACAGTCCTGACTTGACAGTCATGTAAGTCATGTTGCAAGCAGGTATTCGAGCCCTACTCAGGTCTTCAGATGATAATAGCTCCCACCAACATCTTGACTATAGGCTCATGAGATTCTACACTGAAGGTTCCCAGCTAAGCTGCTCCTAAATTCTGACCCACAGAAACTATGAAGATAATGTCTATTTTAGAGCAATGGTACAATTCATTATATAATAGTCATTAAGTAAACAATTTGTAAAAGATACAGATAAGGATAACAAGCATATCATTAAAAAAATTGTAAAATACAACTGTAAATTTTACTGTTCTTCAGTGTTAATGCTGTGACAAAACAAATCCTGGAGAAAAGCTCACCTTGCAAGCGACTGTTCCAACAACTTGCCATGTGTCTGCTATATCCTGTTTACCATACTGCATGCATTTTACTTTTTCACTGATAGAAATAGAAATCTGTGGTTTTCCTTTGTATGTTCCAACTCTCCATGCTGGCTGTTTTTGTGGCTGGGTCACAGATGAGCAATTAATACTAGTCAATGAATTCTGCAAGTTAGCATCCAATAAAGTACCCAATGGACAAGCCTGCAGAAGCAAGTCAGGCAACTGACTCAATTTTGTGTTTAGGTCAGTGTCATTTTTCTGACTTGAGTAAAGAAAATCCTGTATCCCAAAAAGCAGTTCCAAGCCTTGTGAAATTCCACTAATGCTAATTAAAGATGGCCGAGGGGACAGAGCTTGTTCAACTAGTGGAACACTTGCATATATCATATCATTCCTCAGAAAAGCAATGACTGGCCAGAGTTCTTCACCTCCTACTAAAAGTCCATAGACAGATGATTTATTGATGTATGAACAGCTATCACGCCTCTCCACGAAGTCTTTATCATCATCCAATAATCTAAGTTGAAAGAGTAATGCCTTAAGAAAGGGACCATCTTCAGGTACAGGAACATAACTCAGTCCATTCAAGATTTTGGCTCTCTTTTCAACAGTAGGATATCGTCTGTATTAGAGAAACAGAAACATTACAAATGATTCTTCCAAGTAAAATCAATGAGAGAATTAAAAAACTTTAAAATAGAAGGCAAACAGTCATAATTATAAAACATAAAGCAACAAATAACATACACTACCAAAGGAAAAAACCCTAAACCATTAAACCTGCTGGCTTATGTCTGGAACAAATGCTTCATATTTAGTTTGTTATCTCAAATGATAAAATGTACCACATACTATGGAAAATGACTGACTCAATTTAATTAGGTTTTTGAACAGGTAAAGTACATGTTTCTAATTTAAAACCTTTGTTTTTCAGTCACTCAGATTTCCTCTTGGTAGATGTCATGGTTAATCTGACTGTCAACTTAGTGGGATTCAGTGTTATGGGATATTTGAAATACAAGTAGAGAGACACACAGGAAGGAGTAGGGAGGGACTTCGAGATTCAGGGTCTTTTTGGTTTGAGAGTGGAGAGATGTTTCTCTTGCTGGATCTCTAGCCAAAAAGGAAGGTCAGCTGGTTGCTTCTTGGCTTTTCTGATCTAGCAGGTTGTCACCCCAACATCTGATGCCTGAGGCTTTACTGGTAACTAGAACAATAGAGACTTAGTTAAATCCTATACTTGGAGGCTACTGTGGGGCTAGAAATCCTGCTACGCCGCCATCTGACTGGCAGGATGCTGACTGTGGCATGGTAGGGGGCAGACAGTAGTTAAAATAGCAGTAGATTCAGGTACAGCCACTAAGCCAACAGAAAAACAACTTAGTCTGCATGGAGATAGATCTCTGGATATGTCTGTGGGACATTCTAGATTAGGCTGGTGTTGGAAGTTCCACCCTGAATACAGGAGACCTCATTCCATGGGCTGGGGTCCTGAACTGACTGAAATAGAGAAAGAGAGTGGAGAAGTAGCATTCCTTGCTCTCTGCTTCCTGACTATAGAGCAATGTGACCAGTTGCCTCGAGGTCCTGGACCATGACTTCTCCAACCTGATGGACTGCACCCTCAAACTTTGAGCCAAAATAAATCCTTTTTTTCTCTTAGGTATCTATAGTAAGTTTTTTTTTTTTAATTCCACCTTAGATTAATCACAAAGAAGTAGTTATATTTAACGCTCTAAACTTTTAGATTCATTTACTGCAATGATACTAATTTACATAATGAATATCAGATGTCCTGAATGTTCTTACCAACCCTTGTAAAAATATGAAAGATCATTTTAGTAATAATGGCTTATTTCTATGGCCCTGGAAGATATTTAGAGATAATAAAAAGAGGAAAATCAAATTAATCCTTTACAGTTTATGCGCTCTGGGTAGAATGTAAATTTACTAATCTATCTGCCCCCATCACAAAATAGAAGATGCTTAGACACTTTTGGTCATTTATAAGAATCCATTCATCACATCTACACCTTCCTCAAGGGCTAAGGACTGAGTCACTAGCTTATAAACAGAGTTTTTGACTTTCAACAAATATATATTTTCATTATTCCTTTTCTTTCTACTTTTAGGTCCAGAATAAAGCTATCTATTAAACTACTCATTTTTTGAGTAAATAAGCAAACTCTCTGTGATGGTTCTTCTTGGTTGTCAACTTGATTATATCTGGAATTAAAAGCCTATGTGTCTGAGTATACCTGTAAGGGAATTTTTTCTTCTTAATTAAATCATTTAAAGTGGGGAGATCCACCTCTAATCTGAGCCACATCTTTGGCTGGCAGTTTATAATAAAGGTCATGGAAGAAGGAAGCTTGTTCTCTTTGCCTGCTTCCCTTCAGTCTTGCTGAGAAGTTCATTCCTTCACTGGCATTCAAGTCTACTTCTTGTAGATTCTAGTGCATATGGAAGACCAGCTGAGGCATCCAACCTCATGGACTGAACAACCACTGGACTCTTGGACTTTCTATTGGTAGACAGCCATTGTTGGACTAGCTGGACCACAGGCTGTTACCTACTTCAATAAACATATATGGACGGACGGACGGACGGACAGATACGCGTGCACGCGTGCACACACACGTTCATTCTATCAGTTCTGTTCCTCTAGAGAACCCTGACTAATATACTCTACTAAGCCTATTTTCTTATTTATAAAATAAATGATAGGTCAAGGGGTATATGTCAGTGGAAGAGAATATCTTTCACATGCATGGAAGATTAGGTTCAATCTCCAGCACCAAAACCAAACAAATAAAAGCCTAGCAAATGGATAGGAACTACTAAGACTTTTAAAAATAATTTTCATAACAATATTTTTCTCGACGGGTGGTGGTGGTGCACGCCTTTAATCCCAGCATTCGGGAGGCAGAGGCAGGCGGATCTCTGTGAGTTCGAGGCCAGCCTGGTCTATAAAGTGAGTTCCAGGAAAGGTGCAAAGCTACACAGAGAAACCCTGTCTTGAAAAACCAAAAAACAAAAAACCAATATTTTTCTCTAATAACATGGTAATGTTTGATAATAAATTTAATGCATTAAAATGATCTACTAATTAGTGGACGCTTACTTAGATTCTTATGTATTTTTCTGATTGAAAAGGGGAAAAATCAGCTAGTATACCATTAGTGACTTGTCATACTCTCATAGTTGACAATAAAGAAAATAAACTAATCTGGGACCTTAAACAATGTCTCAATATGTTTAAAATTTTGTAGGATTGCTTAATCTGTCATTCTAACTAATCTAGGTTTTGTTTCATGTTGTGAGATATTTTGATTGCACTCTGACACTCCTGAGACTGCCCAATAAAGTTATACCTTGAATCAAGGGGTGGGGCCAGTGACTAGCTGACCAGAATTGGCCATAGAGAAGCCAGTAACTTGGATAGAGAAGATGCACAGGAAGGAAAGGGCAGGGACTAGAGTTTGAGCTCTCTTAGTTCTGGGACAAGACGTATCTCTTGCAGTATCTCCAGTCTAAAAGCAAGGTCAGCTAGTTGCCACTTGGCATCTCTGAGCTAGCAGGTTTTCACCCCAGTCTTTGACTCCCGAGTGTTATTAATAAATAGAATGGTAGAGTCTTAGATTAAACCTACATATTGCAGCTATGGCAAGCCAGGGCCACAGGACCAGAAGTCTGGCCAGGCCATGGTACAGCAGATGATAATTAAAATATCAATAGATTCATGTGCAGCTGCTAAACAAAGAGAAAGACATCAGTTTCAAGACAGGATTCAAGCCTTAAGTGTCCCTATAGCTATGGATGTAATACCAATCAGAGGTGCACTTAAGCTGATACTATAAAACAAGATTGTTGTATGAAGATCATCTGCCCTCTTGTATCATAAATGATAGCCACTACTCTTTGGCATGTATGTAGAGAATATGCAGTGGGGTGTGGCTATTTCCTCTGGGTTGAGGTAGAGTAGCTCCTGGGTATGATGACCCAGGAACCTCTCAAGGCCTCCTCTCCCCCAAACACCAACTACTACCACACAACAGGTAAACAACTGACTCAAGTGACTTTGGCTGGTGTGTGTTCTTGTGAGTCACCCATGCTCCCTTAAATAATCCCAACAAACACACTGGTTTGCCAATCTCAATTTGAATAGATTCCTTTGGTCTGTTATTGTCCTTTAAATCCAGAGTTATTACACATTTCTTTACATCTTTCCAGAAAAGGTTAAGGAATATATGTTAATTCATATCTATTAGCCTTAACATCAGCTCCAAGTGGTCAGAAATCTGAAAATGGAGAGCTTTACAAAACTAGCAATTTATTCAATAATACAGAATTAAAGTGACACATAGATGAATCCTGTGAGACACTCCCCCACCCCCATTTTGCTACCTCCACAGAGATGTAGTGTAACTCACCTAAACATATCTGAATGTGTCTTCTAAAGTATATAATATACACTACTGGGAAAGCATTCTGAAAACTAATATGACCTTTTAAAATATTTATTTTTGTTATTTTTCTTTTTTCTTTTTTTTTTTGGTTTTTTTTTTTTCGAGACAGGGTTTCTCTGTGTAGCTTTGCGCCTTTCCTGGAACTCACTTGGTAGCCCAGGCTGGCCTCGAACTCACAGAGATCCGCTTGCCTCTGCCTCCCGAGTGCTGGGATTAAAGGCGTGCGCCACCACCGCCCGGCTATTTTTCAATTATATATAGAGAGGGGTGGTTATATGCATTTGAGTGCAGATGGCTTTGGAGTCCAGAAGAGGATGTTGGGTCCATTTGGGGCTAGAGTGGTGGCTGGTGAGCTGCCTCACCTGGGTTCTGGGAAGCAAACTCTGCTCCTCTGGAAGAGCAGAGCATGTTCATAAATATCAAGCATCTCTTCAGCCCTGCATGACTTCTTCAAAGGACTTACTTTTTCAGTTAATGAAAGTCTTACACCAATTACAATGCTAAGATACAAGTGTATACACATAAAATCAGAACATTGGCACAAAAAGGACAAAGTAGTAGAACAGCGATAGACCAGTGTTTATATGAAGGACTATAGCAAGCATCAATACTGAGTCAATGGAGAAAAGATATAGAGCTTACGTGATGATGTTAGGAAAACTGTCAAGTAGTATAAAAAAAAAGTGTATTCCCACTCAACACCATATCCAAAGCTGTACAAGTGGACTAGAGGCTTAAATATAACAGATAAAACTATACAGAATGGATAAAATAGTATCTCTGGGAGGTAAAGGTAATTCACAGAAAAGGAAACTCAAGACACTAACAAATATTGATACAGAAAAATATACAAATAGAAATTAGACCTCCTTTGTTGGTAAAAATTAGAGTAAGAAGTTGGTTAAGTACAGAAATCCACTAATTCCTAATGAATGTGATGGCATTCAGGGAAGCTGCTTGTCAATATTTTGTCAAAATCTGTATAGACATGTCCTAAAACCCTGTTTGAGGATGTCTACTGTAGCACTGTTCTGAACGGGAGAGGCAGCTTGAATCTATCACTAAGGAATGTGAGTGAAGGAATCCATATATTCCTACGGATCAAATATCTAGATCTGCAGTGTCAGATATGGTAGACGCTAGGTACACGTGCTATTTAAATGTAAGCAAAACTAACAGCTGAGGTCAGGCATGGTGGTTGCATGCCTTTAATCTCAGCACTCAGGAAGCAGAAGCAGGAGGATACCTATGAGTTTGTGGCTAGCCTGATCTACATAGTGAGTTCTAGGTCAGCCAGTGCTACACAGTGAGACTCTGTCTCAAAACAACAACAACAACAACAAAAACCTAATAACTGAGTTGCTCAGTCACACCACCCATACGTGCTTACTGGTTTCTAACATTAACATAGACTTAGAATCCATCCCCTTTCTATCATGCAGGAAGTTCTAGTGTATGGTGCTGCTTTCCAAGAATACAAAGCTACTCAGTCAGACAGAGGCTTCTCAGAAATACTGCCAAGAACAGAAAACAACTCAAAGAATGACAAATGGGATCACATGAAATGAAAACCTTTCTGCAAAACAAAACTACAAGCAAAATGGAGAGAGAGCCTACAGATTGTGGAAAAGCACTTAGCCAGCTATATTTCATAAAGGGGTTAATGTCTAGTATAAAGAACTGCAAACACTAAACACACACACACACACACACACACACACACACACACACACACAAACTTCCAATCAATAAATGGTAAAATGAACTGAATAATCAGTTCTGAAAAGAAGAAACAAAAATAGCTAAAACATATATTTAGAAGAGTGCATGAATGCCGTCCATGTTTTAAGTTACTATATAGTCCTCTCCATCAAATTATTTTGGTAAGATATGGCAAAGTCTTAAAACCGGACCGGATCACTTATGTCACCCAGGAAAAAAGTGAGTGTAATTTAATTTTTCATAGTTCCTTCTATTTTGTTCAACCACTAAAAACTACAAACGATAATGATTTCTAACAATCGCGTATACTGATAAGACGAAAACAACAGTATCGCTCAACAAGGAGATTCCGTAAGCATGAATTAAAATGTTCTGAAATAACTTTGCCACTGAAAGTTGAAAAATCTGAAACACGTTTAGAGCTCAGTAAGTATTTTTTCCTTCATCATTTCTGTACCAATCTTGCACAGATGGAATTCATTTTAAGATACAATAATACTGTCGGGCATGGTGGCCCACACCTTTAATTCCAATACTCAAGAGGCAGAGACAGACAGATCTCTGTAAATTCGAGGCCAGTCTGGTCTACAGAGCGAGTGCCAGGATAGCTAGGGGGTATTTTTTGCCTCACAACAACAACGACGACAGAAAGATACAATAATAGTAATATTAGAACGCATGTAGCAACATGGGTCAAGCAACTCATTCCTTACAACAATGTCAGATAAGGATAGCACACAAAGCTTAACTTGCCCTATGGCACTCAGCTAGCTGGCAGATCTGGGATTCGATGCACCACAAAAACTGCGACATGATCCCTCCTGCGCCCCATCATGCCCGAGGACCCAGACGTGCAATTACCTGGAGAATCTGACGGTGCCACCGAGTGGAGTTCCCGGTTCGTGACGTATGAGCCACAGTGCCCGCTGGGCCATGGTAAAGCCACCGAAGGATCAGCTCATCCCCGAAACTAAGGTCACCATCCAGCCAGAGCAGACGGCCCTGCGCCGCAAGAGCTCACGGGAGAGGCTCGCTCTTCCCGGTGAGGAGACGCAAGTCTCCCGGCCCCTCCAGGAGGTCAAGACACACCGGCGACAGGTCCTGGGAACCCGCACCCGGAATCCGGGAGGACGGCGAGGCTCTACCTCCCACTTCCGGGATGGCGGCCCGCGAGGCTCAAGGCGCGTCGCTCGCTCGCTCGCTGGCAGGCGAGCGTCTCCGCGGCCCGCCCGCCGCTCGCTCCCCTCGCCCGCCCCGCCAAGCCCGCCGGGCGCGCGCAGCCCCACTTCCGGCGTGCGAGGCGGTGACAATGGGAGCGGCGCGGGCGGCGCCGGGAGGCAGCTGACAGGCGTCTGGGGCTCCGCTTCATGGCCGCTCTCCCGCGCAGCCTGCGCCGTGTGAGGAGCCGGGCAGCCCGCGGCGGTCGGCAGCCGGGGCCGGAGGCCGTCAGGCCGAGCTGGGACGTGCGAGCCGCGCCGCTGAGGCGCAGCATGTGAAGCGGAGACGGCCTCGAGCGCGGGGCGAGCCTCTCAGCCGGCCGGCATGGCCACGACGGCCGAGCTCTTCGAGGTGGGTCCCGGGGCTCCGCGGGCGGCGGCGGGGGAAGGGCGGGGACGGAGCGGGGGGTGCGGGGGCCGCCAGGACGCTGGGCCCCGCTCGGGTGGCGGGGGGTCCCGACGTCCTGGCCACCGGACCGGAGGAGTGGGCTGGGCTGAGTCAGGAGCCCCGGCTGGGCGAGCCCGGTCCTGCCGCGCGACAACTCGCGATCGGTGCTGCTGGAGCCACCTGAACTGGGACTCTTGGAGGCTTCTCCCCGTGGACGGACGTTCCGACCGGCAGGAAGCGGCCCCGGGGTCCCCGCCGGCTTACCGCGCAGGCTGGAAGGCGGAGAGGATGGTTTTTTAGGACAATGAAGGCCTACGGAGCCTTTAGCAGCTCAGGGAAGCGACACATTGAATGGCTGTGGAACCACCCAACCGCTGCTTAGAGAATCCTTCAGGTGCGAGAGCGGCTGTGGGCGTTCGTTCCGATCTCGTTCTGGAGTGGTTCGGCGTTTGGACTTGAAAACTGGGTTTGGTGGCGTTCGTTGTGAGCAGCTGTGATGTTTGAGATAATGGAATGGGGTTACAAAACAATGAAACAGTATTTCCTTATGTGGAAAAAAAAAATAGAAGTAGAGATACGGAGGAAAATGAAGGCTACACCATCTGCCCCGTTTGGGGCGTGATTACTTCCTATCAACAGAAGTGAAAGTTGTAAAGAACACTGCGGTTCACAGTTAAGAATGTCACCATGGGTGAAAATTGTATCCTCTTGGTTTGCGCTTCAGAGTGGAGTGTGGCTTGAATTTTAAATGCCATAGTTTCCATAACGAATTGAACTTTTTTCACTGTTACTTTTTTGTTACTACACCTTGGCTCGCAGTCATCCCCAGCATGGATATCGCATTTGTTAGGAGAAATAGCGTTCTTAAATTGTAAGTTATAATAAAAGGGATTTGAGTGAAGGGTTATTATTGCTTGAGAAAAATGTGTTGCTTTTTCTCAGACATAAGTGTCTGGAGATGCTTAATATTAACGTCTCTAATCATAAAATTCTGCCATCTGTTTATTTACACTAGGCCAGGAAAACTGTCTTAGTCCTCTGAACGTTTACTGTGTATCCTTGGTCAAAATACTAGGTAATTCTGTAATTCCTTGTTTCAATTTTTACATCTTTACAGGATTTGAGATATTTAAATAATGGATTTCACTAGTCACTTTTAACAGAAAATCATTCCATTTTCCTACTGTTATAATGAGTTCTCTTTGGCATTCACAGTTTTGTCTTGGCTCACAATACATTTTCTTCTTTAAATATATGGCCAGATGAGTCCAGTAACTTACTTGAAAGTGTGTTTTCTTTCCCAGGGATGAAGAAAAGGGGTGAAGAAATGTGTGTTTGTTCTCTAGGTCTTGCCATTTAGTAGAGTTGTTAAAGTTGTTTAACTTGGTGAGACCATTGCTATAGTAGCTGATGAGGAAGCCGGTGATGATACAGTAATCAGAAGATTCTTAGGACAGATGAGCATATCGATAGGTCTTATAATTGAAGCGACCCCCCCTTCATATCTTGTTTCATCAAAATTAAAAACATAATAGTTACAATTAAATGCTATCAGTTATGTATAATTAAGAAGTCTGTCTTTTCCTGGATGGTTGTAAGTCTTACCCTGTAAGGAATAAGCTTTCATTCCCTAGTGAAAAATTGACTTTACTCTCAAGAGGGGAGGATAAAGCCCCCCAGTTTCTGCTGCCATTTTCTGCAGCTACTGCCATAAATACAGGCTGCAGAGCTCCTGCTTCCCATTCTAAGTCACAGCTGGAGAACTGAAGGAAACAGGGCAGGATGTAGTCAAGGATATTTGGTTTTTATGCATCCTGGTTTTCATGTACTACTAAATAGAATTGTACTTTCATTTTCCACATTAGAGAAATTAAATGGAAACAAAGTAGAGTTTTGAACCCATGAAATTTCATTGTTAACTCGACTTCTTATAAAATCTTATTATTGGTTTGGTGACTCATCTTTTTGAACAGACAGCTTCTGACAATAAAATCAAACTGTAGGATCTTTCCTCAGTTGACAGAATAATTTATTAATAGATGACTCAGTGAATGCAGTAATGTATATCCTGGAAGTTTCCCAGAATACCTTCTTAGTTTCATATCTTGTTGACAGGTCTTTCTGAAAGAATCCGTCTGTGGTGTTTTAAGTAATAAACTCAGGATGGCCTATCTGAACTGAGATTTCTCAGTGGTTTGGATTAGTGATATATTCAGCATGTTAAAAAAAATGGCTTGAGTGATAAATCCTTTCCTGTTGCTCCAGACATTGCTCTTCTATTTGTACTACTGAAGATACTTTCTTATTCCTTTGATGAATGTCTCCCTGTCATTCTCACAGATTCTTCCCATTTCTCTGGGCAGGTTACATTATAGAGGAGAGTTCTTTGTTAAAAACTAGAGTTAGTTATTCATTCAGGAAATATTTTTGAGTACCCATGAACTTCAAGATAAAGTGCTAAAATTAATAACACTGCATGTCTCATCAGACATGCCACAGAAAATTCATTTATGCATTAATGCAGCTGACAGTCCAGGCATTGTGCTTAAACGATCACGAAGTAAAATTATAGATAGGGTAGACAGATAGGTTAACTAATAAGCCCGGTGCAGAGGGAGGGCAGACTCCTTCTTTCCTGGGATAATTAGGAAAGGTTTCATGTAATACCTGAAGTTAGGTGTTGGTAAATGAGTAGAAACTTCAAGCAGGAGAAAGGAATTCTAAGACAGTGACAGAAGGTCACTCCAGTTTGTAAAATGAAGGGTGTTTAGGAAATACTGAGACTAGGGAGGTGTGTGTGTGTGTGTGTGTGTGTGTGTGTGTGTGTGTGTGTGTGTGTGTGTGTTTAGGGAGTAGTAGGTCATGGCAAGTCTTGAAGATGATAAGAGTTTGAGGAAGTTTTGAGAAAGCTTTTGTAGATCATGTGTAAAGAAACTGATGACTTTTCCCTAGTAGGCTCAAGTGAATCATATGACTAATGTTAGTTTGAAGAATGTCCTTCAGTGGGGATTATAGATAGACCGTCTGTCATTGTCATTGACATCTCTTCTTGTCATTTGGTAATCCTTCCAGAATTGTCTATTGTTGATGAACCTAGGAGGTAAAAATCTTAAACTTGTTTAATGGAGACAGAAAAATCAGAATTTGGGGAGGCATTTGGAAAAGAACAAAAAGAATTTGGTTACTAAGAAGTTAATTCATGTATGTGAAATTGGGAAAGTAGGTGATTAATGATATATTAAGAAAATTGGTAGGAACCTTTCAGGGAGAAGAAATAATATATTAACTTTAAGTATCTATTAAGGGGAGAAGGAATGAATTTTTAAGAATGTTAGGCTAGATCTAGTCATACTGATCTATAACCCCAGCTATTCTAGAGACCACTGCAGGAGGATTGCTAGTTCAAGACCAGCTGGGGGCAACTTAGATTCCTGTCTCAAGATAAAAAGCACCAGAGGACTGAGGATATGCTGAGTGCTTGATTAGCATACAGAAGGCTTTGGGTTCAATCCCAAAGTATTGAAAAAAAAAAAAAAAAAAAAGGAGAAAAAAAACCAGTATAGATTAAAGCTGGACATTGTAGCACATACCTGTAATCCCAGCAGTCGGGAGGTAGGCAGAAGAAGTTCAAGATAAACTTGGCTACAGAGTGAGACCTTGTTTCAGAATGCTAGAAATAAAGAAAGCTAAAACAGCAAAAAGGGCTTAATCAATATATCCTGTGAAGATATCAGAAGGCAGCCACTATAACTGTAAATATGAATAAATAAGTTGGAAGGAAGTTACAACTAGTTTTAGCCCTTTAGAAATGATTGCTTCATATGGATAATTTAGACCTGAGATGGATGACATCTCTCAACTGTACATCTCATTAGTTAGATGGTCTGAGCAGGTTACCTATTTTCTTTGTACCTCAGTTTTCCCATCTGTAGAAGAAAGTTATTTTGAAGATTGCCTTAAGTTTCTATCTCAGGGGAAAAAAGAGAAGGTTTACCTTAAATTTGATAAACTACTTAGAAGAATGGTAGCTGCTTTGAATTTAAGTGGATTAGTAGGGCAGGAGGGACCTGGCATGGAAGTGCATACTTGTAGCTGAAGTTTTCTCAAGTCCTGCCTGGCCCACGGTCAGGACAAATCTCTCTCACCCACCAGTCCCACAGCCACTCAGACCCAACTGAGTAAATGCACAGAGACTTATATTGCTTACAAACTGTATGGCCATGGCCGGCTTCTTTTTATCTAGTTCTTCTATCTTAAATTAACCCATTTCTATAAATCTATACCTTGCCACATGGCTCATGGCTTACCAGTCAGTATCTTATATGTTGGTACTCATGGCAGCGGCTGGCAGTGTCTCCTGACTCAGCCTTCCTGTTCCCAGAATTCTCTTCTCTGTTTGTCCCGCCTATACTTCCTACTACCTGGCTACTGACCAATCAGCATTTTATTTATACAGAGGGATCGATATCCATAGCACATACTTGTGATTCTGGTTTTGGGGTTGCAGAGCAGGAAGGACGTGAGTTTGAAGTCATGGGCTATATGGCAAGCCCCCCACCACCCTCAAAGACAAAATTGAGCATCCATCAGGGAGAAAAGCCTTTCAAAGATTGAGAAATAGTCATACTGGAGAGAATGATAGCAGACTACAATGAGAGATTACAAATAGTGAGTGTGGAAGGTTATATTATTCATGATGTCTACAAGGTCTGTCACCCTACAGTGTGACTTACACTCATCCTCTTAGGTCTGTGCTTTTTCGTGAATCTGGAAAATTGAAGAAAGGCATTTACTGGGGTGAGGAAACACATACATGGCAACAGGCACCCAGACAGAAGATTGTTCTGAAAGCAGCAATGGGTCTCAGCCAGACGATCCCTATAAGATCTTCTCTGTTGTCCTCATTTCTTAGAAATGAAAGAAGAAATGAGATGAAAGAGTTGAGCTAGGGTGACATTTAAAGACCGTTTCTGCTTCAAAATTTTTAAATCTAATTCTGTGATTCTGTTAAATCATGTAAAAGATGTAAAATCATGTAAAACTATTAAATTCTGTTGCTTTTCCTTTGGAACCTAAAACATCAGATATTTTTTAAAAATAAAGCATATTCTCATGGAAAAGAGATTCTACTTGATATGACCTAAAAAATTGATGCAGTTCTTTTAAAGCATTGATATCTCCTTCAAGATTGTATTGGTAGTTTCCAAAAAACTTTTTAGTTTGTCTTGATTTTGTATCTTAATGTGCTTTATTTTTCTACCTTTCCATATTAATTTGAGATCCATTTTGGTAGCCTGAGACAAAGGATTTTATAGTGCTTTTCAAATAGCCAAAAATCAATAGAGTTTATTATTTTATAGGAATTATATAAAGAATATCATTAACAAATCAAGTGGAACTAGAGAGGAGGGCAAAATCATTTACTTCCAGTGTTACTGTTGTATTAGGCTCATATTTCTAATATATCTTTTGTTGGCAGCACCATGTAATACCAGTTTTTTATTTCTAGTTTATGAACTAGTAGTTTGGGGTTTGTATCTAGGCCAGGGTGTGATTTTCAAGCCTTTCAAGAGGATTTGCACATACCCCTAGCTAGCTAGTATTTTCGCTTGTTCAGCATTGTTCCCTTGACTACAGATGGGACGGAAGAACAGCATGTGACAGAGCTTGCCTTTGCTTTCAGTTAAAATATAGAGGAGAGAGTAAAACAGAAAAAAAAATTGTTATGAAACAGTAAGTGAGACTAGACCTGGTGTCACAAGACTGGAATCCCAGCTACTTAGGAGTCTGAGGCAGGAAGATTGGAAGTTCAGTGCCTGGTTGGACTACAGAATCAGTCCAGGCCCAGCCTGGGCAACGCAATAAGGTGTTGTCAGAAGGCTGGTAGTCTAGTTCTGTGGAGAGTGCTTATCTAACATGTTCAGATCCCTGTATTTACGTGTTTGTAAATGAACAAAACCCAAAAAGGAATAAATGGCAATAAATTGCTTTGCATTGGCATTTGAACTTTTATGGTTTTTTAGGGGGTTGAGGAAAAATGGTGGAGCTAATGTGGGGGAAGAAATGGAAACTTCCCGCGATTTGAGCTAGGCTTTAGTCGTTGTGTCTTGTTCTTTTTTGTTTGCTTGGTTTTGTTTGTTTTTTGGTTTGTTGTTGCTACTGTTTTAACAACAAACTGAGTAATTTTAAAAGAAATTCATTTTTCTTGGTGCTTGGGATTGAAATATCAAGGTGTTAGCATCTGGTGAAGGCCTTTT
The DNA here is from genome assembly GCF_049852395.1 of Peromyscus maniculatus bairdii. NCBI lineage: Eukaryota > Metazoa > Chordata > Mammalia > Rodentia > Cricetidae > Peromyscus > Peromyscus maniculatus. The sequence goes on along the minus strand of NC_134860.1, from coordinate 46,901,882 downwards.
ACTTTATTCTTGGTGGAGGACAAAGAAGGGTAGGAGACAGGTAAGAGATTGGAGTAAGCACATACTATTTGATTAATGAACTCACAGCCTCAAGCTTCTTTATAACTGCAGTAAATCTGTTCATGCAGGTAGTCTTCATTATCTAAACATCTCCCATTATACCTTATCCCACAACACTACTTCATAGGAGATGAAGTTACCAACACATGCTTTTTTTTTTTGGAAAACATATTCAAACCATAAGAAGTTGTGTTAATAGGGAACAAAAGGCATTCTGTAGAGTAAGTAACATGACCCCAGATTAGGTAGCTGGAGTAGCCTGAGTTTAGAGTAGTCAGACAGGCTGATGGGAGTGTGGCTGTTCATTTTGGGAAACAGAAATCAGGGTAGGATGGCTTAAGATAAACTGTAAAGCAGAGACACATGAATGTGAACTCAACTGGGGTTGCTCCTGGAAGTTTCTGAATAAAAGGTAGCAGTGTTTTAATGATTTCTGTGACAGATAGAAACATCATAAATCTAAGGAAAATACACTATAGGTAACAGTTGTTGGCCTAAGAGAATACAGAAATACTTGACGTTGAAATTCTCTATTCTTTCACCTAGATTGTGGGGGAATTACTCCAGTTTCTTTGTTTGTGGGTAGTTCTGACACATCATATTGATTTATTTGGGGGGTAGTGGTGTAGGAAAATTAAAATTAGTTGGTTTTGTTTCAATGGAGATTTATATTCTTGACTAAAGGGAATAATTTCCAAGAAATTTCAGTAGGAAGGAGCATAAATGCCATGCTTTGTCTTTCAAATTTTCAAATTGTTATTATTTAGAGAATATGAAACCAGTTTGCACAGTGGTTAATGATGTAGAATTAAATATAATGTGATAGTATCTTAGTACGTAGTTCTTTGACCTTTGTTGATTGAAAAAATTACTCTAAGTCAGGCGGTGGTGGTGAATGCCTTTAATCCCAGCACTCGGGAGGCAGAGGCAGGTGAGTCTCTGTGAGTTCAAGGACAGCCTGGTCCACATAGTGAGTTCCAGGACAGTCAGCGCTACACAGTGTGAGACCCTGTCTTGAAAAAAATAAAAAATAAATAAATAAATAATTACTCTAGCAAAATAAAAGAGGAATGATACATCTTTATTAGGCTTATAAAATTCTATTTTTTTTAAAAATGAGAAGCCTTTTGGGAGGACCTATTTAAAAGCTAGGGTACTTGTTAAATTATCTTTTTCTTAAGGTAAATGCCATTGCAGCAAGGTTATATATTAGAAAATAGGACTGAGATTTGTTTGGTTTATAAGCAGAATTTTTTTCCTAAAGAATTTTCATCCTGTAGTGATCAGTAACTGCTTTGTTTTAGACCTTAGCAATAATTTGATTGTTTCAGAAGATAAAATGTAACTGGAGGCGGAGCTTTCTTTCCTGTATGCCCCATTATACCCGGCAGTCACTTTCCAAATTGTCACTCAGAGGCTTATATTAATTATAAATGCTTGGCTGATGACTAAGGCTTACTACTAGCCAACTCTTACATTTAAACTAACCCATATTTCTTACCTATGCTTTGCCACGTGGTTCATGGCTTGTTACCTCATTTTCTACATGTCTTGCTTCCTCCACGGCTGGCTGGCTGGCATCTGCCCTAGCTCTGCCCTTCTTTATCTCTGTCTTCAGTTTGAATGTACCACTTAACCTTATTCTGCCTTGCTATTGGCCAAACAGCTTTATTATCAACCAATGAGAGCAACACATATTCACAGCATACAGGACATCCCACAGCAATAAAACTTCTGTTTTGCTTCTAGAATATTGTTCTCTCAATTTTCCTCCTCCTTCATTGGTATCTCCTGTTTTGTCTATTCTGTAGGATCATTTTCCTGCTCTTTTCCCCCCAAATTGGCATGCCTTCCTTTTTCCTAATGATCTCATGCATTCCTGAGGTTTTAAATAACTGTCTATGTGTCAACTCCGAAATTACATATCCCGTTCTTTCGTTATAACACCAGCCTGGTTTTTTAGCTACATGTTTTATATTTTTACTCTGACACCTAATCTATAGTATGATATATACAAAACAAAACTCTTGTTTCCTCATTCCCTTTCCATCTCCTTCCCTGGTCTCCTCCATGTCAGTAAAAAGTACCACCATATATTTGTTCAGGCCATAAACCTCTTCAAGAAATTTCTGTTTCTGACTGGCAAAATAAATAAATAGTCAATGAAATGACTCCTAATGATGTTCTGCTATACCTAGATCAGAGCCTAGCATCGTCATCATTGAGGTTTCATTCAGCAACTGATAGGAGCAGATACAGAGACCCACAGCCACACATTAGGAGAGCTTGAGAGCTTGAGATCCTGAGGAAGAGGGGGAGGAAGGAATGTAGGAACCAGAGGAGTCAAGGACACCACAAGAACACGGCCCACAGAATCAACTAACCAGGGCTCCTAGGGGCTCACAGACTGGAGCGACAATCAGGGAGCTTATATGGGTCTGACCTAGGTCCTCTACATATATGTAATGGTGTGTAGCTTGGTGTTTTTGTGGGACTACAAACAGTGGGAGTGGGGTCTGTCTCTGAGTCCTTTGCTGGCTTTTGGGACCCTTTTCTTCCTACTAGGTTGCCTCGTCCAGCTTTGATATGAGAGTATGTGCCTGGTCTTGTTATAACTTGTTATGCCATGTTTGGTTGATTTCACTGGGAGGCCTGCTCTTTTCTGAAGGAAAACGGAGAATTGGATCTGGGGGAGAGCAGAGGTGGAGAGGAAGGGACTGGGAGGAGCAGGGGAGAGGGAAACTGTAGTCAGGATGTAATATATGAAAGAAGAATAAATTAATTAATTAAAATAAAGAAATTCCTGTTCCTTTTTCTCGTTTCTCTTCACTTCCATCCCTTCAGCAGGATTTAAATATATCGCTTAAAATTATATGAACCCATTTCTCAACACCCTGACCTCCGCCACTTTCATCTAAACAACTGTTATCTCTTGACAGTGTTGTTGGTTGGGTCCTCTTAGAAGCAGATACTGAGAGAGAGAGTTTATTAGGCAGCACATTTATTAGGAGGTACCCCTGGGGTGAAGAGGTAGGGTGGGGGAGTAGTAGGACCCATGGAGAAGTAGAACATCTATGGCAATGTGCTATGCTGGTAGCACCTGTGTGAAGAGCTATGAAACTAAAATGACTTGTCACTTTGGTTTTGACCATACACATCAGGCCTTTCGTCTGACTCAGTCATTGGAGTCATGTTACATTGAGAAAGGTGTGTATTCAGTGAAATGGCACTCAGTAGCTGAGAGGGTCCCTGAAACACCACCCGGTAGAAGCACCACTGCTGCCTCAAGGGAGTCCCTTTCTGCAGGGAGAGCTGGAGGGACATCACTGTCTACAGTAGGACACCCAGTGCCACTAGCTTCTACCCCTTTAATGCACTTCTTACTTCCTTTGTGCTTAGGCAAACACATTCCCCTGTTGGTGTCACGATCTCTTTCCATGTGGATGTGAGACATGAACAGATTAGGAGCTAGGGTAGGAAGGGCAGTTTGTACTTTACTTCTTGTTCCTAATCCCGATAGTTTTTCCTCATAAGAAAACTTTAAAGGTTTTTTTAATTTGGAATATATCCTGCAACTTAAGAGGACAGAACTCCATCTCTATAGAGGGAGTACCACCTTTGAACTGGTGCTTTTGTTATAACTTCAGTGTAGGTCTAGTTAGTCTGTTATGATAAACCTGAGTCCTCTATTCCCCTGTTTTTCTTCTCTCTTAATTCTGGCCATTATTGAGAATAAAGTATTGAAATTCCTATGATTTTATATAGCTCTCTTCTGTCTAGTTCTGTCTTGCCAATACACACTAGGTTAACACATTAAAGATAATAACCTCAGAAGTCCTGCCCATGTTTCATTAAGGAATGAAAACAGCACCTTCTTCTTGGGTTAATTTAACAAGAATGAGCCTAAATTTCAATTCTCTGCCTCTTCCTGGGTCTGTAGTCTGGTTGCTTATCTACCTGTCTAATCTGTCTGTCCCTGTTGCCTGTAAGTTGTGCCTTATGTCAGTTATGCCCCTGAATCTCTGACTGTCCCTAACAAATGACTTTCTTCTGTATTTACTAAACAGCACAGTAAACATGGCGTGTGAATGGAATCAGTGATACTTCACAGAAATCTTTAACAGAATTTTACAAGAAAAATTACTTTACTGGCCCAAGCTGACTCTTGAATAGCAAACAGTACTGCAGATAGGCATCATCAAGCTATATCCACATTGCTTCCAACATTTATGGTAGACATTGGATGCTTCCAGCCTCTTGGCTGCTTTTAGCAAATGATTACAACACACATACACAAATACATTACTTTGGTTCAGGGTAGAAAACTTCATTATTTAAAATTCAAACTATGTTTAACTTAGATTGTAAAAGTTGATTGCCCAGAAAATCCAAGACATAGTAAGATTGGTTACACTGTTTTCTTAAAGGCAGGTTAAATTTAAACAGGCTGAGTATTATCTTAAATGATCTCAGTGTTCATTATTAACTTTGCTGTCGGGTCTGCCAAAAGTTAAGACTTTTTGAATTAGAGATATTTTCATAAAAATTTATTACTATACTTTCAGTGTTGCCCATATGTTTATATGTGGTTTCTCATTAGGTACTTAAATGTTTTAAATTGTTGTATCTTATTGTTAACTGAAACCTTTGTAGTAGTATTGTCTTTTGTAACCTGTTTTCAAATTTCAAGTCCTCCTTTTGGTTAATATTATAATTATATAGGTGGAGTTTCTCTCTGTTCCAGCAGCCACTCCCAAATAACCAGACTGATACTTATTATTAATTATAAATGCTCAGCTGACAGCTTAGGCTTGTTTTTTAGCTAGTTCTTATAACTTAAATTAACCCATTTCTGTTAATCTATGTGCTGCCCCAGGCTCGTTTACCTCATATATGAACTTCCCATGTTGCTTGCTCTGTGCTTCATGGCATTTCCTCTGACTCTGCCCTCTTCTTCCCAGCGTCCTCTGTGTTTCACTGTCCTGCCTATACTTCCTGCCTAGCTACTGGCCATTCAGCTTTTATTAAACCAGTCAGATGGCACCTTGGCAAGGACACATCTTCACAGTGTACAAAAAGATTATCCCATAACATATTAATATGGAATATCATTTCCCATCCTTTCACTGTGAGTCTCTTGCAAACAGCATGTAGTTAGGTCCTATTTTTGATCCTCTGCCAATCTCTGGAAAGTTTAATACTTATATGTAAAGTAGTTGCTAATTAGAAAAGACTAATATAATTTGTTGTTTACTTTCTTTGTACCTTACAGCTTTTGCCCTTCATTTCTGGCCTGTCTTCTCAGTTTAGTTGCTGCTTTGTTCTGAAACACTTACATTCTGTATTCACTTATTTATCTGTATATTTTGTAGAATTATGTTTATTGTTACCATGAGGCTTCTGTTTGAATTCTTAGCACACTCGAGTTTGAATTTATAACAGCTTCAATTCAATAAATTAATAACTATGCTCTATTCATATCTCATTTATTGTTGAATCACCAAATTACCTTTATATATTGTATGCCCCAAACATAAGCTTATAATTTTTAAAATATATTATTAATTTCTTAAATTATGCATGCAACAAAATATCAAGTTGTAGCCAGGGTTATTATTGTTTAAGACTACCTATCTGTTTACTTATCCTTTGCAGCTCTGCTTCTTCCTTGGGATTGTTGCTTCATTGGTCCATGAGGGTAGAGGGAGCAGGAGTAGGGAACAGGGTTTGGGCGGCTGTGGGTCTGATAGAGGCAGCCCTCTGGGAGACAGACTTCAGTGAATCAGCTCAACTTTATTCCAGAGTATAAGGAATATATAGGACTGGGGAGCCTGGGGACAAACCCTAATTTCCATTAAGTGGCATGCTCTATCACAAGGTTTCATCTGTGGCAGTAGGGTCCTGTAGCAGAGCTCCTAGTACAAGTCTTTTAGCAGGAATCTGTGCCAACGGTCAAGCTAAAGATAAATCAGGCAGCTGGCTTAGAGACAGCTTTCAGATAGGTCAGTCCTCAGGGCCAAGGAACATTCTCCAGATAAGGGCAGGTAGAAAGCAGGAAATTTCACAGGGGAAGGAGGGAGTCTTCGTGTCCCTGAGCTTTTGGGAAAAAAAAACTACCAGGCCATGATAGACTGCAACCTCTGACCAGCCAGCAAGACCTTTCAACAATCTTTATTAGGATTTTAATTTCATATGTTGTTAGGTTGTTGTTTAGTGCCCATTTATTTTGCCTTTTTTTTTTTTTTCTTTTTTCTTTTTTTTCGAGACAGGGTTTCTCTGCGTAGCTTTGCGCCTTTCCTGGAGCTCACTTGGTAGCCCAGGCTGGCCTCGAACTCACAGAGATCCGCCTGGCTCTGCCTCCCGAGTGCTGGGATTAAAGGTGTGCGCCACCACTGCCCGGCTATTTTGCCTTTTATCCTGGGCAGGTCTAGTGGTAACAGACTTTCAGCTTTTATTTACTTATTTATTTTAATCTAGGGACATCTTAATTTCTCCCTTGCTTTTGAATGCTGGTGTTGCTGGATTCTTTGACAATTTTTTGTCTTAGCACTTTGAACTTATTAGGCATCTGGCCACCAATGTGATAATAAGCCCTGCTAATATTCTTAGGTGACCCTGTGTGTGTGACTTCATTCTTTCATGTTACTTTCACAAGTCTTTGCCCTTCAAAAGTTTGAAAGTGCTAGGATTACAAGCAATGCATCATTTTGCCCAGCATATTTATTATTTTTTATTGGACCTTCTACCTTAATAACTTAAATAATAGTAATCTAATAATAAATTGTCTAAGAAAATTTAATATGCTTGTTATCAGATCATGTACACGTTTCTTCATTTCATTGACTATTGTTTTATGTGGTTTTATTAGGATATAGCTTTCCATATAATTTTATGCAGTTTTATTGACTATGTAGTTATCAGCATTACACACAATGCTTAGTTACTCCAGAATTTTTTGTTTGTATATGCATTTCCTTGCAATTTTTATTTTTAATTTCTGTTTTTAAGTTTTTGAGACATGGGCTTGTTAGGCAACCAAGAATTTGTTGTGATCTTGCCTCAGTCTCCAAGTGGTGGGAAAATAAAGCCAGGAGGTTAGAGTTGAGCATTTTTAACCCTGTTGATGTTGTTAAAAGGTTGCTGCTGTCTTCTAAAGGTTCTACCTGTTGTTGCCAGCAGTGCGTGTGCAGATTTCAGTATTATCCTCTCACCACACTGCACTCTGAGGTTAAAAAAATAATAACCTGCTGGATGTCATGTGGCACAGGACTTCAATCCCAGCAGCCCTGGCAAGGCAGAAACAGTAGGATCTCTGAGTTTAAGGCCAACCTGGTCTTTATAGCAAGACTGGCCAGGGCTACAGAGGAAGGCCCTGTTTTCCCTCATGCCTGCCCGCCCACCCAAAAAGATCACTTGGCTTTGTTGGATTACTAGTAAAGCTATACAGTTCATGTGTTTTGTTTTCTCATTTCCTATTTGGTTGCTCCAACTGGTCAGTAATGCTGTTCTAATATTTTAGTATACTACTTTTCTTTAAACAGCTTTATTTATTGAGAATTTTTAAACAACAAAATATCTTTTAATAATAATTGACATTAATTTTCAAGTTCTGTGTAGTAAAGCCTGTTTTAGACCTGTAAGTTGTTCTGTAAGGTCTTGTTAAAACATGTTTCTTCTGTGAATCAGGAGCCTTTTGTGGCCGATGAATACATTGAACGTCTTGTGTGGAGAACCCCAGGAGGTGGGTCTCGAGGTGGACCTGAAGCTTTTGATCCTAAAAGGTAAACTAAAAAACAAAATTTCCATAGTCCCAATGTAAGACTACAAATTGTGTTTAGATTAGAGATGACTGTATTGGGATTCCTTTCAGTGTTCATATAAAACGAGTTTAACAGTTTGTCCCTATCTCAAAAAAATTTCTCACAGCATTACAAGTCTGAAATTGTGTTTTTCCTGAAGCACTTTAGCTGATTGAATGAAGGGATTTTATTGACATTAAGAATTTAATTTCTCTGCTTAGCATTAAGTTGAAAAGTCTGGTTATATACTTGTAAAGTTAAACCATGGCTTGGTGTGGTAGTGCACACCTATCATCTCAGCAATAGAGGCTGAGGCAGAGCTGGGAGCTGGAAGTTAGCCTGGAATCCATAGCAAAACTCTGAGCCTGAACAAACAAATAATAATAATAATAATAAAAAGTTGACTATGTTCTTTTAAACCTAACAGCTGTAAATCAGAGAAACAAAGTCATTGAAGTCTTTTATGTGTATTTTTTATTGTGCATTTACCTTCTTGATTTTTAAATGCTAAAGTTTGTTTGGATATTTAATGGGAATTCTTTGAGATTTTCCTTTGCCTTAGAGATAATCCATTGCAAAGTCAATAACAACTGCCTATATTTCCAAATGCTATGTCACCTGTTAAAAGTGAAAAGAAAATTATGACATTGCCAAAAGTTTTTTTTTTTTTTCATTGAAGAAATTACAACAAGATACTGTAAGGAAAATGAACATGCTCGTCCTTGTCTCACCAAACCCTATTAAGACCTTCCTGAAGGGACCTGGTCATCCCTTTTTGATTAGTAATAGTCAAGTTGATTGTATTATTACTGTCCTCTACCAGGCTATTAGAAGAATTTGTGAATCATATTCAGGAACTCCAGATAATGGACGAAAGGATTCAAAGGAAAGTAGAGAAGTTAGAACAACAGTGTCAGAAGGAGGCTAAGGAATTTGCTAAGAAGGTCCAAGAGCTCCAGAAAAGCAATCAGGTATACATTTGGCTGAGACTATACCATATTTTCATTTTTCTTAGGTTGTAATATTGTTGTGATCTTGCCTTTTCAGCTTTAGGCATTTGAAGAGTCAAGTCAAAGTATAATAACTTCTAACTTTCTGGTCCTGTGTAATAAAATGATGTATTATTGCCTACTGTTGGCATTGGTGTGCTCATTGGGTGGGTTTGGAAGCACAGCACTCCTCTTTCCAGGTTATGACCCTTGCTTCAGCTCTTGAGTAAGCGTTCACAAGATTGACTGACTAGTCCATAGACCTGTACTTTGAGAAACTCCTTATTAGAATGGATGTTTAAGAAGTTGTTTTAATTCTATTTAATCATAAATATGACCAGATCTGGATCAGGTGTTCCCCTAGAGCGGTGGTTATCAGTGGTTCTCAACCTTCCTAATGTTGTGACCCTTTAATACAGTTCCTCATGCTATGGTGACTCCCAACCGTAAAATTATTTTTGTTGCTACTTCATAACTATAATTTTGCTACTGTTATGAATCATAATTTAAATATCTGATATGCAGGATGTCTGATATGGGAGGTGTCATGACCCACAGGTTGAGAACTGCTATCCTAAAGAAATTTGATTTGAGTAGTTTCACAAAGGGCATTAGGATATGCCTCAATGCAAGTTCTACTGTAACTGGGAAAAGCAGGTAGAGAGCTCTCTTTCTCAGTCCATTTTTCAGTAAATTCAGTAAAACCAAACCACTAGTCTGGCCGCAAGGGCTACACATGCCAGACTTTTTAGCTCCTATTAGGTCTTGGGATTGATCTAAATGTCTAAATCTCTTTCCCTGGCTTGGTTTAATTTGGAATTTGTCTTTTCTAATAGTTTGAAGAACATTGTTGAACTTTGTTCACTCTCGGGGAGCAAGCTCATTTCTGCTATAAGCTCATTCATGTCCTTTTATTTTAAGCATATATGGCTATGGTAAAGTATTTGATTAAAGAAATCAATAATTTAAGTGTGTTTTGAATAATCATGGTGACAGTTTTCATATACTTCTAACAGAGTTTTGCCTTGATTAATAAAAATAATATTAATAGTTATGTAACAGACTGGAGCCAGTCTGTCTGAGTTTGAATTATAGCCTGACCACTAAGCTAATTGTGTAATCTCAAGCAATTAAACATCTCTGAGCGTCATGCTTTTATGTGTAAAATGGGTTATGATAACTGAATAAACATATTGATAGTAATATATAATTGATAAGCGATATATTTAGGATAGTATCTGATGCAAAGCAAGTCCTTAATAAATGTTGCAGCTTTTCCCCCTCTAAAGATTAGAACAAAAGTATCCTACTGAATTATCAGCAGTTATCAATTGTCCTGCTATTGGCAAATCTAAGGAATTGATTGCGTTCAGTTTTTTTGTATTGTAGGACAAAGGAAAGAGAATGCAGAAAGTATTATCTTTGCTTTAGTAGAATAATTTCTGTAGTCTATCTTGTTTTCAAAACTTGCAAAGAACAAATTGATCACAGATTTACTAGTGTCACTTGCATTTTGGTTGGAAGTGTTAAGGCAGAGTCTTGATATGTAGTGGAGATTGGCCACTCACTTGCAATTTTCTTCCTATCTCGGTGTCTCATGTGCTGAAATTACAGGCATGTACCACCAAGCACAGCTAAGTATTGCTTTTTAAATATTTTTAATGTTAATATTTTCTTTTTAATCAGTACCCTTCCACTTCTAATACGTTTTTTTCTAATCTTTTCAGTTTAGTAGCGAAAGTATTTTTTAAAAGTCCAGTCCCATTGAGCTGGGGAGGGGCCTGTGTGTAAAGGGCTTGCTCTGCGAGCATGAGGACCCGAGTTCTTGAAGAGCTGCATTTGGTGGCATTCATCTGTAACCCAGCACAGGGGTGGGGTGAAGGGATGGCGGAAACAGACAGGAGGAGCCCTTGAGCTTGCCGGTTGCCATGACAGTAAGCTCCAAGTTCAATGAGACTGTCTTACAGTGCAGTAGAGGAAGGCATCTGGTGTTGACCTCTGATCTCTAAACTGCATTGCATAGGCAAGCGTACCTCCCCACATGCATGCTCTCCCCTCCCCTAGGTCTAGTCCCTTTGATACTCAATTGTTTTCACAATCATTATTTAGGGCTCTTTGGTGCCTATGGTATAAAAGTTGGAAACTTGGTTAAGAGTTTTCAGATCATGCCGTGCTAATGAGTATGAATTGTTTTATGGACCTCATCTATATGTTCTGTGTTAGGGGTTGGTATAGTAAATATGTTTTTACTGTGTTAGGGGTCAGACCCAGGGACTTGTTCATGATAGGCAAGTGATCTACCATTAATGCCCTGAGCTGGTAGTTTAGTTTTGAGAAGTATTAACTTATAAACTTAATAACTTACAAACTTCTCTGATTATATTCTCTGTGTGCACATATTTCTAGGTTGCCTTCCAACATTTCCAAGAACTAGATGAGCACATTAGCTATGTAGCCACCAAAGTGTGTCATCTTGGAGACCAGTTGGAAGGGGTAAACACACCTAGACAACGTGCAGTGGAGGCTCAGAAGTTGATGAAATATTTTAATGAGTTTCTAGATGGAGAATTGAAATCGGATGTTTTTACAAATTCTGAAAAGGTAAGCATTGTCCGAATAAAAGCAATAATCAAATTTTAATTGGTTTGCCTTGTATTTTTAAAAAGATTTATTTGTTTGTGTGGGAGCTTCATACACCTGTTAACAGTTGCCTTGCATTTTTATTTATGGAATTATAATTCATTATAAATGCTGGGATAACTATTTTTAAGTATTTCCTTATCCTTTTACTTTTAACATTAATGAAATTTACATAGTCTTTAATAGTTATATACTATATGGTAGTAGACCTGACCTGAATTGTTGAGGAGCTGAACTCTTTTTATAATGGAATCCACAAGTCCTAGTTTCTTCTATTTACTTGAATAAAGATCCCTTACAAAGGATTAAAGCAAATTAGACCATGATCATTGAAAACTCTTGAGTTAGTTTTGTTATTTTTTTCATAACATAGCCACTTAATCTTCATCTAAAGGTACCTTTATGTTATTGGTTGTTCTACAATTAAGAGAAAGCAACTTAGCTTGCTTTCCTCCCTTTTAGGGAAAAATAACAATTTATGAGAAAAAAGATAGTCTCATGAATCTATATGCTTGTTGTATTGTTACCCACTCATTTGTTGAATGCAGTTTTACTGATTTATTCCAAATTTACTGTGTAGAACATTAGATTTCAAGATGTTAAAAACTAAATGTTAATGAAGTTTGTTTTGAATTAAGCAACATATTCTTATGAGTAGAACTCTGTAAAACTAAAAGATTTATAATATCTATATATAAAAATGGTTACATGTCAGTAGATAATCCCTCTAAAGAAAGACAGTGTTCTAAAGATTGAGTTTTGAGAATTATAGTATAAAGTAGTCCTGATAAATATCATAGTATTGTTTTATATTTATGTGGTTTATATACAAGAATGTATATGAGACTTGAACAGCAAATTGCATTTCAGGATGGTTGTGGAATTTTTAAGCTTTTTTTTCTAAATCTTAATAAATATAGTATGAAAGTACCGATTTAAAACATGAAAATTATATTTTCTATTGAATGAGTTGGATGTAGTAAGACTGATTCCTTGGATTACTTTTGGTTGTACCCGTTAGATTGTATGCTCTAAACAAAATACAACTATCTTAACCAATATGTTAGCCCATTTTGGTTTTTTTTTTTTTTTTAAATAGATTGTTTTTAATATAATATTATGATTATGGTTTTTCCTCCCCCAACTCCTCCTGAATCCTCCCCACTTTCCCACTTTCCCAAGTCTACTCCCTTTCTCACTTATTATGATACAAGCAGGTATCTAAAATAATTATTGGGATTATACAAAAATTATTAATAAACAATTCTGATTATATTCTCTGTGTGCACATATTTCTAGGTTGCCTTCCAACATTTCCAAGAACTAGATGAGCACATTAGCTATGTAGCCACCAAAGTGTGTCACCTTGGAGACCAGTTGGAAGGGGTAAACACACCTAGACAACGTGCAATGGAGACTCAGAAATTATTATTGTCATCATCAAAGTTGTTATTATTATACAAAATAAAAGCAAACCAGTATAAGACAAAAAACAAAACAAAACAAAAAAATAAGCCAAAGAAAAAGTTCAAAAAACATACAGATTCAGATTCACACATATAGAAATTCCATAAAAATATAAAACTGGGAACCATAATATATACAAAGGACCTATAAAGTTAAAAATAACAAAAAGCCCTTACAAAGCATTATGAGACAAAGTTAAAAAACAAAACAAAAAAAAAAAACCTTACAAAGTGTTATAAGACAAAGAGCCTCCAAAATGCCATTGTGTTCATTCTGTGTTGGCTATCTGCTGATGGACATGGGGCCTGGCCTTTGTATACCGAGTGAGACACAGTTAGATAAACCTAACTTTTCATTATTGTGAGTGGTTATCAATGGAGAGAGCTTCTGTTTTAGGATGTGGGCTTGTGTCCCCTCCCCATCTCAGCACTGGGACCCCATCAGGTCCAGACTTGTGTAACCACTGTGCATGCTGTCATAGTTTTTGTAAGTTCATGTATGTGTCAGAAGGTCTTGCCATGTTTAGAAGGTCTTGTTTTCTTGCTGTTTTCTCCGGTTCTTATAATCTTTCCGCCTCTTCTGCAGGGTTCTCTGAACCTTGAAGGGAGAGAAAAGCTAGAGATATCCCATTTAGGACTGATTGCTCTAAAGTCTCACTCTTTGCAGTGTCCAGTTGTGGGTCTGTCTATTATTTCCCATCTAGTGCAGGAGGTAGCATCTCTGATGATGGCTGAAGAGACATTGATCAATGGATGTAGCAGAACGCCATTAGAAGTCATTTTATTGCTACGTTCCTTTTGAAACTCTGGATAGAAGTAGCAAAAAGTATATTTACATTGACTGATTTTTTTTAACTTGATTTATATTTACTTGAATGTTTACTCTTTAATCCTTAAAATTTTAAAGTTACCATCAACTAATCACATATTTCTTGATGTTACTGTTGACTCTTAACCCCTTTAGGTTTTAATCGAAAGAAAACCATCTTTACATTGTTAGTACCTTTCTTGGTTCCTGAGTCATCATAATTGGAGACTCACAGTATTTAAAATAGTTTCTCTCCTTTGCTTCACTTTGACTTGTAATCCCGTTTTTCTTGGTCTCCTGTGCTCTGTATACTTTATTCTGCTTTCCCCACTTGGCTTTGTTTTGTTCTTGTCACTTGGTTATTCTTTAATAATTCGGAGTCATCAGTTTTTGGGCTGGCACTTTAACAGCTAGCCATATGTTACAATTGCAAATACGGGGACTTGAGAGTTGTCTGTTCTAGGAGACACAGGTTCAGTTCCCAGCATCCACATGGGTGGCTGACAACCATTCATATTTCCAGTTGCAGGGGAGCTAATCTTTGTGGGCACCAGGCATGCACATGGTACACATACATATATGTAGGCAAAAGCTATACACATACTTTTAAATAAATAAAAAAATTAAATTCATATGTGACATTAGATTGACAATTATCAAATAAACTTCTGGCTATCTCAGTTTCTGAATTTTTGCCATTTACTTTCCAAATGGAAAGAAAAGGAAAATCACCCACATAGCTCTAAAGAAGTGTGACTGTAGGAGGAATTAGAATTAGATAAAATGCCAAACACATCATATTACTTTTTCTTTTTCCTCTCTCTCTCTCTCTCTCTCTCTCTCTCTCTCTCTGATATATGTGTATTTTAAAAAGCAAACTCTACTTGCCTATTCTTACTACATACATTAAACAAAGTTTGCAGTCTTTTAGGGATCTTATACTTTTTGCTTTAAAAAAATCTGTTTTATATTTATTTCTGTCCATACACGTATGTTTGTTTTCCTTCTTTTCTTCCTTTCTTTCTGTTTTTTTTTTAAGATGAGTTCTTGTCCAGGCTGTCCTCAAACTCTCTACATTGCCAAAGATGATTTTGAATTTCTGCTTCCTTTATCTCCTAAGTCCTGGGTACAGTTGTATATCACCACACTGGTTTTTATAGGATGCTGGGAATGGAACTCGGGGCTTGTGTATGCTAGGCAAGCACTCTACAAACTGAGCTACACCTTTTTCTTAGAGTAGTAGTTTAGTGCTTTTTGTGTGTAAGACCTGATGACTGCTTTAAACAGTTCAAATGCAAGCAATTTAAAGTGATATTGTAAACAATTCTTACCAAACAATTAGCTCTGAGGATTCAGTAAAAACAGCTTTTCCGAAACAAAACTGTGGTTCTTCTACTGCATCTCGCAGAATTTACAAACAGCATGCTTCCTAAAAGGAGTAAGAACAAAATCCTGATGGAAGCAGAGCTGGCTGACTGGTAGCTGTGTTCTGAAGAGGATACTGACTAGGAAAAAATGGTGGGCTTTGCTAGTAAGACTGAGCAGCATGGCCAGTAGTGCGGCTGCAGTAACACTTACACTCACATGTGTCAGGGTTCTGAAGAGAGCACATGGCAGCTGAGATGAGTGACTTGCTGACTCAGACAGGGAGAGGTCTAAAGCAGCAATACTACTGTGGACTATTGCATGGAATAAGCAAGAACAAGTCCTGCCACTATCCCTTGCCAGGGGTCACATAAGCTCTTAGAAATATCTATACTAATGTTCTTAGTCCTTCCTTTATGGTTCTATGAGTCTTCATGTAAAACAGTATAAATCATCATGAAGTCAGTTACTAAAATGGTGTGAAAATAAAAGTACTAAATTGAAATTTAAAGGAAAAAGTGGCCCCTGTATGACTTCCTTACACTTTTTCATAAATAAGCATAAATGTCTGTAATTTAAAGAATTTTAGAAACCTTGCCTAAATTCCTTTATTCAACTTGAAAATAAATCCTTGAAAATATAAACATATTTCATTTAAGATACTGTATTAAATTGTATCTTTTTTGTACGTTATTAAATCATTCAACTTAATATATGCAGTTGTCTACTCTAAATCTTCTCCTCAAGTCTTGTCTGTTTTGTTTGACCTCATAAACTTAGAAGAAATTTCCACTTTGCTTTTGACAAACAAGGATTTTTAATTTTTTCAGAGAGTAAAATTGAATTGCAGACTTTGTTGGGGGAAGAATTGTGGCATCAAGAAAAAAAAAACCACAATATTTTAAGCACCAGAAAGATACGTGGTTGGCTTTTGAGTTGATATGGTGTTGCCCCCAAGGCTTTAAAGAAGATTGTTTGGGTCAGGCGTTATGGCTATGTATTACTCTTTTCAGCTATACTATTAATTTTTGTAATCTAAGAGTTCTTTTTAATTGTTGCTTTTACTTATTTCTAATAGATAAAGGAAGCAGCAGACGTCATTCAGAAGTTGCATCTGATTGCCCAGGAGTTACCTTTCGATAGGCAAGTTTATACCTCAAGAACTTAATAGTAAATATAATTTATGGGATAAAATTGCATTTTTCCTGTATTTTTCTTGCTCATTAAGGCAGCAAGAATTTATTGAGCACCTCATTTGTATAAGATACAGTGTAATATAATGATATACCTTGAAGTAACTTCATTGTTTTTTGAAAAACAAAATTGATGAAGGAGATCTTTTAAATTGACAAAGTAAGATTTTGAATTTTCCTATTTGGAACTTTGAGAACCAGGGTTAACTTGGCTATTCAACTCTTTTTGTATTAATAGACCAGGATTAAATTGGGGGAATTCTGGTCACCTTTGAAAAGCTGGTGAGAGCTATATAGTTTCTTCAAAAAATTAAGATGTATACAGATTGTGGTATGTAATTGTATGGAATTTTAGACTACCCATAGAACCTATCCTAGAGAATGTAAGTTAAGAATGCCTGTGTAATGCAGGGTCCTGGGGCCATCACTAACTAGATTCTACTTTAAAATAAACTGTCCACTGAGAAAGAAATGCTCTTCATGATCTCTCATAAGAAACAATTCCTTCAGGTAACTATCTGAAAGAAATACAGCTCTCTGCATAATATAGAACATGGTTTTCATCTGTTGATACTTGAAGATCTTCGGATGCAGATAGAATGTGGATATAGTTTGTTGTACTTAAAGCTTGACTGTTATTTTCCTAGCATACAGTTAACCACCCCCAATAATTTTTTTTCATTCTCAACCCTGTACCATCATAAAGGATGAAGAGTAGTAGTTTTCTTAGTCACCCAAGAGTAGGACCCTTACTTAAGTGGATAAAATGTCTGGGTCAAGATTAGGTAGATGTTAATAGTTGGCTACATTCTGTATCCTGCTTTCCATTCTGACTTTTCTCCACCAGACTGTTACTGTTCATGCCTATATTTATCTTTTCTATTCCTTGGGGGGGTGGAGGGTTCTGAATGCTGAGGAGTGAACCCAAGCTCTCATACGTTTGACATGCCTCTAGCCAAGCCTGGAGTTGAATATATATCCTAATCAGATCTAATGTATTCACATAGATCAATATAGCCATTCTCTTGTGGGCTTTGGTATTTCTATATAGTGCTTTAACTGTGTAATCCTTCCTCACCTGCTTTTAGCATCTTCTTTCTTCAAATGATCAGTTGTAAAGGATCTCTCAAAATCCTTTTTCCTTGATGCTTAATACTTGAAAAGTTTTTAGTGTATTTTACGGTTTTCAGTTTGTAAAAATTGACAGTTATTCTCCTAGACTCATCTTTAAAGTGGAAATTCCATGGAGTCTCTCTGATAGTCAAAAGGGATTTATTCTAAGTTAACTCACAATATGTATAAGGGAGTTGGTCACAGGATCCAGGAGGGGTGGGGCACAGTCCAACACAGTTCTCTGGAGAACTCTGCCTTGATCTGCAGTACCAGCATCCAGCATCCAAGACCACAAGGTAGCCGAGAGAGTGAGTACTTACACATTCCAGGTCTTAAGGGTCCCCTTCAGCCATGCCTGGGGGGTGGGAGGGCAGGTACCTAGCAGTTACCTGCTGCCTACTAGGGGTAGTGCTTCAGGGGTAAAGCATAGACAATCACTCCTTCCTCTCCCCCTTTTGTCTAAGGAAGAAAGTTCTAACCTAACACAAAACCATATACAATAGGAATAATTATCAAGGAGAAATAAAGGGTATTGGCATAAACAAATGGAGCTACAATTAACGAGAGCAGCATCAAACAAGAGACACATACTAAAATCCAGAGACGTCTGGAGCATAGGTAAATGGCACTTACAGAGATCATTCCAAAAGGTGTCTGTCCTGAAGAACCTGAATCTAATACTTAACATGTTCTAGCTAAGATACAAGAAGATTGTAACTGTAACTATTAGTCTTCAATCCCATCAAAGACCTGAGAAGAAATATAATAATATCTGAGAAACTGGGAGATGGACGCAAGCACCTTTCAGGAGTCTTGCGAGAGTAGACAGAGACAGCTGGCAGCCTGGACAGTCACCTAGAGTTTCTTAGCATCGTTGGTGCATTCAAATTGGCTACAGGCCTAGAGTGTCTGACAGACCATTCAGAAGCAGGAATTTTGAAAGACCATCTTACTGTCTTAGACGGTAGAGTTCAGTAGTCACTTTTCCTTGTGTCTTGCTCATTCAGAAAGGACAGTATTCGTACTGTGAGCAGTCAAGGCAAGGGCAGTTCTTTGCCCAGTAGGCCATTTTGTGCCAAGAAAAAGACAAACTTCCAAATGGAAATGTCTTAGAAGCCCAGCATTCTCTCGGGATCAAATCAGTGCTGCCAGGAGCAATCATGTCTCATGTCAATAGAATTCTAAGTTATTTAAATGCCATATTCTCTAGGTCCATGAAGTGTTTGAAGATTACCTGTCCATCTGACCTATATATCTGCAAATCTGGACAACCTAACTAACATAACTATAGAGATGACAAGCATAGGTGACTATAAATATGTCTTATCTACCTAAATAACCTAAGAGCTAAGGCTTTATGTGAACAAGGTAGACAGTCTATAAGCAAATGTATAGTAAAAAGACAGTGACCTCAAAATTGTGACAATACACAAAACAGCTTAAGCAGAGGTAGGAATGTACGCAATATGACAGTAATTCTAAGTATGTCTCAATATAGAAAATATCCTAAACAGAGGTAGAACA
This sequence comes from Peromyscus maniculatus bairdii, assembly GCF_049852395.1. Taxonomy (NCBI): domain Eukaryota; kingdom Metazoa; phylum Chordata; class Mammalia; order Rodentia; family Cricetidae; genus Peromyscus; species Peromyscus maniculatus. The sequence goes on along the minus strand of NC_134860.1, from coordinate 46,882,925 downwards.
TACATATAGTATGACAAATATAATTTTACATTCATATCAATATATAAACATTTCAAATATGAGTAGAAATATATGTACATTACAACAAATATAGTTCTGTATTTGTATCAATATGCACATTATCTTAAATAGAAATATGAAAATAGTTTACATTTGTATCAATATACAAGTATCCATAAGAGTACAATTTACCTAAGGCTGATATTTTGCTAAATTAGTTTACTAGTATATACAATAATCTACCTTAATATCCTATACCTATCCATTCCCTGTTTTCTTTTCCTAAGGAGAATATTGAGTCCAATATTTTCTTCCACCCCCAACCCTATAACCATTATCCATAATCCTGAGAAACATGAAACATTTGGGAAAAGGAGCATCGTTTTCTTAGAATTGCTTCCTGCTGTTTTGGGGGCTATGGTATCTCTGTGGGGTCCTGGAAGAAAGCTCAGATAGTCAGGTCTCAGTTGGACTAACTGTAGATTCTGCAGCCAGTCTCAGAGTAATGGGTAAGGTTGTCTGAGATTCTGGCTAAAAGTGTGATATCATGGACCATCTTATCATGGAACTAATTTGGAGAGTTTTTAGTCCAAAGTTAATCACTGAGTATTGTTCATGGATACTGTGACTTCATTCTGGACTGGGTAGAGTTGTTGTGGGACCCCATCTTCCTTCTGGAGACTTCAGAGATTGCTATTAGAAAAGATTTGTTTTTTTACTGTGGAAAAACTTGAACATTTTCAATATCAAAATGGAAAACTTGGGATTTATATTGGATAGAGAAGGGATTCTTCAAAGGCAAGGAAAAGCATAGAAATAGAGTCTAGATAACAATGGTCCCTAAGTTATTGATTTTCTTCTGTTTCACACCAGTTGGCTCTTCTGATATGAGACAGGATCTCCTAATTTTTCTTTTAGTAATATGCTTGGATTTAGAAAAGGAGGGAGCCAAATTCCAGCTCCAAAGTCAGCTTGATTTATAATTGAATCAACTATTCTCGAGTTAAAGAGATATTGATGTCAGGCAGTGAGATATTACCCTGTAGAGTATATTGGTACCAGTAGGTTCTTTCCTTCTGCTGTAGACGTCTGGGTATCCAAGGCCTTATGATTTCTGGAAGATGGGTGTTTCTATTATCCTGTAAAGACAGAAAACAGAACCCTGCCCCAAATCTTGTTTGTTAAATTTTTCTTACAACTTGTAGAGATGTCACATCGGTGGATGAGCCTTTATTTCTCCTCATCAAGGGGTTTCTCCTGTTTGAATCAAATTTTCGGTAGAGTATGGGACTCTTAATCCAGGGTCATGGGTTCATGCCCCACATTGGGCGCCAGATAAAGTGGAAATTCCACGGAGTCTGTCTGATAGTCAAAAGGGATTTATTCTGAGTTAACTCGCAATATGTATAAGGGAGTTGGTCACAGGATCCAGGAGGGGTGGGACATGGTCCAATACAGTTCTCTGGAGAACTCTGCTTGGTCCTTAGTACCAGCATCCAGTATCCAAAACCACAAGGTAGCCAACAAGTCTTAAGCGGTCCCCCCTCTTCGGCCACAGGGCAGGTACCTAGCAGTTACCTGCTGCCTACTAGGGGTGGTGCTTCAGGAGTAAAGCACAGACAACCACCCCTACACATCTCTGAATCCTTTTATGGTCTCTTTCATTTTCCTAGTTTTAGAATAATTCATTTGTGGTTTTTGTCATTTGTAATTGCTATATCATCATATATGATCATTTAAAAAAAGTAAAGCTTTACATTGTGGTTCTTCACAGCCGCCAAGTGAACAAGTAAGGACAGTAACCTAACTTTGAGATTGGCTGGGTTGTTAGTGCCTCAGGTGGAACTTCTCCTTTAACAAAGGAATTAATGAGTCCATGTACATTTCCTAAATGAGAAATAGCAATCTCATCTGAATTGCTTACATTTATTTTTGTCACCTGGCATGTTTTCTTTCAGTATTCTCTTCCACAGTTTTTTTTCTTTTTTTTTTATTGTGGCATTTTACTTTTATGGTAGTTTTATATTTAAGAAAAGTTAGATAATATAGAGGGTCCCCATTCATTACTGCACCCACTTTCCCCCTTTGTATTGTCTTATATTATGTCAGATTTGTCATGATTATTGTACCTCATCATTGACTTTCTGTTTTTCAGGTTTTCAGAAGTAAAATCAAAAATTGCAAGTAAGTGCAATCTATTTATTAAGCACATCTTTAAAAAAGAAAAAAAACTCATATTTAAAAAAAAATAGCAACAGGTGAGAAAGTGGGAATGATACCATTGATCTATGCTATCCTATAGTTTGAGGCCTCTTTCCTCAAAATATTTCTGGGATATTCTAGTAGTACCTGTGTGTACTTTGATGTATCTTTCTATATTTTAAAATAATTGGGAGCATGTAGCTTTAGACTATCTATATTTAGCTTTACTATGTATTTTTAGAAATTGTGTTCATTTACATATCTCTGAACAGGGGTTTTTCTATTGTATTGGGAAGACATGAGCATTTCAATTCCTGTTTAGCTGTTTGATTCCTTGTATGATTATAGTTTGTTTTGGTGGGGGAGTTATTTTGTTTTCTTGAGATAAGGTCTCACTGTATATCCCTGGCTATCCTGGAATTCACTATGTAGAACAGGTTGGCCTTGAACTCACAGAGATCTATATGTCTGCTTCTGCCTCCTGAGTGCTGGTGGGAATAAAGGTGTGAACTACCACACCTGGCTTGTGCCAGTCTTTGGGTTGTCTTTTAAGCCATACCCATGCTTCTGGGGGGAAAATCCCTATATTTTTTTTAGCAGCCTTTACCTATGTTCACTGTTTGGTAAGCTATTTCTCAGAAAGCCAACGACCTGTTTTTCCAAGTCTTAGAATGAGGACTTGTATAGATATTTGGATTCCCTAGGAATATTTTTGATGACTATAAACTAGTCTAAGGTTCAAGTAGTAATTAAGAACTATAATAGCCTTGAGAATATGGTATTACATCAAGGACCACATACAATCTTAGGATAAAATTTGATATTTAATCGACTTATTCTCAGTAGAAGTATCAGCATTGGTAAAGGCATTCTAGTTCTCATACTTCCTAGCTTTAGATTAAAGATTAAGGATTTTTTTTCCTATATTTTGCCATCAAAGTTGACATCTGAAGGGTTTTATTTCTTTTCTTCTTTTTCCTCTCCTTTTTCTTTCATTCAAATATATAGTCATCTTTTGGTTTAAGTAATAATTATAAATGGCTATTATACTCTGAAGAGCTCAGCTATTTTTACCAGTTAGTAATTTTTGTGTCTTAAAATACAGATTTGTGTATGTCAGTATATTGTATGAGCTAGTTAGTATCACTGTTTGTAATCTCATGTTTTTGTAATTCTTCCAAGAAGACAGACCCATAGCCACTATAAATTTTGCAATATTTGTAGATTGAGATGGTTGTATGTAATTTATATACAGTTGGATGATTTCCTGTTTTTAGGTAAATACCATGATTTAGAATGCCAACTGATTCAGGAGTTTACTAGTGCCCAAAGAAGAGGGGAGATCTCCAGGATGAGAGAAGTAGCAGCAGTTTTACTTCATTTTAAGGTAAATGGTAAGATTTTCACTCAGGATTAGTCTTCAAGTTTCTGAAGATTTTATATTTTATGTCTCTTGATTTCCCCTAACTATTGTATAACTATATGACAGAATAATTTGGATTGATTTTTGTTAATTGTTACTTAATATTCAGTGATTTTCTGGTAATATTAATGCTATAACAAGCAGTTTATATAGTTAGAGAGAGAAAATCATGCCATCAGCCTTCTTGCTTATAGTACATCATTTTCAATTAAAAATATTTGTAAATAAGTAAAAAGTAGGAAAACCTGAATGTAAACATCTGATGGAAGATATGAACCAAAGAGTAGATTCACTGTAGCTAGAAATAGGGGTCTGAGAGATCTCGGGTGCTGAAGACAAATGTGTGGGTTATGGAGCTATCTTCCCGGAACCTGAGCTGGAGAGGAAAACCTCATTTGAAAAACCCTATTAATTTAATCAAAGAAGATAGGATAAGATACCCATTAAGTTACTAGCTAAGTTACTAGATGGTTCGATGCCTCTAATTTTATTTAAGTCTGATGACTGTTGATCATTCACTGGGATACAAGATATAGTTTTATTACATGTAACACTTTGTTGAGATTGTTATTATAATTAGAACCAGACCATAACATTGTTTCTTCTTTAACAGGGTTATTCCCATTGTATTGATGTTTATATAAAGCAGTGCCAGGAGGTAACTTTACAGTATACTTTTGAATTTTATTTTATACTAATTTGTATTTTGAAGCCATTTATAAGTAATATATTGACAATGTAAAATACCTCTGGCATTTAGGGTGCTTACTTGAGAAATGATATATTTGAAGATGCAGCAATACTCTGTCAGCGAGTGAACAAGCAAGTTGGAGATATCTTTAGTAATCCAGAAGCAGTACTGGCTAAACTTATTCAGAATGTGTTTGAAATCAAACTACAGGTAACTTCAAACAGTAATGAATTAAATAGTTCTTAGGGCAATGTGTTATTGATTTTTTTTTCTACAAAATTTTTCAAATTTATTTTCATTATTTTCAATCATGTGTGCACATGTGTATGTGTGTGTGTGTATTCATGCGTATGAGTGCAGGTGCCCACAGAAGCTAAAGGTGTTAGATTCCCCCTGGAGCTGGAGTTATTGGTAGTTATGAACCACCTAATGTGGGTGCTGGGAATTGAACTCGGGACCTTTGAAAGATTTTTTTTTAATTATTATTATTATTATTATTATTATTATTATTATTTGGTTAGCATTTCAGGAAATGGGTGTCATTATAGCAGCTTCGTATGTTCTTCTTTGTTCTTTGCCGCTTCCCTGCCCTGTCCCCCTCCTCCTCCAGGAAGTCCCTTTGTTTCCTCATGGAAGTCCCCTTCCGCTTTCACCCTCTTATCTCTTACCTCCTTAAGATCTCTTCCTACCTCCAGCCCCCTTTCTGGTTTACCTTCGACATACTCATAGAATTTTAAATCTAGGTTTCAAAGACGAGGAAGAATGTGATATTTGTGTTTTTATGTTTTGTTTATTTATTTAACATAATGATCTTGAGAAGTTATACAATTTAATATTTCCTTAACAGAATGTTACTTTAATTTTTAGAGTTTTGTGAAAGATCAGTTAGAAGAATGTAGGAAATCGGATGCTGAGCAGTATCTCAAAAGTCTCTATGATCTGTATACCAGGTATGTGGAGACAGGGCTAGCCTGGAACTCACTGTGAAGACCAGGCTGTCCTCAAGTTCACCAAGGTCTAGCTGCCTCTCCTCATGAATGCTAGCTTTCATGGCATGTGTGACCATGCCTTGCTGAGGTCTGTTGTTACTTATTAGATGATAATAATACATTTCATATTCTCTGTCTCTTTTAATAGAAAATGGGAAGTGTTCAGGTACTTTATCAGATAGCAGCATCCTGTTTTGCATTAAATTCTTGCCTGTATAGACTGGAGTTACAAAAGAGCAGAATTCTTACTGTACTAGCAAAAGACCTTGTTTAAACTGACTTAAGAATTTTATTTGTTATTTGTGAGCTAGTTTTTGTTGTTCTTAAGAATCAGTGCAGTTACATTTATCTGAAGTCCCATTGTTTTGGGAGAAAGTTCATCCTAACAACAGCAGCAACATTCTCTTCAACAGTGTGAAATAAAAACTTAGAAGTCAGTCCCCATGAACAGAGACAGAAGTGGTGAATAGACAGTAGAACTCTAAGAATCATGTGGGTTCCTTATGGGGGAAGGCTTTAGAACATACCTTAGGCTGCTCTCCGTTTTTGCTATTTCTATGTTAGTCATTGCTCCATGGCCTTTTTTCTAGGTTATCTCTACCACTTTATGTCAGTTTTCAAGGCTATAATATTATTTGTAATGTTTTTTTTTCTGTTCCATATATAACTTTGTAAGTTGCTTTCTATATCCTAAGTAGTCCCCCAACATTTAAGAAATGATTGTTTGATATAAATCATTAAAGTCCTATTATGAATATATAGGGTCTTTAATCTTGCTGCTGTATCTAAAATATATATTAATCTTTTCTCTCTTTTCCATGAAAAGAACCACCAGTCTTTCAAGCAAATTGATGGAGTTTAACTTAGGTACTGATAAACAGACTTTCTTGTCTAAGCTTATCAAGTCCATTTTCATTTCCTATTTGGAAAACTATATTGAAGTGGAGATTGGATATCTGAAAAGCAGAAGTGCTATGATTCTCCAGCGCTATTATGATTCAAAAAACCACCAAAAGAGATCCATTGGCACAGGAGGGTAGGTTTCTAAAAATTAAATATAGTTTAAAAACATTAAGAACATTAAGTTTGGGCAAAGTTAGTAAATATTAACTGTCATTAAGATTTTCTATGAACAGCTCTTCATACTGTATGTGCTATTGACCAAATCCTGCTTTCAAATGACACACTGAAATGACCTAAACTAACATGATTAAAATGTAAATCATATACTTCTCAATCAAAATAATATAAAGATAATACTAGTAATATAAAGTATTCTGTAGCTTAAGTTTCCTTCCAGTGTTAATTATTCTGGGTTATTAAGTATGAATCACATCCTTTATTATTGAAGCTGTAAAGAACAGAGCAAATATTTTACATTTTAGGCAGCACTGAATTGATGAGCTTTTTTGGTCATTTGTACATAAAACTATTAGATTTATACTTTAAAGTCTGAGATAATTTGCATATGAAAAGAAGAGAATTTGCTGTAAAGTTGATGACATTTAGTTGCTCAGATCATTTCCAGATGGGACCTAGCAGATCCTGCAAGTAGGACCAACCTCTATTGGTGTCTTGCAGACTTGTACACTTGTACACCCAGGCTGCTCTTGTTATGATTGGAGGTTATAATAATAAATAAAGATAATATCTGAATGGCTTTAGTAAAGGAGTGAAAATCTTGGGCTGGCAACATGGCTCAGCTGGTAAAAGTGCTTCTGATGTGAACCTTAATACCCAAGTTCCATCCTCAGAATCCACGGTAGGAAAACTGGCTCCTCAAAACTGCCTTCTGACCCATGTGCACCTGTACAAATGCATGCACACATACCTAATAAATTTTAAAAAGAAAAGTTCTTGAGATGTTTTCGTGCTAAATCAAAATCTTTTTATTTCAAAAAATAAAAACCTAAAGAGTAATCATAAGACTTCAAAAAATGAGTTCATAGTACCTGAGCTATATGTTCTAGTAGCAAAAGTAGTTTAGCCTAGAGATGTCAACATAAGTGTTCTAGGTGATCCCTAGTCACTAAGAAATGCTCAGTTGTACTTAATAGATCTAGTTTAATATAGTGAAGACATGAGCCATATATTTAAATGGTTGTGTTTTTAAAAAAAAGCACTAAAATTTTTAAGTTTTCTTTGTATGTAAGACTACTTTTAGTTATTTGTTATTTAGAATAGCTTCTTGAGTTGAAATTCCAAAGCTGTAAAATATCTTTAAAGACCATAACTTTAGAGACTGGAGACATGGCTCAGTGAGTAAGAGCATTTGCTATTCAGTCATAATGACATGAGTTCAAATCCTTAGCATCTATATAAAAAGCCAGATGTAGCCATATACACAACTATATTGTCAGCACTGGGTGGAGCGAGCAGGCAGGTGGACCCTTAGGGTTTACTGATTGTTAGCCCAGCTTCAGATGCAACAAGAGACCCCTTCTTAAGGAATAGGGTAAACAATGATCAAGGTCAGACTTCTGACATCTTCATCTGGCTTCTTTGTGAGCAAACAGGTGCATGCACCCAGACACACTTGTGCACATACACTCCAAAGCTATCCTTTTTTGATAAAAGTGATTAAAAATGAGTTTTTGTAATTAGCATTTCAGTGTCTTGTTTATTGGCTTACTTTGGTTTTTTTTAAATATGCATTAAAGTTGAGAGTATTTGCAGTTAAAACCTAAATATAGTAAACTTCTTTTTTCATTTGTCTTTTTGATGTACTAGTATTCAAGATTTGAAAGAAAGGATTAGACAACGTACCAACTTACCACTGGGGCCAAGTATTGATACGCATGGGGAAACTTTCCTATCTCAAGAAGTGGTAGTTAATCTTTTACAAGAAACCAAACAAGCCTTTGAAAGATGTCATAGGGTAAGAATAATAAATTGATTTTTTTAAGCTATAGTTGTGTATTTTAGGTTTTGTCTCATTTATAGAAAGATATAAATGTACTTCCTCATTAGGACCAATTAATTTTTTAATATTAATTTTTAATTGACACAGTTTATACAAATTGCATGTACTTATAGGTACCATGTGAAGTTTTGATAAAAGTGTACATTGAGTAATATTCAAATCAGGATGAGCATATGTATCCTCAAATATTCATCATCTCTTTGTGGAAAAGCATTCAAAATCTATTCTAGCATTTAAAAATATAGAGTACATTGTTAATCTGTTGTCATCCTACTGGTGCAGTAGAATACCAAATTATTTCTCTTCCCTATTGACCAACTTTTTCTCATCACTCTCTACCTCTTTCCAGTCTCTCCTCAGCTGCTAGTGACCATATTCTACTCTTTTTTTTTTTTTTTTTTTTTTTTTTTTTGGTTTTTTCGAGACAGGGTTTCTCTGTGTAGCTTTGCGCCTTTCCTGGAACTCACTTGGTAGCCCAGGCTGGCCTCGAACTCACAGAGATCCGCCTTCCTCTGCCTCCCGAGTGCTGGGATTAAAGGCGTGCGCCACCAACGCCCGGCTCCATATTCTACTCTTAATGTCTATGAAATTCCCTTGTTTGGTTTTGGTCTATGAGTGAAATCTGGCAGTATTTGGTAGTGATAAATTTTCTTAGTGTTTGTTTGGAAATGTCTCTTACCTCTCATCGTGTCTCCAGGCTAGTTTTGCTGGGTATAGTGTAAAATTAAAATCACATTTCAGTACAAATAAAATATCACCATATTTCCCCTTTTCTATTTTAATAAAAAGAAAAAAGACAAAAGGTTATAACTAACAAAAGAAAAACTATATACAAAAGTACAATAACTATATACAATATATACAAGTAACAAATACCTAAACGATGTCTAGTCCATTTGTATTTGACAAATCAGATAAAATAATTCCCTTATCTATCCTATTTTAGTAAGTTCAAAATGTATCTAATTTACTTTTTATCCTAATTAATCTTTAACTATAACTAACTAATCTTCAACTCCCTCAGAGACCCAAGAAGGAAATAATACTAGCTCACAAAAATAAAAACAGGAAGTGCACAAAAGCAACTTCCAAAAATTTTGTGAGTTGACAGAAACAGTCAGCTGTCTGGACAGTCACCTGAGGTTTCTCAGCAGTGTTGGGGCATCATCTTTAGCCTATAGGCTTATCGTATCTGACAGACTCATTTGTGAAGTAGGTTGTACACAAGGTCAACAGTTTAACCTCACATTGGGTGAGAGCAGTCCATGTACCAGAAACACCTGAATTCCACTAGTGTCATGTCATGATTCAGGATTTTAAATTCTGGAAATTGTTGATGGTTTTTGAATTCAGCTGTCCATTCTTCTTGGCTGTGTATATATGGCTTCATCTCAGCATCCCCTTTTTCTCTACATCTCTCTATTAAATGCCAGTCTACTATTGAGAGGCGTGAGCTTTCAGTTGTTGTTCCATTGTACAACAGAAGCCATCGGCCCACTGCCTGTTCAGCTGCCTTCAAAGAAAGGGGCACTGTATCTTTTCCAGATTGTGAAGGCCACTTCAGGGATGGTGCCATATTGTCCTGGCCTCAGAAGATGCCTTTTGATAAAGCCATAACCACACTTGTTTTGGCAGGAATCGGTAGTCCTTTGTTTCGTGTTCTGTCTGTCCATTTTGTCCTGTTGATTTGAGGATACTTTGTTGTCCAGTGGCTAACTTTTGCCATAATGAAAGTTAACTCTATATGCAGTTTCTTCAATGCCCATATTTTCTCTGAAGTAGATTGGTACTGCCAGGAGCCGATATGTCTCAAAAAAGAAAAATTTCTAAGTTATTAAAACATTTTAAATGCCATATTCGGTAGATCTCTGAAGGGTTTGAAGATGACCTGTCTAAAATATATCTGCTCAATTTTTAAAACATATCTAATATGACTACAATTTCTATTGTAATGTCTAACTACTTTTATTTCTTTATATCTTAATAGTTGGTAATAATGTAAAGTATTTAAAATTAGTAATTGTCTTTTTTTTCTTTATGACTTACCAAATCTGCGTAGAACAGTAGAAATCTGAGCGAATTTCAAAAGAGCCACCTAGTGTCCTAGGTGTGAATCCAGAGAGAGAGAGAGAGAGAGAGAGAGAGAGAGAGAGAGAGAGAGAGAGAGAGAAACAGAGAGACAGAGAGAAAGCGAAAGCGAAAGTGAAAGTGAAAGCGTAGCTGGCTAAAGCTTAAATCCAGCCACTTGTTCCCTCTTGAGCCGAGTCAAGGCTTGGCTTTACAGGCAGGGGCCCTGTTTAGCAGGGCAGGCCTGAGTTGTTTGTAGCACTGGCTTTAAGCAAGCAGCTCACAGTCCGGCCTGAGCCCAAGCAGACCTGGGCCAGGGCTAGGGAGCCGGCTGCTCCGGCTAGGGAGCCGGCCCCAAGCAGTTTTTAATGGATTCTTGTCACGTTGGGCGCCAGATGTAGATGTAACCAATCGTCTTTTTAAAATAAGAAACACAGAGCCAATGTAAAAGAGAAAGCCGAGAGGTCAGAGCTCAGAGATAAAATCTTACCTCCTGCAGTGCTCCTAGCTTCCCCAGAGAGAGCTACTTCCTGTTTGTCTGTGTTTAAATAGTTTTTTTATTCTGCCTTTTCATTGGTTGTAAACCCAACCACATGACTGCCTCATCACTGCCTGTAAGTACCGCCCTCCAGGTCTTAAAGGCGTATGTCTCCAATACTGGCTGTATCCCTGAACACACAGAAATCTACCTAGCTCTTCTAACCACCATGCTCTTGCTATGGCTCTAATAGCTCTGACCCCAGGGCAACTTTATTTATTAACATAAAATTAAAATCACATTTCAGTACAAATAAAATATCACCACAGTATAGTATTCCTGTTGGTTAGCTTTGCTGGGTATAATATTCCTGTTGGCAGACTTTTGTTTTTAGGTTTTTGTTTTGCTTTGTTTATCTTCTTTCTTCCTTCTTCAATATGTGAATATCTCATCTCAGTCTCTTCTGGATGTTAAAGTTCTGCAATTCTCCAGTTGAGTGATGAGTGGCTGAGTGGAATTAAAAAAAAAAAAAGATTCCGATACATACTACTGGAAGGCAACAAAAAAGCCAAATTTCACCTCTAAGGACAGGTGTACACTATCGATCCCTTTACATGTACATGCTATTTGTTCCCTTTTTTTCTTGTTTCTTTCAGAATCTTATCTTTAACCTTTGACTTGGTTATAATGGATCTTGAAGTATAAACTCTCCATTCTTATTTTCTTGTCCTTCTTGAACCCTAGTAGCCCCAAAATTTTCTCTTTTAATGCTTTCCTATAGTTCCTGCAATCTTTAGATATTCTTACTCCTTTTTTCTTTTCCTTATATGTATACTTAAAATAGTCTGGTTTGGGAGATAGCTGATTCTTCTTGTTTCTGCCATTGATGCTTCTATTACATTTTCCATTCTACTTACCGTGCTTTTAGCTCCAGGATGTTTTGGTTTTATAAATTATTTCAACTTTCTTTGGCAAATTGCAGAATTATTTGCATATATTTTCTTGAGGTTCCTAGAATTTCTTTAAAACATTTACTTTGAGTTTTTTGTCTTGAGAGATCACACACTTTGCGTGGTTCTGATGCCTTACTTTGTTCATTTTTGGGACCCTGAAACCTCTGGGTGCTTGTTGGCCTGCAGCAGTGTCTGCATATTGGATGTTTAGATGTTTATTACCATCATAGTAACCTGCCCTTGTTTTGTTTTATACTCATTGTTCCACAGTAATCTGTTTATTATTTTCACCAAGACCTTGGTCACTGTTCTTGTTTTAGCACTAGATGGCACCCTGAGTCTAGATTGTTGCCAACTCTGTGGTTCTCTTGCTGTCATCATGTCAACACTAGAGAGTGCCTTCAGCCTGAGTCTGTCACAGATCCACAGTCATCCTATAAAGCTGACATTGGCTTGATAGCAGGAAAGACCTAGACATTAGGAGCTCCATAGAAAGGTAGATAATGCTGTTTATGCATCTTTCTACTGAGCCAAGGTAGCCCCAAAAGTTGTTTCTACAGTTATTGACCTGTGTTCAGCACTTCAGGGTTCTTGCCCAGCACTCCGCAGCCTTGCTATGGGAGGTCTGGTTTATACCTCCGGAGAAATGATTTGCATCCATCTGTCTTCTTTTTCCAAATGAAGTTACTCTGTCTTTGCTGTCACTGATACCGTAATACTTGGTCTTACCCAGAGCTCATAGTCCATCAGAATGAGTACAGCACAGAGATAGGACAAAGTCTCATACTGTTGTGGTCTGCACAGAACTATGGTCTGTTTGTGGCCAGGAAGGCCTGGCATTCAGTTCTGAGGAAAACTGTGTGCTTAGTTTCCTGTCCTTCCTTTAGCAGATGAAGTCTTTTACACATTGTGTTGTTCAGGTCTTGAGTAGCATGGTAAAAACGATCCCTTGGTTGCCATGACTCATCCTAAGCTGACCTGTGACTGAGACTTGTGGCTGAAGGGCCTGGGATTATCCTAGAGGTTTACTCAAGGCCCAAGCTGCAGCTGATAGTGATGTGGCCTGAGCACAAGTCTGTCTTGTTGCACATTTCTGCTTAGCACTGAGGCCAGTCCAGAGGCTCCATCCATAGACTTTGACTTGGGGCAGTAGTAGTGAGACTTTGCCTGTTACTGTATTTTATAATATGTTTTAGTAGCTAATCTAGATACTTCAAGTATTATATATTAATTCATTTAATCATCATAAAGACCCAGTGAGATGACTCTTACACTTTTATAGTGAAAACCATAGCTCTTAAATACTGGAATTAAGAACTGAGGAAAACTTAGTATTTCACTTACATGCATATTTATCACTTATGCATTTTGAATGTCAATAAATTAATATACAAATTGGTAGGAATATTCAAAGAATATACATATATAACAAAGTATAAATTACATATTAATAAGAAAGTAAATTAGGAATGATGCCATTTAATTTTTATTAAGGTGGCATAAACTAAGAACTATGATATTGTTATGTGTTGGTAACAAAGTGAGGTAAAAAACACTTTCATATACTACCAGTGACTTGGAAAATTGTTACAGTGAGAACTGGCACTGCAGCTCAGTGTTAGAGTCTAGCATGTGAGATTCTTGGTTCAATCCTCAGTAATGCTGAGGGTTGGGGGGAATTGCAATAGTTACTTGGAAGAATAATTTGTCAGGTTTTTAAAAATTCTTATTTGCATGTGGTAATCTAATTACAGCATTCTTTATTATGACAAAAAAAAAAACCTAGAAGTAAACACATGAAAAAGAGAGAACTAATGGCATTGTTCACACACTAGAAAACTATACCAATTTAAACGAATCAGCTAGAATTATACCAATCAGCATGAATTAATCTCCAAAATACTTGGCAGTGGTATGGTCATAGGGTATTTCTTCTTAAGAAACAACTAGACTAGTAGAGTGTGCAGTGCTAGCTTAGGCTTTTTTTTTTCTGTCTTTTATTTATTTATTTATTTATTTATTTATTTATTTATTTATTTATTTATTTATTTTTCGAGATAGGGCTTCTCTGTGTAGTTTTGGTGGCTGTCCTGGATCTCGCTCTGTAGCCCAGGCTGGCCTTGAACACACAGAGATCCGCTTGGCTCTGCCTCCTGAGTGCTGGGATTAAAGGCATTAGCTTCACACTGGACATCTTTTCATGTGTTTGTCATCTGGACATCCTCTTTAATGAAGTGTTTTATTCATCTTTAGTGCATTTTTAAAGTCGGGTTATCTTTTGAACACTTTTTAAGTTCTATAATCTGGTTATAGTTTGTTAATCAGATATATGATTTTGCAATTTAATATTTCAAAGTATAGAAGTTCTTAATTTAGATAAAATGCATTTTAACACATCTGTTGTGAATGGTACATTTTTGTATTGCAGATACATCTTTGTGGAACTAAGAGTTACAGGAATTGCCTTTTAGATTTTCTAGTAGTTTTATAATCTGCAGTTTTGCTTATCAAGCCTATAGTCAGCTCTGAATTAATTTAGAAATCTCATATAATCATGTATGGATTGAAGTTTATATTTTTTACAATTAGGTTTCCATTTATTTTTGCCATCATTTATTGAAGACTTCTTTCTCTAAAAAATTACTTTCTACTTTGGTTGAAATCATTTGACTGCTTATTTATGGTTTGTTTTAATCTCTGTTCTGTATTATATATCTTTCATGTCAATATCATGCTGTTTTAACTGTAATGGCACAGGAGGCCTTGAGTCAGGGAGTATGGCCTTTGACATTTTCATATACACTATTTTGTATTTCATATATGTCTAATAGCTTATTAGTTTCTCTCATGGGAAAGTCTGGTTTTGATTGGAATGACAGTGAATCTTTGATTCTACTTGGGAAGAATTGATATATTTTTTATTACTATAATATGAAAGCATTTTCAATTTGGCAGGCCTATAATCCCAGCACAAGAGAGACTGATGCTGAAGGATTCTATGAGTTCAAGGCCAGTCAGGCTACATTGTGAGGTATAGGCCAGCTTGGTCTACAAAGTGAAATCTTGTCTCAAAAAAACAAAAAATTAAATGTAATTTTTAAGTTTACTTAATTTCAAGTTTAACTTGGTATATGGAAGTATGTAGTTGGGTCTTTACATGTTAGGTTTACTATTCAATAATCTTTTTTGTAGAATTTGTTAGACCTTCTACATAGACTTATGTTATTTTGGGCTGGAGAGATGGCTCAGCCGTTAAAGGCTAGGCTCACAACCAAAAATATAAGACATGTTATTTTACCATTAAGAAAGCTTTACTGACTCCTTTCCATATAGATGCGTTTTGTTGTTGTTTTTGTTCTTGTGCCTTGTTGTTCTGACTAGAGTTCCAGTACAGTGTGGAATGAAAATAGGCGCAGAGAACAAACACTTGTTATTATACCTGGCCATTGGAGTACAGCATTTTGTCTTTGACCACTTAATGTGATGGGGACTATAGGTTTTTCATGAATACTATCTTTGAACTTGAGGAAAGTCTTTTTTTTTTTTTTCATTTATTTATTTTTGTTGTATGAGCATTGATTGGTGTTTGCCTTCATGTATATCTGTGTGAGGATGTCAGATCCTCTGGAACTAGAGTTATAGACAGTTGCTGCTGTCTGGAGCCTGGGAATTGAACTTGAATCCTCTAGAAAAGCAGCCCGCATTCTTAACTGCTGAACCATTTCTCCAGCAAGATATGTATACCGGTTTATTAAAGTGGCATATTAAGTTTAAGTATTATTAGATCCCAATACTTGGGAAGTAGAGGTGGGAGATCTTGAGTTCAGGGTTATCGTTGGCTGCATGATGAGTTTGAAGCCAGCCTTGGCCACAGGAGACTGTATCACACAGATAAACAAACAAATGAAATAAAACAAAAGATTTTTTGTTACTTTTTGTTAAATGTTTTCTTTTTTCTTTTGGGAGAATCATGTTAACTGTGCATTCCTTTAATAAATCCCGGCTGGTCATCACTAGCCATTTTCTTATTGTCCTAGTTATAAATTGTTGGATAGGGTTGCCAAATTAAAACAAAACAAAACAAAAAAACCAGAAACAAAACTTTTTTTTGTTTTTAACTTCCTTTGTTTATTGTGTCAGGGCACACATTTTGGAGGTCAGAGGAAAACATGAGGAAGTGGGATCTTTGTCTACAAAGTAGGTTCCAGGAATTAAGTCACGTTATCAGGCTTGGCAGCCAACTACTCTCTGAGCCATCTTGCTGGCCCATATGAACTAAATTTTGTTGTGAATTTTTGCATCAGTGTTTATGAAGGATATTGGCCCTTAATGTCTTTGTCTTGTTTTAATAATGAAGGTAATGCTGTACCCATAGGATGATATGCTAAGTACTTCTGCCTCCCCTTCCAATTGTTTATGGGTTTAGATGATGGTCTTTCTGTCTTAAACGTTTGCCGTAACTCACAAGGAAAATTACTTGGGGCTGTGGTTTTGTTTGTAAAGATTTTTAACTAAAAATTCAGCCTACTTAATGCATGCAGAAATACTCAGGTAATATAATTTTAAGTGAGTTTTGGCAGTTTTGTTTGTTTTTAAAACAGGGTCTGTCTTACTATGTAGACCAAGCTGACCTCAACTCACAGAGATTCATCCACCTGCTTCTCCCTCTCAGTTACTGGGATTAAAGGTGTACTACACCAATACATCAGCCTATTTGTATCTTTTAAAGACTTTCATTTATCACCAAAATTGTATTATTGGGATAAAGTTATTCATGACCTTTTTCTTTTTTTTTCTTTTTTTCTTTCTTTTTTTTTTTTTTGGTTTTTCGAGACAAGGTTTCTCTGTGTAGCCTTGCGCCTTTCCTGGATCTCGCTCTGTAGACCAGGCTGGCCTCAAACTCACAAAGATCCGCCTGCCTCTGCCTCCCGAGTGCTGGGATTAAAGACGTGCGCCGCCACCACCGCCCAGCATGACCTTTTTCTTACTGTCTTATAACTTTTTGTAGAAACTGTTGTAATAATTGCCTATTTTATTCCCAACGTCAGTATTTGTTTCCCAATTTTTTTTTCCAAACAAATCTTGATAAAGGTATATTATTTTTACTGATTTTCCCCCAAGAACCACTTTTTGGTTTCATTAATCTCTCTCTCTCTCTCTCTCTCTCTCTCTCTCTCTCTCTCTCTCTCTCTCTCTCTCTCTCTTTCTCTCTCTAAATATCTCTGATTTCTGTTCTTTTTTTTTTTTTTAAGACAGACCTGCTCTGTGTAGCCCTGTGTGTCCTGGAACTCACTCTGTAGCCCAGGCTGGCCTCAAACTCAGAGATCCACCTGCCTCTGCCTCCCGAGTGCTGGGATTAAAGGTGTGTGCCACCACTGCTCTGATTTCTATTCCTTATTGTTTCCTTCCTTCAATGTAGGTGCTATATGCCCCTTTCCTAGTTGTTTGTTTGTCTTGGTTTGGTTTTTTTATGTAAAAGCTGAGTTTGTTGACCTTTTCCAGTGTGTGCATTTACTTACCTTATTCTCAAGTACTGCATTCGCTGAAACTAAGTTTTTTAGTATTTTAATTCATTTCAAAATACTCTTTAATTTCTCTTTGATTTTTTTTTCTTGTCCTAGAGTGATTGTGAAGTTGTGTTATTTGGATTTTAGATTTTATACCATTGTAGTTAGTGGGCAAACTTTGCATTATGATGTCAATCCTTTTTAAATTTATTGAGATGCAACATACAGCCCATATTGATGGTTTTCTGTATACATGAGAGAATGTGTACCTTCACATTGTTGGCTGAGTATTCTATAAATGTCAGATCTTATTCATTGATGTCTTCTTTAATTTTTTATCAATTTTCTGCTTATTCTATATGTTATACATGGATTTGGGGCTATATGCAGGAGAAAGGTGAACTCTTAGGCTTAGTTTTTATGATTTGTGATGGAGGTGAGGGCACCTGTTGAGCATCAGAAACAAAAGAAAAGGAGTAGAGAGATTAGTAAGAGTGAAAGGTTGGCGTAGCGATTAAGAAGTCTAGTACCAAATGGGGATATTGAATCACTGGGGTTTTAAAGTGGTTTATGGAATTCTTTATAAACTCAGTTATAAGTCAGGCTCTCGTTATTACGTTAGGGTTGAGTGTCCTTGGTTTGAAAATACAGAATCTTTCACACTCCAAAATATAAAATTCTTGATCACTAATATGGTGGCACATTGGAAAGTTCTACTCATAGCCTTAAGGTTAGGTTTTTAGTAAAAAATACTGTATTAAGTTGTCCTTGGACTGTTTATATAAGGTATTTATAAAACAAACGAATTTTATGATTAGACTTGAGTCTCTTAAGATACCTCATTATTTCAAAATCCAAGAAGTCCAAAATCTCTAGCACTTCTAGGCCTAACTCTTTTGCATAAGGAATTCTCACCTGTAGCATTACCCTGAAAGTCATGTGAATAGATCCTGTAAGTAGCTTTGACAGAGGCAGAAAGCAATTTATAATTAATAGAAAGCAGTTCAAAGAAGTTGAGAATAATTTCCTTTTAAGAACAATTCATTTTTCTCAACATAACTACTAATAATTCTTTAGTCTAGCAACAGCAACATTGAAGTGAAAATTGTGAGCTTAGTGCAAATCAGGTTCTGTGTTACAAACACTTTGCAATTTTCCTGTTTTATTCGAACCTTAAGACTAAAGTGAAATACTGTCAATGTTAGACTATCGTATAAATGAAGAAAATGAGATGTAGGGAAGCTCAGTAACATTCTAAAGTCTTGCTCCACCAGATGTGATGAGTTAAAATTTGATTTCTTATATTTTACTATGAATATTAATTGATTTCATATCCTAATTCCATGAGAATCTTTACAGTTTTGTTTTGAGTTTTACTAGAACAACCCTCTTTGTTAGTGGCTCTCAAACTTCTTTCACTGTGATCACCATAGTTAAAAATGCATCTCACATGGAAGCAGAGTATGCATGTGTGTGTGTGTGTGTGTGTCTGTCTGTCTGTCTGTCTGTCTGTCTGTCTGTGTCTCTTGAAAGTATAATTGGATTTCACTCATGGATTACATACAATCTAGATTTGAAAAAACACTGCTCTAGATCAGGAGAGTTACAGACCAATCCAGAGCCTTATAACTGTTTTGTGGACAGTGAGAGGGGAACACTGACATTTTGTTACCTGAAATAGTGTTCTACACAAAAGGGATTGCTTTATTAAGAGTTGGCTTTTTAAAAATATAGATTTGAAGAGTAATACTGTTTTTGCTTGTTTTTAAAGCTGTCTGATCCTTCTGATTTACCAAGGAATGCCTTTAGAATTTTTACCATTCTTGTGGAATTTTTATGTATTGAGCATATTGATTATGCATTAGAAACGGGGCTTGCTGGTAAGTATACTTATACTATACTTTCTTTTTAAACGCCTTTGGTCCTGTTTGGTTGACCAGTACTCTTAATGCTGTTTTGTATATGACTTCTATGTGATAAATTCAGTTCAATACAATGTATTTAGAGCTTATATAATACTAGGATGTGTGAGGTGCTGGAAACTAAACATAGGCATAATTCTCTCATATTGTTTACATCCAGTGGAGTAAGGCCATAGACTACAAAACACAGCACAATATATTGGCAGAATTTATAACAATGCTCTATGCTATAAAATGTCAAGAAGCATACATAGAGATAAGAATAATTCTGCTTAGGAATTAAGTAACAAAATTTAGAGAGAAAATATTTAAAAATAAATTTGGAAAGGAATAAATTTATATTAAATTTTTTGGCCTTGTTCTTTTGGGTTTACTACCTGACCCCATGACCTGTTAAGTGAGTATCTCAGATTTAACATTTCAAAAATGAAACTCTTCAGCTAGGCATGGTGGTTCACGCCTGCAATCCCAGCATGCAGGAGGCCAAGGCAGAGGTCACT
This sequence comes from Peromyscus maniculatus bairdii, assembly GCF_049852395.1. Taxonomy (NCBI): domain Eukaryota; kingdom Metazoa; phylum Chordata; class Mammalia; order Rodentia; family Cricetidae; genus Peromyscus; species Peromyscus maniculatus. The sequence continues at coordinate 46,863,270 of NC_134860.1, read as the reverse complement.
ATTAGTTTGAGGTCAGCCTAGACTATATAATGATTTCTGAATAACCTAAAATAACAAAGCAAACAGATTGTCTTCCTCCAACACTGTTCTCCCAAGATTTTAAGGAAGTAGTTATTTACCAAACCCAGAAAGTGCTTAACCTTCCTGTTTTCATTGCTGATAGCCAGTTCATCAGCAAATCCTGTCAGTATACATCCAAATATAGCTTGTTTATCTACTTTGCTTCATCTACTGATGTAACGCCACCTTAAACACTGTCATCTCCTAACTGGTTCCTGTGTCCATTCTTGCCTTCCTAAGTTACTGTGTAATAGCCAGCTTTATTCTTATTTTCTTGTTGAAGACTCCTTAGTGGTTATTACTCTTGAGGGAAATTAAAAACAAACTGCTTAGAACAACGCGATCTGTGGTGTGTTCCACATGTTCCTCACTATGCTTCATTTGCCTTGGCTCTTTACACTTGTCTTTTAACCTGACCTCAACTAAGATGTCGCCTTTTCAGAGACACTTGTGCTGATCACCTCACATAAAGTGCTCCTGTTGCAGCGTAGTTATCCATTATTCATTATTAAATTTACTTTTTATAATAATACCACAATGACATTTCTATTTGTTAATGTCTGTCTCCTGTCAGTATTCTTTCATTTAGCACATATTTTTTACATGCCTAATCATGGGTTCATATTCTTGTAAAAATAATAGACAACTTATTAGGAAGTACGGTAAAATCAAAACTGGATAAGGGGTAGAGAATACTATTGGGGAAGCAGAGTGAAGGATTTATAGGCAGAAATCCTTTTTCTTTTACATTATTTATTATTTACTTTGTGTGTGTTCACACATGTAGAAGTCAGAGGACAACTTGCAGGAGTTGGTTCTCTCTTTCCACCATATTTGTTCCAGGGATCGAACTCATGTGGTCAGGCTTGGCAGCAAGTACCTTTACCCACTGAGCCATCTCGCCAGCCCCCCAAAAGCTTATTATGAAAGGGTAGTCAGAGAAGGCCTCTGAGAAGACACATGAATCAGAGAGCTCATTAAAGTGGTGAGTAAACTAAATATTTGAAGTAAAACTTTTGTAAGTAGAGACAACAGCTTATAAGTTCTTAAGAGTTGGAATCTCAATTTGTTCAGTATCCCTACCCCCAGCATTATACTCTGGCACATAGAAAGCATTTACAGTTCAAAAAGTCTCTTTTTGCCCGTGTAGAACACCATCCTAGAAACCTTTAGTAATGAACCAAATTTAGCCATAAATCAGTCACTTTGGCATAACTCATTTATTACCTTCATAAGCAACAATGTATTTTAACTTAATTATAGCAAACTATTGACATCAAATATTTAACCCATGCTGGCAGTAAATGACTTAGTATGGTCATTTGTATTGAAATGATTTAAATCTTCAAAAATGTGGTAACTACAAAAGATATTAAATAAGAATAAGGACCAGCAAAATGGCCCAGCAGTGAAATTGCTTGCTGCCAAGCCTGACAACCTGAGTTCAGTCCCATGGTGGAAGGAGATAACTGACTCCTGAGTGTTGTCTTCTGACTAATACACATGTCTCTCACACACACACTCAAATAAATTGTTTATTAAAAAAGATGATAAAGTAATGTGAATTTAAATCTGATATGAAGGATTTATTGTTTATCTAGTATGGAAACCTTCCTCTTCATTTTACTAGCAGTATTCTGAACTTGGAAATGTTTAGGAAATTTTCATTTGGATGGGGAATATTCCTCATATAGTTAGTACTCTTGGTCATTGTTTTTAATGATTACATAAAATTCAGCCAGGTGATAAGAAACAATGCTGGAGTAGCATTGTAGAGTTTACTCTTTTTAGGTAAAATCCCAAGTCAAAGCATATTATGTATACATATTTTAAAATAATTTTCATTACTTAAATCTTTAATTTAAAACTTACTTTAAATTATTTATTATTTTAAATTAATTTACCATTTTTCCTGAGAGGCTTGTTCCCTACAATTTCTGCTGCTTCTAGCTTATATGTGTATATCAGTTTTTATATATGCTACTAAATATTCTTCAATTTTTTTTATATTTTATTGGTTAAAAACATTCATGAGTACTGTCTTAATTTCCATGTTTTATTATGATTAGTGTTTTTTACATGTGCTTCAGTTTATTATGTTTGTGTTGGCACCTTTAATTTTCCTACCACCCAATTGTTTCTTTTGTACAAAACAACACCTTTGTTTTCCAATTGTAAAGTTGAAGAATCATCATATAAAGAACTCCAGTTTATAAGGTTATATATTATCATTAGCTGTGGGTGTTTTTCTTAGTCTAGTCTTAACTGGATAGAAACACAGGCAATTAGAGCTAAAAAGAACAAGGAACCTTGAGTCTGTGCGTTACTCATTATGAAAGGAGGAGACAGATCCAGAGAGGTTTCAGTTCCACCTTTGGTGTCAGAATGTGGTTGATGACCACACAGAATAGTAGGAGATGTTGAGGTGATGAGATTTTGGATATTTTTGAGGACAGAGTAGAGACCATGATGAGTGCAGTGTGTCATTGACAGGAGTCTATGTAGAGTAGAGGGTAGAAACTGAAGTAGAAGACCACAAGGAAAACACTTTGATGTCAGAGGGAGGGAGACTTGTTAGAAGGAAGATGGTTGGATGTGTCCATGAGACATGGTCAGAGGTTTGGGGGAAGAAGAAGGTAGAGCCCAGGCTCTGTGTTGATTCATTTCCGTTCATCTAAATGAACCATGAGGATGGTTAACTTTGGGTTATAAAAATAGCTTTGGATGAATTTTGTTAAGCTGTTTAACAAAATCTCTGTAGAACCATTGCTGATTTATTAAATGTCAGTTACTTTTATTCGCGTGGTATATATAAAATCATTCTTTTGCCCAGTGTTTTTCAAGGTTGCTTCTCACTTATCTGTGCCTTCCAATTTTAGGAATTCCATCATCAGATTCTAGGAATGCAAATCTCTATTTTTTGGATGTTGTACAACAGGCCAATACTATTTTTCATCTTTTTGACAAACAGTTTAATGATCACCTTATGCCACTAATAAGGTTAGTTGCATTGTCATATTTTCATTGGTATTTCAATGAGTATTATATTTTTATTTTTTTTTTAAATAATACATGTTCATGAAAACATCAAATAGGACAGGAGGTTTGAAATAAGTATTTTCTTCTTTTCTTGAATTCCTTGAATTCTTGTTTTCTCTTCCCACTGTGCTGTTAATTTTGATATATTTGAAAAGTTTTTAACTATCATTACCAAAATTGGAAATCTAACATGAAAAAGGCCTTCCAGCCTAGTGCAGCTAGGTACCAGGCATGGTAGTGCACACCTGAAATCTTAGCTACTCAGGAGGCTGAGGCAGGAGGATCTCAAGTTTGAGGCAGTCTAGTCAACATTATGATTTCAAAGTCAGCTTGGACAACCAAGACCCAGTCTCAAAAGATGGTTTTTTGTTTGTTTGTTTTTGTTTTTTGTTTTCTTTTTTCTCTAAGGGCTGAGGGTAGGAGGGGTATTTAGGGGGAGTTTTCAGGGAATAAAGGGACTAGAGAAATTATGTAATTGTTATACTATCAAAAAGAAAATTAAAAAGTTCTTTTTTAAAGTTAAGGATGTAGCTCAGTGGTAGATCTTGCTTTAGAATCTGCAAGGTCCTGGGCTCACTCCCAAGTAACTAACACACACACACACACACACACACACACACACACACACACACACACCAATAGACACAATACACTTGTTATAAAGACATACAAGAAACGTGAATGAACAAATTTTAATAAAGCATCAAGATTTGGTTCATATTGTCATATCAATTTATATGGACTTCTAAAGCATTTGAAAATTAAATGGAGTAATATATAATGTTACATGTTGCTAAAGTTGTCTCATCACTAGTATCTGTGCAGGAAATGTTCAGATAAATGATCGAGTTTGATAGTTTTTGGTTTTTTTTTTAAACAGTGCTATGACATGTCTAGACTAGAAACAAGCTCACAGATCACTTGTGATTCCTGAATCATACTTGGAAAGGAAATTTACTCGTTTGCTGTGTAACCCAGGCAGGTATTACAGACATGAGCCACCAAGCCCAGCTTAGGAAGTTTTCTTGATTTACTTTGCAAAGAGCTGTTATGTCACATTCATAGGTGACATAATTCACAGGTGTTGTAGTGTTGTGTATTCCTTAATATTTCAATAGAATTGAGAAGCTGACAAATATTATTAGGTTTTCTTGTCTTTTTAGTTAAAAAAGCTAAATGAAACTGGATTTACTTACTACTGTCCACATTTTTTTTGGTAGGATTAATTATATTCTTAAGAGTTTGGTGATGTCTATGACTTTTCTTACTATTATACCAGATATTTAGATACAGAGGAAACTAATTTCAAAATTTCAAAGCTATATGGTGATGTTAAGTGCTATCTCCTCAGAGGTCAGAATAACAAGTCTGTCTTTGCTTTGCTCTTAATGGGTTAATTTTTCTAGTGTGAATGAATTGGGTATGCTAATGTACATAATTGTATGTAATGATTTATTTTGTAATTATTGGGTATGTGAGCAAATGAAAATAATAGGTGTTAGAATGTATTTACAAATATGTATTCATGATGTACATATTAGAAACTTAGAAAGTAGGTTATTAACTGGAGTTTGTTTTCCTCTTTAATAAACAATAGCTCTTCTCCTAAATTATCTGAATGCCTTCAGAAAAAAAAAGAGATAATTGAGCAGATGGAGATGAAATTGGATACTGGCATTGATAGGCAAGTTAACTGTTTTTCTCTCTTTTTTCCCTTGCATTTTTAAAAATTGTAGAAGTGCATTTGCATTGCAGCATGAACATTGTTTATTTTTACTCTTCTGGCAGTAAAGTTGATACTTTAATATATTGTTCTTATTTTTAGGAGAATGTTATTTTTATTAATCCCCATGGTGTTTTTTGTTTTGTTTTGTTTTGAAAGTCAGTGTACTTAGATATACTTTCAAGTCAAAACAGTTAGAAATACTTTTTAAGCCCCATTCCTCTGTACCACACTTATACAAGCTACAAATTCCTTTGAAAAATGAGATGCGGGGATGGGATATAGTGTAGGGGTAAGGGTACTTTATTATCTGAGAACCCTTGGTTCAATCCTTAGTGCTGCTAAAACAACAAAGGTATGCAGTGTTTATTGTTATATTTCCATGTAGTGTGAGATATTTTAGAAAGAATGTTTGAAGAAGTAAAGAAAATTTTGCCTTGCTGGGGATTACAAATTGCTCCTGAAAAGATACAAAGAGGAGATTCTATTAATTATTTAGGATATAAAATAGAGCTACAAAAAATTAGGAGAGAGAGACTACAGACCCTTAATGACTTTCAAAGATTATTTGGAGATATTTTTCATCTATGAACTATTGTTGGGGTAAAAAATGATGAACTGAATAATTTGTTCAAAACCTTAGAAGGTGACAAGGACTTAAATAGTCCAAGAGAATTATCACCTGAAGCTGAGAAAGAATTGGCCTTGGTAGAAAAGAAAGTACATGAAAGGCACGTGGATCGTATTGATCCAAAGCTGGATTGCATTTTGGTTATTTTACCTTCTAGGCATTCTACTGGAATATTAATGCAGAGGGGAGATATTATATTGGAATGGATATTTTTACCAAATAAACCAAATAAAAAATTAAAAACTTATGTGGAAAAAATCTCTGACGTGAGCCGGGCGGTGGTGGCGCACGCCTTTAATCCCAGCACTCGGGAGGCAGAGGCAGGCGGATCTCTGTGAGTTCGAGGCCAGCCTGGGCTACCAAGTGAGTTCCAGGAAAGGCACAAAGCTACACAAGAGAAACCCTGTCTCGAAAAAACCAAAAAAAAAAAAAAAAAAAAAAAAAAAAAAAATCTCTGACGTGATTTGGAAAGGAAAATTGAGACTTCGTCAGTTAGCAGGATTAGACCCAGCAGAAATTGTCGTACCTTTAACTAAGGAGGACATTGAAAAATTATGGACAGAAAGTGAACCTTGGCAAAGAGCTTGCAGTAATTTTTTGGAAGTTGCTTGCATGCACTTCCTTTTTTTATTTTTGTTAGCTAATATTATTTCCTTCTTGGGTCTCTGAGGGAGTTGAAGATTAGTTAGTTACAGTTGAAGGTTAGTTAGTTATAGTTGAAGATTAACTAGGATAGAAAGTGAATTAGATACATTTTGGACTTACCAAAATAGGATAGATAAAGGAATTATTTTCTCTGATTTGTCAAATACAAATGGACTAGACATTGTTTAGGAATTTATTACTTGTATATATTGTATATAGTTATTGTACTTTTGTATATAGTTTTTCTTTTGTTAGTTATAACCTTTTGCTTTTTTTCTTTTTATTAAAATAGAAAAGGGGAAATATGGTGGTATTTTATTTGTACTGAAATGTGATTTTAATTGTATGTTAATAAATAATGTTGCCCGGGGTCAGAGATATTAGAGCCATAGCAAGAGCGTGGCGGTGGTGGCGCACGCCTTTAATCCCAGCACTTGGTAGAAGATCTAGATAGATCTCTGTGTGTTCAGGGATACAGCCAGCATTGGAGACACACGCCTTTAAGACCTGGAGGGCTGTACATACAGGCAGTGATGAGGCAGTCATGTGTTTAGGTTTACAACCAATGAGAAGGCAGAACAGAAAGACTATGTAAAGACATACACACAGGAAGTGGGTCTCTTTCGGAGAGGTAGAAGCACCGAAAGAAGAAGGGTAAGATTTTAGCTCTGAGCTCTGACCTTTTGGCTTTCTCTTTTACATTGGTTCTGTGTTTCTTATTTAATAAGACAGTTGGTTACATCTACAGGTAAGGGTACTTTAGTGTCTGAGAACCCTTGGTTCAATCCTTAGTGCTGCTAAAACAACAAAGGTATGCAGTGTTTATTGTTATATTTCCATGTAGTGTGTTCTGGCTTATCTATGAAATATTTTAATAGTTGTACTGGTTTTGTACATGTAACTTCTGTTGAGTGAATTTTAAAACTTTTTATAATATTTACTGAAGACTATAAATACTGTTACTTTCCAGGTTTCTGTTTTCAGATGATGGTGGTCTTATATTGATTGAAAATTACTATAGCTCCCTGTTATCAAGTATTTGCCATATATCAGGCACAGTGTTGACTGTGATCTGTATCCTAATCTCACCATCTTATGTTGGTCTACTGTTATTTTGTAACTTGACCTCATTATTGTTGTGCTTAATTATGTGGTCTGTCCCTTAAATTTAACCTAAAACTTATAATTTTGACCACTCTGCTTGCAGCCACTGAACTCTAAATTAGTGTAGTCTGTTTTATTCCCATAAGCTTATTTTTGGAGAATATCACACAAGTTAGATATTATTGGTGCCTTCTAACCAGTGCCTTTATTTCTCAGCTGGGATTTAGTGCACTTGTTCATCTTCCTGATTGTCCTTTAACTATGGGACTCAATGTGCCTACTACCACAGCCATTCTTTTGAAGCCTTTTATCTTCCACTTGCCTTAAGATTCTCTATGTATGGCTTTGCCTTAGAAGAGCCTTAGCTAGGAAGTAACTATTGGTAGATTGCAAAGATCTTTTCATGGGAGAAAGATGATAAAACCAGGAGCTCTTGGATATCAAGTCATAAAATGACTTTTTTTTTCTAAATTCTAGTTTGCCAATACCAAAGTGTTTTGTAATGATAGGAAATTAAATACTTTAACTTAATTCAGTATAATACAAAGGTAAAATTGAGTAAATTAAATGTGTCATATATTTTGTGTTCTCAATCTTTAGGACATTAAATTGTATGATTGGTCAGATGAAGCATATCTTGGCTGCAGAACAAAAGAAAACAGATTTTAAGCCAGAAGATGAAAACAATGTTTTGATTCAGTATACTAATGTGAGTGGAACTATTCAGTTTGCTAATATATTATCTTCTTTATTAAAGCTTGAACAATCATTAGTGTGCATAATTGTGTTTTAAGTTTTTTCTCTTATACTTGGAAATTGAAAAACTATTTTTCTTTGCTAAGCTAATACACATATCTGTATAATAAGTGTAGAAAAACTTTTACAGGCATGCGTAAAAGTCTGTGCTTATGTAAGAAAACAAGTTGAGAAGATTAAAAATTCCATGGATGGGAAGAATGTGGACACAGTTCTGATGGAACTTGGAGTACGTTTTCATCGGCTCATTTATGAGCATCTTCAACAATATTCCTATAGTTGTATGGGTGGCATGTTAGCAATTTGCGACGTAGCTGAATATAGAAAATGTGCCAAAGACTTCAAGGTACGTTTAAACAAATATCGAGCTTGCAAGCCATACCATTAAAAACCTATACTGACTTGTTAAGAAGTGTGTGATTTCATTGGCATCATAAGGAGAGTTCTAGTACAGCTTACCTAAAGGCAGTTATTCCAGTTATATTTCAATATTAGCATTTCCCCCTAGGGGTTTTATTTTAGTTAAGGTCATATTTCAGCACATTCCATCCAGGTGCCTTTTAACATTCATGAAAAATTATGGTTATGTCACACATTAGGAAAATAGCCTTATTTTCATGTGTGTTCCTCTAAAATCAGTTTTCTTTTATATTTAAGTTATTTTTAAAGGTGCTATACTAATGATAATTAGTTCTAGTGTATCAAATTACAAATTATTGAGAAAATTGAATAATATGGATCTTTTCAAAGATTATTAAGAGTTTTAACTATGGAAACTTTTGAGATTTAGCTCTTCAGAAGCTTTAAAAATTCTAACATATGGAATGTCTCCCATACAACCAGTATGTGAGAAGAATTTGCAGAACTAGGAAGTAAGTTGTTCTGGTTCAATGCTTTTCTTTTGCTTTCTCAATTCAGATTCCAATGGTATTACATCTTTTTGACACTCTGCATGCACTTTGCAATCTCCTGGTCGTTGCTCCAGATAACTTAAAGCAAGTCTGCTCAGGAGAACAACTTGCCAGTCTGGACAAGAACATCCTTCACTCCTTCGTACAACTTCGTGCTGACTATAGATCTGCCCGCCTAGCTCGGCACTTCAGCTGAGTTGAAGTCACAAAGGAAATGTGTTGTATTTCAGAAGGCCTCGGGTGATAGAAGCACAGGAGATTCCTTATGACACAGCCAATGTTTTATGTGAAGAAATGACTGGAAGAAAGCAGCAGCCATACTTACCCAGGAATTTCATTGAAAGTTGGACACCATTAGCTATATTTTGCTTTTTATCTTTTCCCTGTTACATTGAATTCCATACTTTAATTTATAAATTTCAAATTCTTTAAACCTATACGTGACTGTTATAATCCTGAAAAATGTTGGTGTGAGAAGATGAATGAATTTCACCAGTGTTCTGGTTCTTGATCTTTAACGCATTCTCTTTGGAAACCCTACCATTCCTGTTTTGATTAAAATAGGTGAAGTGCAGTAAAACTATACTTATTTATCAGTTCTTCAGTTAACTTTTTAGCACCGGTGATATTAATTAAGTTATTAGATTTCCCTAAAGAACTTGTAACAACTCAAAAAGACCACAGTTGAGCATCATTTCTATAGGTGGGAGGGGCTTTTCCTGAGGTATAGCAGTACTAGTCCAGGGAAAATGTTATGAACTAAACTAAAATGATGAACTGTTTTAAGTAGATGGTAGGAACAAATCAGAATATATCTGCTTTCTGGGTAAAACTTCCAAGTTTACTATTTCTTATTTGATAAATAGATTTAAGCCAATTAATTAGTAAGAAATTAATGAAACTACCTTATTTTATATTTAGCTTAAGGTGGAATACTTTAAAGGACCATGTTTGTTATTTTAATACTCTGAGTAAAAAAGTGACATATAGTGTAAACGGTATTTATGAGAAATAGCAACATGTTTAGCAACAATGCAGTCAGTCCCTTAAGACCAGCCAGCCTTGAATGAAATGGGATGGCTAAACATCCAGTAGTCTTCTATTTTAAGAGGAATTGAGAATTTCAGGTAATAAATATTATATATTCCAAGTTTGGAGGCAAGCTCACAGCAAAAGCCTGCTTTTCAGTTCTGAAGATTCTTTCATTGTCCATTTTCAAGACATTTCTGAAGTTATTCCTACTTGGATATTATTGATTGAATTGGCTTAATATGGTACAATAATAAAACACTCACAAAAGTTTAAACATCAGATAAAAATTTAGAAAGGCCATTGCTCTGTAAACCCTATTAACTTACTCTGTAAGAATACATTCTAAGTTATATATAGTCCATTATATTGTTCATGGTGTTCTAGGACCCAAGTGAGCTGTAATATTCAGTTCATTCATAGCATTGTTTTCTCTTAATGTAGGGTTTGGCCTAATTTGGGGTGAATTGTTTATTTCTTCTGAGAACCTCACTCTGAATAGTTATCAACATTACCAAGCTGTCTAATCCAGAATTAGCTACTGTACAAGTTACTGTTGACTGTATTTCCATTTTCTGTTTAGCCCAGTGTTACAAAGGTAAGCAAGGGCAATGAGCATGCCAACTTTTGTCACTTTTATAGGACGTTGTGGCAGTTTTAGAGGCTTTCCAGAAAGCAGTCCTCAGACCAGGGAGAGCCAGAACAGGTCTGGAGACTAGAAAAGATCTATACTTGTACTGTTGCCACTTTAAAAAGTACTGATGTGAATTCAAATTATACCTCTGTTACTTCAAGCCAACAGTTTTCAGGCAGTAGTTTTACTGGCCATTTGAACTCTTTGTACAGTGTCAATTTGTAAAAAAAAAAAAAAAAAAAGAAAAGAAAAGAAGAAAAAAATCAAACCATGAGATAACATTATAAGACTTCCAAATCAGAGAAGCACCTCAAATTATTTTGTTTGAATTAATTTTTAAAAATGTAAAGCAGTTACTTGTTTAGATATTTTGTTAATTATTATTTCCATGCTTGAGTTCTGTGCAATATTTTCCATTATGTCCACTGACAGGACAAAGAAAATTCAAAGTGAATACCTTATTTAGAAGTGTTAACTTTCATGCTCAATAAACAAATTCCCTGCAATTGTTTTTTTATTTCACCCAATTTTTACATTTTAAGAACATCTATAATGAATTATATATTTGATTTTTTTTAACTAAAAGTATTCCTTATTTTTCATAGTTTAGATTTCTCCCTTTTTTTAGCAGAAAGGAACATGACTATATAATCAAGATTTAAAAATCTAACTAGAATAGGGTGTTTCTCTAAAGAAATAAAAATATGTGTTGTATAAACCAGTATAAATTCTTTGCATTTCACTCTTAAAGTATTTACATATATGGGCATCATAAAATTTAGTTCAAAATGTATAACTCAAAAAAGATTGTCAATAGATAAAATGCTCTTATATATACATGGGAAATTTTTAGTTAGAGATAATGGAGCTTAATAAATTTTACCAAAATTTAAATAATCTTTATACTATCCCACAGTTCTGTGTGAACTACACATAATATTTAAGTATAAATATTTCATTTAAAATGTGCTTCAAAACACTGAGAAGTGTTTGTCTAAACTTGAGTGTCTTAATTTGAGATGCAGAACACAGACTTCAGAAGAAGGCTAGTTTCTGAATTACTGGAAATGATAGATCACACAAATCCTTATATATAGGTTTAGAATGGCCCCTGAATTAATTGAAAATGATAGAGTACACTGTGAGCCCTTATCAAGAATTATTAGATTTTATTGGGTGGATCGATTTTTAGAATATGGCAATGTAACCATTCCAAGACAATTACTGGCCTCCTTTAGGAATGCCATTGCTGTGAATCCCTAGGGTCTTCCTTGTTTTAAAAAGTGCTGGTATCATAGGTTAAAGGAGGTTAAGTTAAATTTTAAAGCAGGTAATTTGTGGTATATTTTCTTTGCTCTTTCCATTTTTCTTTCCTTTTATGCCTAAATATTTTACTTTCTGAATACTAGCTTCTTATACACAGTGAAGTAATTACCAGTCAATAGATTGATTCAAAGTAGAGAATTTACAGCTTCCTTGAGACGTTTCTGCCTACATTAGTACACCTCCAGATGAAGAGATATTGGCTCCTAAAATATCCCTGAACCTTAGAGTGGTCGTGTTCATAAGGCTAAGACATGCTTGAATTGTTGGTGCAAGAATAAGGGGCACTCAAATTTATGCCTTGTGACCAGGAAAGATTATATCTCCTGATTAACATGGTGTTCTTACAAAAATATTCTGTCATTGCCCACACACTGTTCACTCCTTTTTCAGGAGTGTGAGATCTTTTCTAGAAGCCCCCTGGACTTACTTGATTTCTAGCAGAGACTTTGGTATACAAAGTACTCTGATTTATCCAGTTCGTTGAATTATGTTCAATTCCTTTACTACTCTACTTGAGAAGGCTTATCCTACAATTTACTACATATTTTGGGAAAGAAGACCAGTGCATATCATTGTGCCAAATAATTTTTCATGAAGTTAAAAACAGCAATTTAAAACTTTAACGCATAATAAAGGTAATTATATCTACATTTATTAGACTTAAGTCTCATGTGCTGTGCTAAGTCCTTTGCATATATTGTTGATTCCAGAGTAACTATCATTTGGGTACTATTATTTCTGTTTGGCAGGTGAAAGACCTAAGTCACAGAACAGGTAAGGAGACCTTCAAGGTCTATAGGCTGACACAGGCTCAGACTTAAATCTCGTATAATGGGAGTGAATAATGTCTTTTTTATAATTTACATTGTATTTTTCTTATTTGTGTGACATTATGTATATTGCTTATTTTGATAGCCTCATCAGTTTTACTTAATTTTCTTTTCATCCAGTATTTGATTCTCATTGTGAAGTTTAGATAATGAAGTTGGAATACAGGATCTGTATCAAGCTACTGTTGGATTTTTTAAAAATATTTTAGTGTGCAATCATACTATCTCAGTTGGTGTTTAAAGTTATATAAGTAGTCGTTTAATTTTATTCAATATTAAGTTTGTATTTAATGGAAACCTACCCATCACAAAGGTTTCCCTTAGTGAATATATTATACAGTCATATTTCATATTGTTTCTGCTTAATAATTTTAACAATAGAAAGAGTCTAGGTATTTCATAAAAGTTTTTGAATTTTTTATTTTCTGAGATTATAATAATTACATAATTTCCTCCTCTTCTTTCCTCCAAACCTTTCCATTTACCCGTCCTTGCTCTTTTTCAAATTCTGGTCAGCCTAGAAAACACACATAACAAATACCATTATATAGACTGAGTAGGTTGTAATTATGTATTTAGGAGTATGTGTATACATACATGCATATGCTCATACAGTTTTCTTATAGCATGGGAGAAAATAATAACTCCCCCTTAGGGGATACAAAGAAAGCAGTGTTTTTACATTCAAAAATAGACTACTTTAAATGTCATGGGCTTGCTGATTCTGTTAGCTATTTAATGCATCTTGAAATGGCTAATTCTAGAGTGAAAATGTAGGACAAAAAGTAATTTATTAATAATTTATAATCATTAGAATTTTTATTGGTGAATGGAACTGGTAACCCTGAACTTAACTAAGTATGTAGTTTTAAACTAGGCACTGCATATTTTATCACTGCTATCTGGTGATATTATTTATTTGCTGTAGGTATCAATAAGCGTTCACTCTTATGACTAAATATCCATGTGGAGCAAAAAGGACCAGCAGTTAAACACAGTTGCTCATTTTCTCAATGGCTTAAAGGGTTGTCATCTGCCTTAACGTACAAGGCCAATTTAAATAGGAATATATCGTATCATACTCCAAATAGCAAGCAACCTCAGAAGAAAGGCATTAGGAAGGCATTTTTGTGTTGGACATCAGTGAGGCACTACAAATGTATAATTATTTGCACTAATATTTGAGCAGATGGAATGGATTAGAATATGATCCACATTATTTTGCGGACATATATTTTTCTATTAATATGTACTGTGCAATGTGTTAAAGCTGTCAATAATTCATTTTAGCCAGGATACTAATATTTATTACTGTGTTTAAGAGGCAGTATCCAATTGAGCCACTTTTAATTAAAAAATTTGAGACCAGAATTATGTTTACATTCCAGAAAGCACTTAACTTACTTTATAATCAAAAGATCAGTAAAACAGACTTACCATGCCTGCTACTTAATAAGAGGAAATACAGAGGCTTGAGATTGGAGGTAGGAATCTAGAATGAGAAAGCTAAAGGCTCATTTATACTCATAACTTTTATCACTATTGGCAATTTTAAATGAAGAAAAGATCCCTTCCATAATGTCTTTATATTAGTAAGCTAGGTGAAGATTGGGTAGAACCTGTTCCGTAGAACTGATCTCCTAAGGAAGACTTCCAAATCGTAGGTTAGACCTGACGAAGTGGAAACCTTGATGCCCCTGTAATCCTAAATAGGCAAGTGCCCTTCAGTGAGGCTGATCTTATGCCTGACAGTCATCTTTATCTTCATTCTGTGGGGATCTCGGTTTCCTGTTTTCTTGAACTCTGGCCTTTGGTTGTAGCACTTCTGTCAAATGTGTGGCTTTTCCCCTTAGTTCTGTGGGGATCTTGGTTTCCGGTTTTCTTGAACTCTGGCCTTTGGATGTAGCAGTTCTGTCAAATGTGTGGCTTTTCCAACTAGAAATCCAGACACAGTACCAATCTAAAGAAGACTGGGGCTACCTCTGCACATATTGTTTGTAAATACTGTAGGGGACACACATGAAATTATGTGATGATACTTTATAAATATTTTCCTAAGTGCCTATTAAGATTCTCCAGTAGAACGTATTTTCAATTTTTACCACAAGGGGGTGATGTTATTTTTATAGTGATAACTTATTTTTATTTAAAAAATGGAATTCATGTAATTTTATTGAACAACATCTATGAACACTACTGTCATACACTGCAGGTGTGTGTGTGTGTGTGTGTGTGTGTGTGTGTGTGTGTGTGTGTGTGTGTGTAATTCAGAAAGTCATCAATGAGGAAAAGTCTAAGAAAATTAAGAGCACAAAATCCAAAACATGTTTGTATACAGAGATGGACGACTTGAACCAAATTCACCACAACTAAAATTGTGTTTTTGGAGTTTTGTATGTTACATTGAATTCTTTGTCAGCTTTTTAAAAATAAGGTATTCATTGTCTGCATTCACTTTTTAATGGGGAAACTTTTGGAATAAACTCAAGTATAAAGAAATAATTTTAAGGATGTACCAAAAAAAAACTTCCCCTTTGATGGTAAATTGCTCCTGTGATGTTATCTTGCAATTCTTTAGCATTTTCCAGAAGAAGAATTCTGTCTGACCATAATACAGCTGTCAAACTCGGGAATCTGCTCTGACATGTAACTGACATCTAGTCCTCAGACCCCACTTCAGCTTTACAGGTTTGTCTCAGTGTCTCACTCTGGGATGCAGATGAAAACCATGTGAGGCTCCATATGATCTGCAGTTCATTTGCTTGAACACCTGTTGCTTCTGACTTTTTCAACTCCCCCCCCCCACACACACACACATACTGTGTGGGTTATAGGTAGTTACTGTGTCCCTGAGTTTGGTTCCTGTTTGCTCATGGTTGGATCCCAGTCATACTTGTGGGGACCTTCACAGTTGCTCTGCTGCACTCTCTTTGCACCCTCCCGGGTCTTCACAGCTCCACCTCAGCCACTTGTGGAGTGCTCATTAACCATGTGTTTAGGGATCAGGCCTGCACTGTGTCGAGTGCTCTTTTCCCTGTAAAATGATATGGGGAGTTGCTTTGTATGTATCAGAGTCTAATCACAATTTCAGTTATTACCAGTTTTTCTATTCAAGGGACTCATGAAGATTGTCTCTAGTTGGGTCAGTGGGAGCCTCTTCAGGTTGGCTCTTGTGCTCCTTTGGCATTCCCAACATTTTAAAGGCATTGGCTTGCACTCAGTACAACAGACTTTTCTAAGTTCATTTTGTACTTGTCTACCCTAGCTCTCCTATCCAAGTACTAACCAGGCCCAACTGTGCTTCACTTCCAGAATGAGGTAAGATTGGGCCCCCCAGGGTAGCGTGGCTGGAGATTTCCTGCAGCTCTCAAATCAGTCATTCTACTTTTCGGTGGAAATTGGTTCTTGGAAGCCAAGGTTTGTGCACTGGTTATACTCATTAAAATGGAGGTGCTGCTGCTTCTAGTGTGTAGTGCTGGGAGCTTTGTGTGATTGTCTCTACATATACTCATTCTTTTTTTTTTTTTTTTTTTTTTTTTTGTTTTTGTTTTTTCGAGACAGGGTTTCTCTGTGTAGCTTTGCGCCTTTCCTGGAACTCACTCTGTAGTCCAGGTTGGCCTCGAACTCACAGAGATCCACCTGCCTCTGCCTCCCGAGTGCTGGGATTAAAGGCGTGCGCCACCACTGCCCGGCCATATACTCATTCTTAAAACACATATCCATGGGCATACACTCCTGTGCCCTCTCCCCCCTTTATCACACACAACCCCATGAGATTCAGTGCCCCATACTGGATTTCCCAATCCCATGCAGAGGAGGGAGGGCATCCTCATCCTACTCAGCTACTGAAGTATTGACTTTAGGACCAAATTGGAAGAACAGGAATGGTCATTTTAGAAATCATGTAAGTCAAGTGTTGGTGGTGCATACCTTTAATCCCAGCACTCAGGAGGCAGAGGCAGGTGGATCTCTTAGTTGGAGGCCAGCCTGATCTATAAAATGAGTTCTAGGATAGTCAGGGTTACACAAAGAAACACTGTCTCAAAAAAAAAAAAAAAAAAAAAAAAAAAAAAAAAAAAAAAAAAAAAAAAAAAAAAAGAAAGAAAGAAAGAGAAGAAGAAAAGAAAAAAGAAAAGAAATCATATAAAGATTTTTAAATTCTAAATAAATTACAGCTTTAGCACTCAAGCAACTATATGGGGGTATACTGTAGTGAGGAAAATAGTAAAGGTGAATTGTTTATAAAATATTACACTAAAAAGTTAAAATTTGGAGGCAAATTTAAAATGCATAGCCTGTTTTTCTCTATCTCTTTACTGCTGTAATTGCTTATTTAATGATAGAGTACATCATAGGAACTGTGAATGACATTTTAGCTGTTAAATACTGGATAAAATGATTTTGCTAATAAATTTCAAAGGAAAAAATAATTATAGAATTGTTGTTTTTATAGGCCCTTAAAAAGTATGTGTTCAGATTGACTTCATGTGAGACAGGTGTCTATCAACACTAGGTCTCATACATACTGAGGTTAACTTCGTGTGAAATGATAGACTGAGACACAGACGTCTACCAAGTTATATTTCGAAAAGATAAAACAGGATTCAAACTTTCTCTGGCTCTGAGACCAGTGTTTTAAGCACTTGTTTGTGTTACCCATAGAAAGTTCACAAAGGTGGCCATGTTTCATCTGGGCTCATGCAAGCATTATTTTACAAAATGAGGCAGGAGACGGGGCAGAGTGACTGCTTACAGATGGGTAGAGTCTGAACCACTGCTGTGTTCACCAAATGGAAAGACGGCTTTGAGAGGAGAGTTCAGCGTGAGTGAGTGTGTGTTTGAAGGCAAAGCTGGGATGGTTTGGGTTAGCCGATTAAGTCTTCAGTGATAGGTCAGTTGATTTATTATAGAAACAACAAATCATAAGATGGAGTTTGTTTTTAGACAACGCAGTATAAACATGCAGTGAGAGAGAAGAGAGAGCAGAAGCCAGGCTCCTGCATTAATGGGGGTGGTGAAGGCCTGAACTTGGATAGTGCTACAGGACCAAACCATTGGCTTGTTTGTGTATATTAGGAAAGTAGGACTAGGAGGAATATCCCTGTGTGCTGAAAGCTCGTCAGACCTGTCTCCAGAACTTGGCCTAGGTTTTGTGAGGAATTGAAACTTTCAAATTTTCACTCTTTAGAAAAACAAGGTTGGAAAAAGAAATGTATTCCTTTTGTGGCTTTGATAAGGGAATGAATTTTTGAAATTTCATTTGATAGCTGTATATGTCTTAAAAATTTCCTTTGCTTAAAAAGGAAAACAAGCGCCCTAGTATTTCCATACTCCAGTGCTAGCTGTAGTAGGGAGACTGGGGGAAATAATACAGTTGTCCTTGAGGTCACGCCTATACAGAGTACAAACTGGAAATTCTGGCTGTCTTTGTATTGAAGTACCTGCTCATATCATTAGGAAGTTTTATATCCTGATTCCTAATTCTAAGCCCCGATCTTTCACTTTTCCAAGGGTATCTGGAAAAATACTCCAGTTTTGTAACACAAATCTCACCCACTGTATTTTAACTATAATCCCAAACAGTTGCATGTTTATCTGAGTAAGGCTACCAAAATGACCCCTTGGCAATAGTGTATGGAAGTGTAATTAAACAGTTAATTGTCCTTGATGCTTTTCGTGTTTTGAAAGCATGTTTTATGACCATTTGGAAGTTTGATGTGTTCAGTTATTTCAGTTGGACTGCCAGTTCACCAAAGGATGAGTTATCTCAGAGTACAGGTACTTTCTAATCTGCTGTGAGAGCTTTATTGACACAATGAAATGAAATAGGTTTCATTTGGATTCCTAATGCTTGGACCAAAAGCATGTGTGCAGATTATTCAATATTTAAATAATTCAGGAAATTATAAATACCTTTTCATTAACATTATAAAATTATATTTAGTAAGTAACTTAGTGCATATAATTTTCACTAGTGACATTAAGATATTTAATTTTTTTTTCCATGAAGGAGATTGTAAAGCACTAACCTGCCATTCACTCAAATTAACCAGATTCAAAGTCTATACATCTCAAAGACCATAGCCAGCCTGGGTTAAAGAGTGAGATGTTGTCTAAACAAGAAAACAAAAAACTTAGGCTCTGGTGACATACTTGAAAAGTTCCTACAACTATTCAAAGGAGAAACGATACCAGTTTTGTACCGACTTCCCAAGGAGTAGAACACCTAACGTACAGCCAGTATAACCTCCAGGCTGAAAACCAACAGGAAAAAGGGAAATTACAGAATCTCTCAGGCATGTAGAGCAAAAATCCCAAAGTACTAACAACCTAATTCCAGTGATAGCTAAAAACTAAACTGCATTATATCCACATAAGGTTTATTTCAACAATAGATTATTTAAAATCAAAATCTACCGGGGTTGGGGATTTTGCTCAGTGGTAGAGCGCTTGCCTAGCAAGCGCAAGGCCCTGGGTTTGGTCCTCAGCTCCGGAAAAAAAATTTTAATAAATAAATAAAAATAAAAAATCTACCATGTTTATTGAACTAAGGTGCAAAAAAAATTGTTAATGAAGTTCAGTATTCATTGTTTTTTAAAGCAAATTAGTAATAAAAGAAAACTTTTTACAGTAGGTATAAAAAGTAGCAAGACTTATTAAAGTGTTAAAATTCTGATTTCTGAAATCAGCAGTGAGACAAGGAAGTATGCTATCATTTCTGTTTAATATACTAGAGCTCCTTGCCAACATAGTAAGGCAAGAAATAAAATTGCATTGTTTGGGAATGTGATTGTATATGCAGAAAATCTGTAAGAATCTAGCAAGATTGCTGGGCACAAACCAATATTTGAGAAATGAATTTTCCTTTACACTAGCAATAGCCATTTGAAGATAAAGATCTTCAGACAATACCAGTTGTACAAGCACTAGCTACCTAAGAGTAACAGATGTGAGAGCTGTGCCTAAGACTTTAAAACATTCTTGAGGGAAGGTAGAATACAAAGCCATCATGGGTCAGAGGGCTCAAGGTTATAAAGTGATCTCTACATTTAACAGAATCTTAACTGAGATACTTGAGCTTTGAGAAATTCATTCTGCTGTGATAGAATCCTAGAATTCTGTCTTCTGGAATGTGGGAGTTAGTTCATTATGCAGGTAAGACAGAGCCTTTAATCTGGAAGGAAGGAAATATTTCCAAATTCATTTTGCTTTTTCATTATCTCAAATCCTAAAAGAGCTTTCCAGTGTTCTTCATATCTCCAAATCCAGTCCTCCAACTACCTGGCTTCTAAGAGCAAGAGTCTCCTGTCACCACTCCTAAATCCAAAATCCATTCATTTTCTGTGCAGCCAATGAATAGAGGAAAATACCTGCAATAGTTAATACAAGTTGTATCTACAAAATATACATATCCTTAAGAAAGATTCAAATAGAAAACAGGCAGACCATTTGAGACAGCCACAAATGAAGGCATTTAACAACCGGTAGAAATAACATGAAGTGCTCAAACTTCCTGCTTACCAGATACTTACCTGTGAGAATCCACATCCCACAGAACAGCTAGCATTAAGAAGGTCAGACAACTCCATCACATAGCCATGTGAACCAAGTGGAGGGCATATCACGATTTGGGTTACTTTATTTTTTCAGTTTCATATGCATACAGGAAAGTCCCATTCTTGCCTTTAAACAGGCAAATTAATGTCCAAAAGAATGCAAGGGGGCATCTGAGCACAGTTAACATGAGTGCATTTCTCTTTTGAATTTTTTTTCTTTTATTGGAAATAGAGGGTTTTTTTTTCATACAATATATCCTGCTTACAGTTTCCCCATCCTCTACTCCTTCCAATTCCTTCCCACCTCTCCTTTCATCTCAGTCTACCTCCTTTCTGTCTCATTAGAAAACAAACAGGCATACTTACCTGACAAGGGAGATACCATGATCACGAAAGTGGTTTTCCCAAGGTGAGGCTTATCCATTGCACTCTGGATGTGCTGACCCCTGTGACACCCAACTCCCAAGAGAAAATAAAGGCACCTAAGGAATAGTAATAAAATACAGTAAGATAAAACAAAACCAGAGGAATAGGACAAAGCAAACATGGAAGAAAAAGAGCCCAAGAAAGAGCACAAGAGCTGGGCGGTGGTGGCGCACGCCTTTAATCCCAGCACTCGGGAGGCAGAGCCAGGTGGATCTCTGTGAGTTTGAGGCCAGCCTAGGCTACCAAGTGAGCTCCAGGAAAGGCGCAAAGCTACGCAGAGAAACCCTGTCTTTAAAAAAAAACCAAAAAAAAAAAAGCACAAGAAATAGATACAGACTCAGAGACCCACTAGTTTTCACACTCAATCTCCATAAAAGCACAAAACTAAAAGCCATAATATATATGCAAAGGACCTAAAGGGTAAAAAATGAGAAATTTTAGAACTTAGAAAAATATTTTCTTAAAAAAGAGGCCTTGACACAATATTATGAAACAAGGACCCTCCAAGGATGTTGAGTTCATTTTCTGTTGGCTATCTACTGTACTGCTGAGCATACAGCCTACACTTAAGAGTAGTTTGTTTCCCTGGTAAGACTCCCCTGGAAAAACTAAACTTTCATTTGCAAGTGGTTATCAATTGGAGGTAGCTTCTGAGTTAGGGATGTGGGCTTGTGTCCACTTCTTTCAGCTCCAGAACCCCAATTGTTGCAGGCTCCTGAAGACCCTGTGCGTGCTGCCTCAGTCTCTGATTTCATATGTGTGCCAATCCTGTTGTGTTTAGAAGGCCTTGTTTCTTGGTGTCCTCAATCCATCCCCTCTGACTCTTACACTCTGTCTCCTATTCCTCAGTGCTCTCTGAGCCCTGAGGGGAGGGATTTGATAGAGACATCCCATTTAGGACAGGTGTTCCAATGTCTCTCACTTTCTATAAAACGTCTGGCTATGGGTCTCTATTTGTTCCCATCTGCTGCAGGAAGAAACTTCTCTGATGAGAGCTGAGCAAACTCTGACCTGTGAGTACAGCAGAATGTCATTAGGAGTCATTTTACTGCTAGTCCCTTTAGAAGAACATATTATTTGGCTTTACCCTAGGTCCTAGTACTATGTAGTCTCAGGTTTTTGGTCACCCAAAAAAGCACCAGGTATGGGTCCCATCTCCTGGAGTGGGCCTTTAGTCAGATCAGTTAGGGGTTGGTTACCCCACAAGCTTTGTGCCACTATTGCACTAGTGGAACACCATTGTAGATCAGAAGATTTGTAGCTGAGTTGGGGTTTACATTTCTACTTTGGTACTGTGCAGAGTACCTTTGAGTACCAAGAACACTAATCCATAGGGGTGAAGGCTTTAGGTATACAGCACCTTGACATCTCCATGTTCCATGAGTTGTGTAGGTGTTGTCTTCAGGAATTGCCTTACCCTCAGTTTGTGGAGAGCAACCTATAGTTTTGGCAATAGCCTCGTTGTTTGGGGATTCCTGTGGGGCTTCTTGGGCCAATAGCTCAATAAGTCACCCAAACCCAGTACTAGAAGTTACATTTGGTGACAAGATATGGCCAAGTAGGGCTGTCTCCCCCATTGTTTGGTAATTTCATTTAGATCATCTTCATACATGCAATGTATTTTAGGAAGCTTCTACTATATTAGGTTTTCATACTACCCCTCAAATGACCCTTAATTTTAGCTGTCGCTCCCCATATCCCCTCCCCCTCCTTGCTTGATCCTCCTATTCTAGTCCCCAGCCACCTTGTCAACTCATAGCTATCTATTTGTTTCCCTTTCCTAGGAAGATTTATCTGCCTTCACCCCCAGTAGAACTGTGGTTCTACAGGTTGTAGCTTTATTGTCAAAGACTTAGCAGCTAATATCACATATAAATGAATACATACCATATTTGTCTTTCTGGGTCACTCAAGATGATTTTTTTTCTAGTTCCATTCATATTTACCCACAAATTTCATGAGTTTTTTAAAGGCTGAGTAATACTCCATTGTATAAATGTCCCACATTTTCTTTATCCATTCATCTGTCGAAGGAGTCTAGGTTCTTTCTAATTTCTGGCAATTATGAATAGAGCAGCAATGAACTTGGTTAAGCAAGTGTTTCTCTGGTAGGATGAAGCATCCTTGGGTTATGTGCCCAAGAGTGATATAGCTGAATCTTGACACAGATCAATTCCCTTCCTCCTGAGGAACTGCCATACTCATTTGTCATAGTGATTGTAAAATTTTCACTCCCAACTTTAGTGAGTGTTCTCTTACTCCACATCCTTGCCAGCATGAGCTGTCAACTTGTTATGTGTATCTTAGCCGTTCTGACAGGTATAAGATGAAATCTCAAAGGAGCTTTGATTTGCATTTCCCTGATAACTAAGAATGTTGAACAATTCTTTATGTGTTTCTCAGCCATTTGAGTTTCCTCTTCTGAGAATTCTTTGTTTAGATCTGTACCCCACTTTTTAATTGGGTTGTTTGTTCTCTTGGTATCCAGTTTCATTTCATTCTTTATAAATTTTCAGTGTCAGCCTTCTATCGGATGTGTAGCTGGTAAACACACACACACACACACACACACACACACACACACACACACACACACACACACACACACTTTTCCCATTCTGTAAGTTACTGCTTTGTCTGAATGCTGGTGTCCTTTACCTTATAGCTTTTCAGTTTCATGAGGTCCCATTTATTAGTTGTTGATCTCAGAGCCTACACTAACAGTGTTCTGTTCAGAAGGTCTTCTCCTGTGCCAATGAGTTCAAGGCTATTTTCCATTTTCCCTTCTATCAGGTTCAGTGTATCTGAATTTATGTTGAGGTCTTTGATCCATTTGGAGTTGAATTTTGTGATAAGTATGAATCTATTTGGATTTTTCTACATATGGACATCCAGTTAGACCATCACCATTTGTTGAAAATTCCGAGAGCTTGGGGGAGCAGGAGATCCCAGCTGAATCAAGAACAGAGAGGGAGAACAAGGAATAGGAGACCATGGTAAATGAAGACCACATGAGAATAGGAAGAAGCAAAGTGCTAGAGAGGCCCACAGAAATCCACAAAGATACCCCCACAATAGACTGCTGGCAATGGTCGAGAGACAGCCTGAACTGACCTACTCTGGTGATGGGATGGCCAAACACCCTAATTGTCGTGGTAGAAACCCCATCCAATGACTGAGGGATCTGGATACAGAGATCCACAGCTAGGCCCCAGGTGGAGCTCCGGGAGTCCAATTAGCAAGAAAGAGGAGGGTTTATATGAGCGAGAATTGTTGAGACCAAGGTTGGATAAAGCACAGGGACAAATAGCCAAACCAATGGGAACACATGAACTTTGAACCAATGGCTGAGGAGCCCCCAACTGGATCAGGCCCTCTGAATGGGTGAGACAGTTAATTGGCTTGATCTGTTTGGGAGGCATCCAGGCAGTGGGACCAGGTCCTGTGCTCATTGCATGAGTTGGCTGTTTGAAACCTGGGGATTATGCCGGGTCACTTGGCTTGGCCTGGGAGGAGGGGACTGGACTGGACTGAGTCTACCAGGTTGATCTCAGTCCTCGGGGGAGGCTTTTGCCCTGGAGGAGGTGGGAATGGGGTGTATGCTGGGGGGAAGGGGAGGGGGCGGGATGGGGGAGAACAAGGGAATCCGTGGCTGATATGTAGAACTGAATTGTATTGTAAAATAAAATTAAATTAAATTAAAAAAAAACAGGACAGGATCAGAATTTGAAAGAAAGCTAAAATGGGTATTTGGGGGAGTTTTTAGGGGGGATGTAAGGGGGAATATTATAATTATATGATCTAAAAATAAAGTAAATAATTTTAAATTAAAAAAAAAGAAAATTCCGTCTTTTTTCCAGTGTGTATTTCTTTCTGGTTTCTTTATCAAAAATGTCTATGAGTGTAGGGATTTATGTACAGGCCTTCAATTCATTTACATTGATCAATGTGTCTTTCTGTGCCAGTACCATGCTGTTTTTATTACAATAGCTCTGTAGTACAATTTGAAGTCAGAGATGATGATACCTCCAGCAGTTCTTTTAATATTCAGGATTGTTTTACCTATCATAGGGTATTTTATGTTTCCATATGAAGCTGAGAATTGTCCTTTCAAAATCTTTGAAGAATTGTGTTAACATTTTAGTGGGGATTGCATTGAATCTATAGATTGTTTTTGGTAGGATGGCTATTTTTACTGTATTATTCCTATTTATCTATGAGCCTGAGAAATCCATCTTCTGATATCTTCTTCAATTTCTTTCTTCAGTATCTTAACTTTTTTACCATACAAGCCTTCCACTTGCTTAGAGTTACCTCAAGATATTTTATATTATTTGAATCTATTGTGAAAAGTGTCATTCCCCTGATTTCTTTCTCAGTCTGTTTGTTATTTTTATATAGGGAGGCTATTGTTTTGTGAGCTAATTTTGTATCCAGCTACTTTGCTGAAAGTGTTTATCAGCTGTAGGAGTTTCCCAATGGAAATTTCAAGGCCACTTAAGTAAACTATTATATCATCTGCAAATAAAGATATTTTGACTTCTTCCTTTCCAATTTGTATCCCCTTCATTTCCTTCAGTTGCCTTATTACTCTAGTTAAGACATCAAGTAGTATGTTGAATAGATAGGGAGAGAGTGGACAACATTGTCTTGTTCCTGATTTTAGTGGAATTGCTTTTAGTTTTTTTTTCCATTTAATTTGATTTTGACTATGGGCTTACTATGAACTGCCTTTATTATGTTGAGGTATATCCTCTTGTATCCCTAATCTCTCCAGGACTTTTTTCATAGAGGAGTGTTGAATTTTGTCAAAGGCCTTTTCTGTATCTAATGAGATGATCATGTGATTTTTGTCTTTCAGTTTGTGTATATGGTGAATTACATTTATTGATTTACAAATGTTGAACCATCCCTGCATCTCTGAGATGAAGTCCATTTGATCATGTTGGATGATCCTTTTGATGTGTTCTTGGATTCAGTTTGCAAGTATTTTATTGAAAATGTTTGCATCTATGTTCATAAGGGAAATTGGTCTGTAATTCTCTTTCTTTGTTGAGTCTTGCTGTGGAATAATCCTTTTGTAAACTGTGAATACTTGTCACTCAGTTTGCTTTAATAAAAAGGTGATTGGCCAATAGCTAGGTAGGAATTATAGGCAGGACAACCAAACTAGGAGAATGATGGGAAGAAGAAGGATGGAGTCAGAGGAGCCAGCCAGTCACCAAAGAAGCAGGACATGTAGAAAATGAGGTAGCAAGCCATGAACCACGTGGTGAAGCATAGATAAGAAATATGGGTTAATTTAAGTGTAAGAGTTAAGTAGTAACAAGCCTGAGCTATCAGCCAAGAATTTATAAGTAATATTAAGCCTCTGTGTTGGTTATTTGGGGGCAGGTGGTTGGGACAGGAAAACTCTACCTACAGGGTCTTTAGAGTAGCAGGGTAACTGTGGCCTCTTAAAATGGATTGGACAACATTCCCTCTGTTTCTGCTTTGTGGAATAATTTGAGGAGGAGTAGCATTTACTCTTCTTTGAAAGTCTGCTAGAATTCTGCATTAAAACCCTCTGGGCCTGAGCTTTTTTTTGATTAGTAGACTTTTAGCAACTGCTTCTATTTCCTTAGGGGTTATAGATCTGTTGAGTTGCTTATCTGATCTTGATTTGATTTTGGTAGGTGGTATATATTGAGAAAATTACCCATTTCTTTTAGATTTTCCAATTTGGTAGAGTACAGAATTTTAAAGTATGTTTTTATGATTCTGTGGATTTCCTCGGTGTCTCTGGTCATGCCCCCCTTTCATCTCTAATGTTGTTAATTTGAATCTTCCCTCATTACCTGTTAGTTAATTTGGCTAAGGGTTTGTCAATTTTATTGATTTTTCTCAAAGAACCAACTCTTTGTCTCATTTTTTTTGTATTTTTTGTTATTATTGTTGTCATTTCTATTTTATGGATTTCAGCCCCATGTTTGATTATTTTTTGGCTACAATTTCTTCTTGTTCTAGATGTTTTTAGATATGCTGTTAGGTTATTAGTAAGAGATCCCTCTTTTTTTAAATGTAGACACTCAGTGCTATGAACTTGCCTCTTAGAAATGCTGTCATTGTGTCCTGTAAGTTTGGACATGTTGTGTTTTCATTGTCATTCAATTCTAGAGAGACATTAATTTCTTTTGTAATTTCTATCTTGACCCATTTTTCATTCAGTAGTGATTTGTTCAGTTTCTGTGAGTTTGTAAGCTTTCTATTGTTTCTGTTGTTGTTGATATCCAGTTTTAATCCATGGTGGTCAGATAGGTTGCAGGGTGTTATTTCAATTTTCTTGTATTTGTTGAGGCTTCCTTTGTGTCCAAGTATGTGGCCAATTTCAGAGAAATGGTCTGTAAATATGTTTGGTCTTGTTGGTTTATGACTTCAGTGAGCTCCAACATTTCTCTGTTTAGTTGTTGTCTGGGTGACCTGTCTATTGGCAAGGGTGGGTTATTGAAGTCTCCCACTATAAGTAGGTGAGGGTCCATATGTGACTTAAGGTATAGTAGTGTTTCTTTTATGAACTTAGGTACTGTTGTGTTTGGTGGAGAGATATTAAGAATTGCAATGTCCTCTTGGTGTATTTTCCTTTGATGAGTATGTGGTGTCCTTTCCTATCTCTTCTGATTAGTTTTGTTTTGAAGCCTTTTTTGTCAGATATTTATGGCTACACTGGCTTGTTTCATAGGTCCATTGCTTAAAAATTTTTTTTGTATTATTTTACCCTAAGGTGATGTCTGTCTTTGACATTAAAGTATATTTCTTGGAAGCAGCAGAAAGATGGATCTTGTTCTTACATCCATTCTGTTAGTCTGTGTCTTTTTATTGGGGAATTGAGACCATTGATGTTGAGAGCTATCAATGAGCAGTGTTTTTGATTCTGGTTATTATGTTGTTGTGTGATTTCTTTTCCTCCTTCTTTTGATTTGCTGGTCTGGTATTATTTATTTCTCGTGGATTTGGGGGGGTTAACCTCTTCAGATTGAAGTTTTCCTTTTATTGACTTCTGGATTTGTAGATAAGTACTGCTTAAATTTGGTTTATCATGAAATGTCTTTTTTTTTCTCCATCTATTGTGATTGAAAGTTTTGCTGGGTATAGTAGTCTGTGCTGGCATCTGTGGTCTCTTAAGAGTTTGTAGAACATCTTTCCAGGCCCTTCTGGCTTTTAGAGTCTCCATTGAGAAGTCAGGTGTTATTCTAATAGGTCTGCCTTTATATGTTACTTGGTCTTTTCCCCTTGAAGCTTTTAATATGCTTTCTTTGTTCACTGTATGTTCAGTGTTTTGATTATTACATGCCAAGGAGATTATTTCATGCCAATTTCTTTTCTGGTCCAGTCTATTTTGTGTTCTGTTTGCTTCTTGTACTTTGGTAGATCAATTTTTTCCTATGATTTTGTTGAAAATACTTTCTATGCTTTTGACCTTGGTTTTTTTCTCCTTCTTCTATTCCTATTATTCCTAGAGTTTGTCTTTCATAGTATCCCACATTTCCAGGGTGGTTTTTTTGGCCTGGATTTTTTTAGATTTAGTGTTTTCTTTTACTGAACAATCCATTTTTTTCTATTGTGCGACCAAAACAGGAACAATATACCTTGTATGTAAAGGGTTCTGTTTGCAGTTAAAACAGTTAAGAATAAGTTTCTGTTTGTCCTGTGTTAAGTCCTTACAAGGTAAAGTTTCTGTTCGTAATTACCAAGCTCCTGTTTGTCCTGTGAAGGTTAAGGCTTCGGTTTGAAGTTGAAGAATATGTTCCTGTTTGTCCCGTGTTAAGTCCTTGCAAGTGAAGTTTTCTATTTATAATTGAGAATAAGTTTCTGTTTCTTAGATCTGATGTAAACTGCTTACAACCCCATTCACATGACGTATATCCCTACCCTTGTTCTTTCCCTTGTTCCTTCCCTTCCATTGTACTTTTCTAACAATGTATAACGTCCAACTCTCTCGCCCCTGTGAACACTATCTCTCCTAGAAAAGGGACTTCAAGAGGCCAGCAGAGGCTGCTCTCTCAAAACCCAATTTAGGGTGAGACAGCTGGGCTGGTCAGTCCTGGGTGCACCCCAAAATATAGCTTGCTTTAATTGGACAATCATGGATTTGATCTTTTCTCTTCACGATTCTTAGGTTTAACACTGTCTGGTCTACAATGCCTGAGATTCTCTCTTCTTTCTCTTCTATTCTGTTATTGAGGCTTGTCTCTGAGGTTCCTGTTTAAGTTGCTAAATTTTTCACTTCCAGATTTCCCTCAATTTGGGTTTTCTTTATTGATTCTATTTCCACATTTGTGTCCTGAACTGTTTTATTCACTTCCTTTTTGCTGCTTGTTTGTGCTTCCATAGATTTCTTTAATAGATTTCTTTATTTCCTCTTTGAGGATTTCTGTCATATTCATAAAGGCTATTTCAAGTCCTTGCCTTGTGCTTCAGCTGTATTGCATTTATGAGGACCTGCTGTAGTAGGGCTGCTGGTCTCTAGTGGGGACAGATTGTTCTGGTGCTCATTGATGGTTTTCACACTGGCATCAAGGCGTCTGAGCTTGGGATGGTTGTAGTTATAGGTGCTGGTGTCTGTTCTTCTCTTTGGTGGGTGGATGTTTAGTGCCTTGTTTCTGTTGCCCTCTCTGGGTCTTAGGAGGATGTGGATGGCTTTGTATTGCCTCATAGGGAATTATTCTGGGATCCTGCCAGGTATGGCCACTGGGAGTTCCCAAGAAAATATGTTTCTAGGTATTGGGAGATGACACTTAGGAAGGGG
Organism: Peromyscus maniculatus bairdii; assembly: GCF_049852395.1. Lineage (NCBI taxonomy): Eukaryota > Metazoa > Chordata > Mammalia > Rodentia > Cricetidae > Peromyscus > Peromyscus maniculatus. Next base: position 46,833,815 of record NC_134860.1, on the reverse strand, counting down.
GTTGGGATAGAAGAGGGGGATACTAGAGCGGTCCACAGGAAGGAGGAAAACAGGGTGTGCCACCAGGATCTGCTTAGTCCCTGGGGAAGGGTGTAGAAAGTGAGGAGAAGCCACAACAGGTAGTCTGCTCCAGACCTGGGATGAGAGTGAGGGACTGGATTGGAAGCAGAGGAGAGAGAATGAGGATCTGAAGCTCGCCTACTTGCTTCTCTGGCAGGCTGGGCTGGCAAGTTCCCAGGAAATGCCTGCTGGAGTTAGGGCTGAGACAACAGGATGAGTGGGGAGGAAAGTCGGAGGAGAAGCAGAGTGAAAGGGAGGCCACAGCAGGTGGGGGTGAGACCGGGAGATTGGATGGGGGACCAGGAGAGACAAATGAGAGCTGCAGTCAGCCTCCCTGCTTCCCTGGCCAGCTTGGTCTGTGGCATCCCTGGGCATGAATGTATTTCTTAAGAATACATTTATATGTGCTTTTCGGAGTTTGTTATATCCTAATAAAATGTTATTTAAAACAATAAGTAAATTGTAATTCCTTCCTTTTTTTAAATCCAGAACTCTTAATGGTGTTGGTAAAAATACTATAGATGCCACAAGCCCATTCTTAGAACATTCTAGATATAATATATTGTAAGCTTATTTGGTTTGTTAAATAATTAACATCATTTTACCTGAGACATGTTAAAATCTATTATAATAATCCCTGGATGGGTGAACTTACATGTGTGCATGACACATCCTTTTCATTTTTGAAATAACATAAACATGCTATAAATACCCCTAACCTAATTATATAATATACCATGAGCAAGAAAATATTTTGCTGTGTAATGCTACATTGGCTGGGCTTTAAAAAAAAATGACCAACTTAAAAAATAATACAATACTTGAATTCAACACCAAGTCTAAGTTATAGTAGTCAATGAAGCCTTACGGCATGCTTGGTACTTGAGTCCTCCGCCCCCCCCCCCCCCCCGCCCCCATGATTTACTGTACTGATGGTGGTGAGTTTTCTCATTTATGAACCCAAAACTCAGTATCAACAATCCTGTGAGGTTCTTATCAGGCTCCAGGTGTTGAAGTCAATTTAACACTGTTCACCAAAACTCTCTGAGAATATTCGTACTCCAGATGAACACTTGGAAAAGTTATCCCTGCTCCACAACCTCATTCCTGATGCCAAGGCCCATTTACCTTTTCTGCCTTAAAATGATTGAAAGAGGAACCAGGTCAGTCACAGGTAAAGTGCATGTTTCTAATCCAAGGTTAGCCTACTCACACCATCACATAGAAACACCGATGCCCCCATCTAAATCTGCACATAGGAAAGCACTTCTCCAGTGCCGCAATAGCCAGCACAGCCAGTCCCATATTTATCCATGATGGTTAGCACTCATGGAATACTTCTGTGGCAGATTCTGTTTTAATCTGCACACATACTCTCCAGCAGGTACTGTCGCTTGTTTTATGTATGAAATGAATTAAGGCATGGAGAAAAGCAATGGAAACCCACCCAGGTAAGAGAAGGATCAAACAGGACATGATGGCTCCCTGTTGGCGTCTATATTCGTGGTGCGTTTCTTTAAAAAAAAAATCTGCTTAGATTATAAAATCTGGATTTCTATTTTTCCATGACTTCACCTTCCCAAAATCAGCAGATGAACTGTTAGATTCATTTTGTCTGAAAAGAGCTTCCTTCGGGGCTGTTTTCTCCATAAGGGAATGCATCAAAATATAATGAGATCGTCTACTGTCAGCAACCCAAATTATCTAGCACCCCTCCTAAAAAACAGATCACTTCATCAAACAAGCCAGAAACTTTCAAGAGTAAAAAATCCCACCGCTGCTATCAAAACCCTGATTATAATCAAGCTATAGGTTTTTATTAATATATCTTCAGATAGCTTAATCTCAAATAATCAGTGCCTTTCATGCTTAATTGTGCAGCAAGCACATCACTAATATATGGCCTTTTGCTGCCTGAGCAAAGGCTGGAAATACCTACACCAACATGTAAAATTTAGGTAGTATGCCATTTTATAATTCTGAACAAATAGTTAAGATTCAGGAGTTAGTTGATGGTAATGTTCTTTGAGCACTGGGCTAGGCCAGCCCCAGAGCCCACGTCTTAATAGCTTACTAGATTCCAAGGCCTGATTCAGGTTCGATGATGAGTAACAAAGACAATATGAGCCCATTTATAGGTTGTGTGTGCCCAATTAACTAAACCAGTAAATTGTAACACTCCGAATGTGCGAGTGATGAGCCTCCCCAATATCAGGTTTGCTCTTTTCAGGAATCAGGGCAACATATTTCCAGGGAAGAGCTACCACAAAATTCCTCCTCATGGAGTTTGAGCCCCAGGTAGATAGAGGCCCAAGCAGCACTGAAGGCTTTATCTTCTCGTTCATCAAAACCACTAAGCACCTAGTAAGTGCCAGGCACTGTAGGCAAAGGGAAGAAATCACATTGTAGAACTTGCACTCCATCCACTGAAAGTCAAACAACATAATTAGTAAATAAACTCTGTAATACATTGAAAGTGATAAGAGACAAAGAAAGATCCTAGATCAGACCATATCGGGAAAGCAGAGTAAGTGTGGAAGAGCATCAGTGTAAAAGCCAGGGGGTCAGCACAGCGTGGTGAGCCCTGTGTTCATGATACCTGTGCAGCTGCTCTGGACCTGCTCTCAAAAGGGCCTACAGTTGGTCCAGTGTTCTGCTGACATCAGCTTTTGAAATTTCCCATAAGCTCACCCTTGAACTTGTGTTTTTAAAGCCCAAACAGGAACACACATGTAAACAGAAGCAGTACTTACACTATGCGTGTCTGCTAAGTTTTGGTGGGTTCTAATTTAAAAAAAGGAGCTCTTGACAAGACCAGCAGTGGTCATAACAGGTTGTCCTGAGTGGTCACTTATAGCTGTGGGTGTTAGCAAAACCGGTGAGAAGTAACCTGAGAGGTCATTGACCTTGTGGCCTTTCTAGTGGGATCTACATATATGCCTTTGACACTGACGCCAATAAGGAAAGAATGTGAGTAACAGCTCACACAAGGGCCCCAGGAGCTCCTCTCCTGACTTGTGAAAACCAGAGGAAATGCATTTCATGCCAGATCCAAGGTTACAAACCTTCCTGTAAACTACAAAGGATACATTAAGTCAGCACAAATGATTTCCTAACAGCAGTGTGAAACATGCCAATGAACGGAGGTAGAGAAGCCAGATGAAAACTAAGAACAACAGTAAAATGGCATGAAATCATACATGCGTGAAGATGCCATGATGAAATTCATTGCTTCATATACTAGCTTAAAAAACAAAGGTGGCTAGCAACTCTACAACACCTGCTCAGGTCACTCGACACCACCTTCTGCCCTCAGTGGTGGTCACGCGCAGTGGTGCACAGGCATCCGTGCAGGCAAATCACCCCTACACTTGAAATTAAAATAAAATAAATAAAGGCTCTGTGGCTCAGTGGATAACCCATTGGGCTTCTAGTGAACAGCAAAAGAAGATATAAAGCTAATTGTTTCTCTAGCTTTAACCTGGTCATTAATTTTTCCTTTTATGTGTGTGGTGGTAGATAAGTGCATAAAAAAATCAATTGATAGTGAAAGTATAAATTCCAATATGGAGCACCACAGTTCAGAATGGCTATTCTAACTGTATAGAAGTTTTGAAATGTTTAGACTCTGAGCCTGGCTAATCTCATCACTGCTAATGTTTTTACTTGAAAGTTCTTTACAAAGTAGTTTTATTGTTGTTCTTTTGTGAATGTGTGGGTTTTTTTTTTTTGTTTTTTTTTTTGAGACAGGTTTTCTCTGTGTAGCCCTGGTTATCTTGGAACTCACTCTGTAGACCAGACTGGCCTCGAACTCAGAGATCTGCCTGCCTCTGCCTCCTGAATGCTGGGATTAAAGGAGTGCATCACCATCGCCTGGCTACCATGAAATTTTAATTATTTGTAAAATAATAATAACATTAATAATAATAATAATAATAAAGTCCTAGCCATAACTTGATGGCAGAAAGACATGGGCAGAGTTCTAGGTTGAAATGTGGTGAGCACAGAGGTGTTTCTGATGCCATGCCCCTCAGCATTCTGCTGAAGACGTTGTGACTTGTGGAAGACATTCAGCTCGATAATGGACCCCGGAGGAAAGAAGGCAGAGGGAAGCGGTAGTGATACAAGACCAGATCTAAGACTGTGGTTCTATCCGCTCTGCAAGGGAGTCCGTATCTTTAGGGGAAATACAGGGAGTGTACTGAATGAGTGGTGCCTATAAACCAACCACGCTATGGGACCTAATGTCATTTACTCGTATATATGTTCCTTACCAACTCATTCCTTTTTTACAGTGGCCAAAGAAACGTACATTCACTGTTAAAATAAACAAAGGGACCTCCTGTGCCAGCCGACTTGCCCGAGGCACTGAGTTCCTACCAGGACACCAGACTGCCCGGCTCCGGCAGAGAAGACCACTGCCCTTACTTGGTTGATGGGAAGGAGATGGGAGGCTATTGTTCAGATCCAGGAATGGCAATATTTTATTCTCTACCTAAGTACTGATAGAGCCACAGTCCAGGAAAGCGTTAACCATGTCAGACTGTATGCTCAAAATAAAAAAGAGGAAAACATATCACCAGCAAAGCTTTAAACAAAAGACGTGAAAATGGAGGTCCCTCAGTACGGAAAAATTTTTCCTTTTCATCCATATTGACAGCCAGAGGGAGTTATTATTGAGAATATGGGTAAAGTTACTGCCAGTTTCCGCTTGCTACTCATGTTTAAAAAGAAACTATGGAAACCAAGAGAAGGAATATTAATTAAGTTCAAATTTGGAATGTCTTTGCCAAGCGTGGATGAATGAATTAAACAAAGCAACCTGTTGGGTTGAAATTCGGTGTTTTGTTTGCAATTTAAAGGAGTGCTGAACTTTTCATAGCTTAACACTTTTTTCAGTAATCTTATTAAAGGGTTATTTCTTCATAAGATTAGTTCTGGAACGTGTTTTTTTTTTTTTTAATTTAAAGAACCAGTAGGTATTTTCTTTCTTTTTCATCATTTTAAATAGCTGCATTACTAGGTATACCTCCAAAATGTTTACTATGAATACAAATGTTAACACACTTGTTTAAAACAGCACCAAACGGCAAAGACAAGCAAGTGTCCAAACATCCTAGCCTTGGAGTCTTTCCCTACCTTTAGCTGAAGAAACCTGTCACCAATCTTGGGAATTTTTCAGAGCTTTGTTTTTATTAAAAAAAATAATAATAATAACTTCTCTCGCCTGTAAATCCAAGCAAGTTACAAGTTTCTGGGCCTGTTTTAACTCTTTTCCAAGCTCCCGTGGTATGAAAAACTATAAACCATTCAAGGTCCTTGGATGGTTACACCTTCTAAGTTTTATTTATAGCACGTGACTTCCCAAAGAATATTTCCGGTACTGAAAGACAGAGGCCCAAGTGCGAAATGCTAATGAGAAAATCGGAAATGTGTGTGTGTGTGTGTGTGTGTGTGTGTGTGTGTGTGTGTGTGTGTGTGTGTGTGTGTGCGCGCGCGCGCGCGTGTGAGTGGGGGGTTTCAGCTAAATAAATCCAGAAGAGCTTCGCTGGACCACCGCGGGGTTTAAAGGAGGCTCCCGCTTTACAACGCGAATAAGTTGTGGTGGTCTTAGTGCTCAGACTAATTTGCTTCTTTCTGGTACGGAGAGAGCAATGCTGAGGAAAACAGTGACTAAACTGGAAATCAGCTCGCTTTAGTAAATGGGAAGCTGCGTTCCAAACACAGGCAGCAGCATCCTAAAGGCTCAGCACGCGCATTAAGCCGCGTGCCTGGCTGATGGGCCGCGGCAGCTGCGAACAATGCACTTCTCGGAGATGGTAGGAGGGAGGCAGTCTTGTTTCAAGTAATACTATTTCTGGGCGGTAATCCAAAATGCGCAGTAGGCAGAAGTTAAAAGGAAGCGCTTGCTTTTAGGTTTTTAAAATATATCCCTTAATCCCGGGCGATGATTGACAATCACGATTTAGAGTCTGAGGGGCCGCTCTTTAATCCAGTAAGTTTGATGTTATTTGTGTATCTAGTAGGGCTTTTATTCGACTAAAACTAAGTGGAAGCCTGTGCAATTGATGCCGCATTTCAGAATTGATTCTTGGCCTGTTCTCTATTTACAGATTAGTAAACACACGGGATCCGGCCTCCTCATCTTTTTGAAATTTAAAGGTCCTGAAAGGCACATTTACAATTAAAATGTTTCTTGCTGTGTACGAGTGTGACCAGGAAGTGACGTTTTTCCTCCCCTGTGATTTTTTTTTTAACTAGAAAAGAAGCAGTGTGTAAGATTGTCTAACTTAATTATCAAACTACAACATTAGCGATTTTGTTTACAGATGGCTGAAATATTGTTATTGTTGCCTTCGTGCAATTTGTTGGAAGTTACATTTGAGATTTTTTTTTTTAATTTTTGGGCCCCCCACGCCTTTTGTTCCCACTGTAAGTCTCCAGAAAAGCTTTTCTAGAGAACAGACCGTCAAGCAGCCATTGTGCACCTATTATTTTCATCAGCTGTGACAGTACTCCTATCCGAAGGCCCACGTGATTAAACTGTCATCTTGGAATCATGAAATCCAAAACTAAGACACAACCAAGCAGACTGTGGGAAGGAGTGAACGATGTGTTTTCCAACCGGAACAAGGCATGGGCCTCTTTGAGTCCCTTACACACTGTCCTTGCAGACTGGGCTCGGAAGAGGGACAGGGTTTTGTCTGTGTTCTGATATTTTTTTAATCGGGAAATTCTTAAAAGCAGAACACATCCATTGCAGAACATTCGGGAACGATTGAAAAGGAAATAACGCTGTCATTCACGGCTCCGAGGCAGTCCCTGTGGCAGAGACAATCTTTACTATTTTTTTTTTTTCCTTTTTGCATGGCAAGGTCCTGGACTCCAGGGCTAAAACACTTCTTCCCAGGAGACATCCTGGCTGCTGAGGGCTGTGTGGAAGGGATCAAGAAGCGTTTCCTTCAGCCTCCGGAGTGTGAGGAGGGCCAGACAAAGAAAGTGCCACGGGTTTGCTTTCTGTTTGTACTTGTGTGAGCAAAACTTTCTGTTATAAAAAGAAAGGGATGGGATCCTTTGTGTTTAGAATATATTCTAATGTGATAAGTAAATGTTTACAATACTGCTTTCTGCATTTCCAAAGCCCTTTTATGGGGTGGGGAGGGACCAGGAATTGTGCACTTGATATTTAAAAGCTAATTTAAAAACAAAGTGACGGGAAAAATCATGTCAGAATATCTGCTGGACCAACTATCAGCCCATATTTCCTTTCTGCCTTCAGACTTTCAGGTTCTTGTCATGAGTGACTGAGTAACTGTTATAAATCACAACTTACCTCAGCTCTGGTCAATTGATTCATAAGAACTGTGTAGAAAAGTCATCAAATCTTAATGGGGATTTCTGAGACCTGTGATAGGTGGAGCTAAATCTAAGCTCAAGATTAAATCCAGACTCCTTAGACTGCCGGGGAAAAGACAGCATGTCCTCTGCAGTCAGCGATGGCCTTCATCCTAGAAACCAGACCAGTCCCATGGCTTTTCCTTTGCCTAAAGGATACTTTCTTACCTTGTCTTCCAGTCTCACTCTGTCTCCTTTGAAGGTGTGGCTTAAATGTCTCCTTTGCCTGCTAGCTGGAGCCCCTCCTCCGCCAAATTCCCAGCATCTCTTGCCTCTTGCTGTATACAACACACACACACACACACACACACACACACACACACACACACACACACACCTTCAGGTATCATCACCTCCAGTTTCTTCATTTGCTTCCTGTCTGCCTTCCCTCTTAGCAGTGAGCTTCCACAGCCTAGACAGCATTATGAAACGGTTTACTAACTGAGAGTTGCTAACCAGATGAATACATAAATGAATGGTGGGTTTTCTCGTGAGATAAGGGTACTAAGTACCCAGAGTCCAGCCCTCATCAGGCACATAGTACTCACTGAAGAAATAACGATCTCAAGCCTTTATTACTCTTACTAAATACTCATCAGCTTTGTGTTTAGTGCTTTAATGAATTAATTGCTTATGGTGATCTTATTTTTATTCGTATTTTACAGAAGCAGCAACTCTGAAGCTTAGAAAGGATAAATCTCTTGTGTTAAAGACAAAAATGCTCAGTACCCATGGGGCAGGCATTCAGCCTTATGCCGTCTCATTCTAAACCCATGTGTTCCCCAAAACCAAACACTGCCTTTTCTCTAGCAGAAAGCTAATGGTCATCATATGAGTAAATGAATGTGCTCCCTGTATGAAAGAAATGACAATAGAAGGTGACAGTGCTATTCGCATAGTAAATGCTCCGTAAACAGTGATGCTACTGGCCTTATTACATCATACAGCCTGTCCAGAAGTAACTAATGACATCAGTCAAAATACGGTGCTACATAAGGGCTTGAGTGGGAAGGTTGCTGAAAATAGGAATTTAATGTCTATTTAGTGGGAGTGGGTCAGTCTTGCAAAGATGCTGTTTCCCTCTTCTTTCTTTCTTCCTTTCTTTCTTTTAAATGCATGCCTTTAATCCCAGCACTTGGGAGGCAGAGGCAGGAATGTTTCTGCGAGTTCAAGGTCATCCTGGTCTACATAGTGAGTTCCAGGACAACCAGAGCTACACAGTGAAGCCCTATCTCAAGATAAATAAAATAGTAAGTGAATCAATTTTATATGAAAGATTGCCCACAATTTTACTGTTCCTAATATAATGGTGTCACAAGCGTTTGTCTGATTTTTCTGCCTAGTAGTTGCTCCTATGTAAAGACCGATGTTATTATGATAGTACTAACATATGTTACCAGCACCAGATGAGTCACATGATGTAGCAGCTCTCAGCCTCAGGTTTGAATCCATTGACTGGGGAGATTGGAGAATCTTCAGAGACTCCCAGTGCACACTCTCAGAGTTTCCTTGGAGGCTGAGGATTGCCAAAGCTTCGTCCCATGGGTTGGGATGTGCAGTCAGTGTCTAGAAGGGAGGACACAGCATGCACAAACCACCCTTACCCTTGACCTCCTAAACAATACAGTAGACAGAAGAGAAGCAGGGATTCCAACCTGTCTAGAGGAAAGGAGAATCTAACTGCAGAAAGGCTAGTCATTTTCAGAGACATGGTTCGCTGGTTTATGAATGAAGGTTTCCACTGGAATTAGCTGGGAGATGTAAGGAAAAAATAATAATCTAGAGCATGTAGGCATACATTTCTGAGGTATGTGTAGCACTCCTAATGTACTGATACCAAGAGATCCTACATTGGGAATTCTGAAGTAACTGGGCTGGGGTCTGGCCCGTGTATCAGGAGTTTTGAAAGCTCCCGGGGGGTGGGGGGGGTGGTGGTGGGGTGTCTAGGGTGCAAAGTTTGAAGAACTTCACTGGCTGTGGGATAACGGCTTTCTTTCGGCCATGCCTCTTAGCAGCAATGTCCTTAGTGCTGTTTTTTTCTGTTACTTCCCAAGTCCAGTTCTTAGAAAGCCCTCGTCTGAGTCGAAGGCAAGGAGAGGCCGTGCAGGGAGCAAGACTGCTGTCTGGTCTCAAGACCTTCCAGACGGGACGTCTGGTAGGCTCTGCTCTGGAGCACACCTTTGCTGGGCCTTCAACCTCTGACCTTTGCTCCCTCAGCTAAGGGATTGTCAGTCTGGCAGTCAAAGACCTGGGTGAGCGCATTGGAATTGGGACTTCCCTGTGGGAGACTAGAGTGAGCCATTGCCAGAGCTTGGTCACCTTCGGGGCAATGACAAGCCTGGTTCAGAGCCCTCAGAGCTGGGATTTTACCAAACTACCTTCCTAGGAGGTCCATCCAGAAGGGAGAGCGAGCTTCTCCCACGTCTTGTGCAGGGTAACCCGAGAACCTCCACCAGGGCACCTTACTCCCTCAGCTGAAGGCTGAAAGTCCTGGGCAGGTGTCTGAGTCAGCTCTCAAAGAAAACAATCTGCCAATGTGGAAAAAACTGCCAATGTTTTTTTTTGTTTGTTTGTTTTTTGTTTTTTGTCTTTTTTTTTTTTTTTTTTTTTTTTTTTTGGCAAACCAGAACAACTGAGAGGCTGAGTCCTGGCGACAGAAATGCCAAAATTTGGTGTGTGGGAAGCAAACCACAGAGGGCTAAGATAAAGTCAAATTTAGGGTCTGAAGGACACTCCCATAGTTGGGCCCATACACCTCGTTAATGAAAACCACAGGGCAAGTTCTAGAGTGCTAGCCTAGAAAGCACAATGTCCTGGGTTTGATCGCCAAGATCACATAAACTGGGCCTAGTGACACAATGCCTATAATCCCAGCCCTCAAGAGGTCGATGCAGGAGGATCAGAAGTTCAAAGTCATCCTCAGCTATACAGCAAGTCTGAGGCAAAGCTTAACACCTCCAAACCTGCAAAAGGAATCACCCTCCCCTGGGAACAACTTCAACACAGGGGTCATTTCTCGCTTTACTGCTCCCTTATCCTGCATCAAACTCATAACCTGTTTGGAAAAAAAAAATCCCACTGCTAAGGCACCATTATGATATAAAAAAAAAACACAAGCATTTCCAGAAAGAAAGTGTAACATAATCAGCTTTTCATGGACGTATATGCTATGACTTACGGCTCTGGCTGCATGGTGGAATCACCACGAGCGTTGCTCAGCTCGGCTGGTTTTGTTCGCTACATACCAATACCCACTGTCAGTAACTCTACCTCCAGGAGTTGGTCAAGGATAGGGGTGGGGTGGAGCCCAGGCCTCGGTATATTTAAAAATAATAAATAAATAGAAGGTAGCTTTAATGTGCAGCTCAAGTTGCGCTCCATCGGTTTGAGTGTGAAAAATTTGATCATCTCCTTTCTGGAGGGCAAGTTTTGATTGGGAAGGACAGAAAATGGAGTTTGGCTGAAGGGAGGTAGGGAGAGGCACCTGGGGTGGTTATAGGGGAGGTGGGGGGAGTGCAGATTACGATGGGGGTGGTGGTGGTGGTGCTGGAAATAAACCTCTATTTGTCGGATTTGCCTGAGGCTGGCTCTGACCCAGGACGGGAGAGAGATAAGAAGCAAGGAGGAGACTGAGTTTAGGAGGGACGTGCATCTTCATAAATACATATTTAAAGCGCTCTCCTGGCATTCTTAACGCCACTGGGTCCTGGAAGTTGACCACCTTTAACAAAGCCATTTTAGCTCCTGCTGTAGTGGTTCTTCCTGGGTTAACCCTAAAATAAAAACCAGCCAAAGTGAGGATTTATGTCTATCCATGGGCCCTGGTGAATGAGGTGTCTGCTTACAGATCCAGTGGGTGGTTTAGAGAGGAAATAAATTTTTTTTTAATCTAATTCTTTTACATTGTTTTTGTTTGCTTCTCCGTCTTTGCTGGCTGAACAGCCTGCTCCTTGCCCTGTTCTTCTGTTGTTTTGTTTGGCAAGAATGTGGGTGAGCTGTCTCAGGGCTGTCTGTACTGTGCCTCCACTTTGCTACCTCTGAGAGGCACTGTGGCACTGTGCATTGAGCGCCTGCAGCCCGGTTTTGATGGCAGTTCTCCACCTGGAAGGAAGCTGATGAGATTTCCATGTCCCATCTGTAAAATGGGAACCATGTGAATCCTAACGCAGACCTGAGGGCTCAGGGAGGACACGTGTGAAGTTGCTTTGTCAACGCTTGTGGTATGGCAGGGAAAGGACTGGGTTACCTGAGGACAATGCATCTGCTCTTGGTATGCACGTGCTGAGTGATCCTCTGGCTCACCTGAGGTCACAGCTCAAGGTCGTCACTATGGTATCTAGGAGCATCATTTATTGGATGCTCTGCCTGAAGATCTGGACCAGGCAAGTTGGCATGATGGATAACTGGGTTTGTGCCTCCATCCTTTGGTATCAAACCAGTGTTTCCTCTCAAGATCATCATAACTGTAGGTCCACCAATCTCCCATCCCTTTGGGGAGCAGCTTTTTGATCCCTAACTTCTTGGGCATGTGAGAGTCTCCCCGTGCATACAATCAACACAATCTGTGGGTAAAGCAGAGCTCCACTGGTGGCCTTAGGGTCGTCCATCAAAACTGTGTGATGGATTCTAACCTGTGAAAAACACTAAAGAGGAAATACATATCATTGTTGTCTCCTGCCCTAAGACTACCCTACTCTTGACCTAGGACATTTGTGGAGGCCCACAAAAGTTTCCTAGTGAGATCTGAGCTTGCTTTACCCAGCAGAGCTGCATTAGAAGATGGCTTGACTATGTACATGGTTTCTAGGTGATTGGAAGGGTCTACACTTGGCAGAGCTAGGGGGAGGTCTTTTGCTCCACCCCTTGGCATTCCTATAAATAGCCCTTTAGAAGAGGCAGGAGGGGCCAGTGGATAAGGATCAAGGCCCTCCCAAGGCTATCCTGTGTTTCTATCTGTTTCTCTCCCCTCTATACTTCTATCTAAATCTCTTATCCCTCACTCCTCAAGAGTACCCCGAGGTAAAATGTGGGAGCTGGTCTCCCAGCTGGTCTCCCACAGACATTGGCTCTCAGAGTATAGTATTCAGACTAGCAAAATAGGCATCAACATCATCAAGGGAAGTTGTTTAAATGCTAAGACGCCAGTAGCCATACCCCAGAACTCTTGAACTAGATACTCTGGAGATAGGGCCCAGCAGTCTGCCTTCAGCAAGCCTTCTGGGGAATTGTGATGTGTCCTAACATGTGAGAACCATTGTTTTCACAATGGGCTACTCAGGAAGCCATAGTCACCTGTGTCCTTTGGCTCTATGAGAAACAGAGATGAGGAAGGCTGGGGGTGACTCAAGGGAAGAGTGCATACTTAGAACACAAAGCTATGAATTCAATCTCCAACACCACACACACACACACACACACACACTGGAGAGGACAGCTTTCAGACACTTTGAGGTATTGCCAGTACAGTCATCTCTTGTGGGACCTGGACTTCATTTTGTATGTATTGGTCTCTGTCAACTATACTAAAGAAAGTTGAAACTGTTTGCACTCACAAGTCTCTTCTTATAGTGTACCTCTAAGTCAATAATGTTAGGGCAAAACTCTTGGCCTGGTATGTGTTAATGGGGAAAAAAAAAGACAGGGTTTGGAGGGAAAACCGAGACATCTTTTGAGATTCTATAGTCCATGGGTAGAATTGGTTCCAGGAAGATGGCTTCAAAGCCGGAGGGGCGGGGAGAGGTTGTGGGTCCTATTTACCCATATGGTTGGTAGGGGCACAGAGTGGATTTAAGTCACAGATTTTTTAAAAATGATTTAATTATTATTGTAAGTTGGCAAATTATCAGTGTATATGTTTATGGGGTACAGTGCTGTTATTAATTATGAAGGTAACATATAATTAAATCATACTTATTAATACCTGTCATCTCAAATATTGATTTTTGAAGGGAGAACATGCCAATTTTACTCAATAATTTTGAGACATACACAACCCTATTTTTAACTATATTTGCCTTGCTGTACAATATCTATCATACGCAAAAACTGCTGTCCTATTCCTCCTGCCTACCTGAGTTTTGACCAACAACACCCCATTCCTCCAACCCCCTGGCCTTTCATGCCCGCTGCATGTGAGAATATTTAGCATTCTCTTTCTGTGCCTAGCTTATTTCATTTTACTTAATGAATGTTGTCTAATTCTATTCATATTATCACCAATGGCATTTCTCTTTGTAAGGATTGAATAATATTTCATCATGTGTATGTACCAAATTTTCTTTGTCACATCACTCACTGATGACCACTAAAGCTGATGTCCCAACCATACTGAAGCTTTCTCTTCTGCATCCTCATTTCAGGTTTCTTGAGAGAATCTCCAGAAAGAGTACTTCTGAGTCACGTGGTAATTCTAGTTTTAGTTTTTTGAGGAATTAGAAAACAGTTTTCCGCCGGGCGGTGGTGGCGCATGCCTTTAATCCCAGCACTCGGGAGGCAGAGCCAGGCGGATCTCTGTGAGTTCGAGGCCAGCCTGGGCTACCAAGTGAGTTCTAGGAAAGGCGCAAAGCTACACAGAGAAACCCTGTCTCGAAAAACCAAAAAAAAAAAAAAAAAAAAGAAAACAGTTTTCCAGAATGGCCATATTAATTAATTTACATTCCTATCAATAGAGTTATAATGTAGATTCATCTGAGGGGTTTGGGAATGAAGGAACCATAGACAGGGCAGAAACCAGAGGCAGCTTACCTAGTAAAGTCATTTCTTATCTGAATGCTACTTATTTTCTTCCCTTCCTGAGCCAGAGAGTGCAGTTCAGGTCAAAGAGAACTGACCTATGGGCAGGCCTTGCTTTGGGTCCCACCTTGCCACCAACGTGCTATGTCTTGAGTGAGTCGAGCATCTTGATCTCCGTTCCCATGAGCAGAAAAGGGGGTTGGGGGGACTGTGGGTGACAACATGATCCCTTAGGACTCTCAGCTCTGAAACTGACAAATTGACCTCCCATCCCAACAGCATATTACTACTTAGTTATCTGCTTCCATACCTCTCTTAGTGATCTGCTCCTTCCTAACCATCATGAGCCTCTCGCTCTCACCTCCATCATTTTTCTTATGTTTGAAATAGAGGGGAACAAAGCCTCTCCCAGCTCCCCGTGTCTCCCAGGGCTGGTTTCATCCCTGCAGCCTTCAAAGGAGCATGGCTACAGGGCCCAGAATGGCCAGCGAGAGTTCCACCAGCCTGGACCCTGTGCTCTGCAGGCTGCATCGGCTGTTTTCTCCCTGGAGCTGTGGGTCTCCCAGAGCTTGGCTACACCCAGTGCCTGGTCTCAGCTGCTTTTGCTTTCAGGATTCGCAACCTTGGGAAGAAAAGCTTATGATTTCTCTTCCTGGGTAAATGTGCATTTTGTTATCTGACCTCAAGAAATAGCATGAAATTAACTTATTTCCCCTACCGTTGGTTAAAAGAAATGTAATTTTTTTTCCTGTGGCTCTCCACACGTTTAGTAATATCTGACCATAAATAGTTTTAGGACTAGAGAGGGCCAAGCAAATAAAACAGCCTTGCCCATGGGCTGGAGAAAAAAATTCTGCCCAACAAATTTAAATTACCTTCCCTTTGATCATAACTCTTATTGGTGGCCTGAAGGGGGACAGCACCAGTGGGCTGAGGGCGGAGATTTCCATTTCTATCACTTTTCCTTCACCCGCTGAAGTGGCTATCTGGACTGTTGGTCATGTTCTCTAAGTGAGCTGTGCCGCTTTCTGCTTCCAAAATGTATGAGTGCCGTGCAGAAACAATGCTAATGAATCCTGGCTTGTTTCCCATAGGACCGCCATTCTAATACTAATATCTGAGAAGTCACAAAGGGGAGTGTGGGAACGCATTGTCCTTACCTTTTATTGGATTCTCAACCGGGGAAAAAGATGACTTCTTAGAATCTAGTTAAGGACAAGGGACACTGAGGCCTATAAATCAAGAGTTTATTCTTGGTGTTACTCAACTCTGAGGTTCTGTAAATCCAGGACTAAAGAATCCTTCTTAGGCTAATCCCACATTAGTGTCCTACTATGTGGCAATAAGCCCTTTCCCAAGTCAGTAGAGCTGATACCTCCTTACCCAGAAGACTTTGGAGGACGACAGTAATATTTCCCCACATCTTAAATCTTCCTTAATATGGGTAGTAGGGTTGAAAAAATTAAATGGTTGAGCCAGGTGGTGGTGGTGGTGGTGGTGGTGGTGGTGGTGGTGGTGGTGCACACCTTTAATCCCAGCATCCGGAAGGCAGAGGCAGGCAGATCTCTCTGAGTTCAAGGCCATACTGGTCTACACAGTGAGTTCCAGAACAACCAGGGCTACACAGAGAAATCCTGCCTTGGGGGAAAAAAAAGAGTATATTCTTATTGAGCTGGAGAGGTGGCTCAGTTGTTAAGAGCATTGACAACTCTACCAGAGGACCCGGGTTCGATTCCCAGCACCCATGTAGCAGCTAACAACTGTCTGTAACTCCAAGATCTGACACCCTCACCCAGACATACATGCAAGCAAAATACCAATGCAAATAAAAAACAAATAAATTTTTTAAAAAGCAATTGAATGGTTGACATAAAGAATGAAGTCAGGTCACTTACAAGAAGGTAAATGCAGTTGGGGACAATGATATTAAGTCTCAGAAAGACCGTGCTGTCTCTCATATGTGGTTTCTAGATTTTATATGAATGCATAAAACCGTGTATGTGTGTCTGACATGAGAGATAATAGAAACTGTCTAGGGAAACAAAGAGAACTAATGGAAGGGCAGGGATGAGGAAGGGTAAGGTGGGGAGTGTGGAGAGGGGACCACTGCTCAAGTGCAATATGTACTTGTGCAAAAATGCCCTTAGGTAACACAGTGCCATGATTATAGACAATGAAAAACGTTGAAGATTATGATACACATAAAATAAAACAAGACATGAAACTGACAATACAGCAGCATTAAAAACATTCACTGGCTGAGCTATGAATCACAGGCTGTAAGAAGCGAGCACCAGGAGCTTGTTCTCCAGTCACCGATGATGCAGAAACGAGGCACCCAAGGCCATCGTTTTGCCTACCTTGTCTCCAATGACAGTAATTCCCAAATCCCCCCTCCTTGATAACCGCCTGTTCTCTCTTTGACCCAGTAAAGACAGGTAGCTGGGGAGAGGTGGGATGTGGGAGCGCCCCTCTGCATGCCAATGCTTCTCATGAAGTCTTGCCTCCTCACACCCAACTCCACCAGAGAACCAGTCTGGGGAGGACAGGAGCCTCTCCAGTCTTGACATCTCCACATCAGTTGGGGGTTTCTGTAATAAGACTGCCTCTTCACTCAAAGTAGGAAAATGACTGATCTATATTTGATTAATTAAATAAAACAGCAGTCACACACACACACACACACACCCCTCTAGGAGAAAATGCTAATTTTAATTACATCTTTAACTTATCCTTGACTTCATTTTATCAGTGAAACTTTACATCATGGTCATCATGGTACACTGGGGCCTTTTTAATGATCTACTTTGTGCATGTGTTTTGTTTTGTTTTTCAAATGAATGCCTTGCCCAAGATCACACAGTGCAACAGCAGTAGCTATGAGGCCTGATTGCAGTTTGTGATGCCCAGTCCAAATCTGTTCCTTCTTGTGCCTGGAAGCAGTTGTGGCCAGGTGGCCTGTAAGTTCTGTTCAGAGATGCCTGGAGCCTCATTCTCTGTGCCCCACACCAGTGCAGTAATTGAAACAGCAGTCTAGGAACTGTAGCTTAGCTGTAGAGCCCTTGCCTGGCATGAATGAGATGCTAGATTCAATCCCTATCCACAGACAAAAACATCTACCATTAATAGAAATAGAAACACATTTTTAAAAGAGAATAAAAATATCAAAATGATACTTGGACTCACAAGAGGACAGGTTTTTACTTTGCTTCAGTTTTAGAGACAGTTTCAGTCATAGAGATGTACCAGGAACTTACCTTTGCTAACTTCCCAAACTATTGGGATAGTGTGTGCTGGGAAGTTCCCTTTTGTATCCTCCTTAAATTCACAGGTATTAAGGTACTTTACTTTGCTGGCAGAGCATATTTTGAAATTAATTTCTGTGTCCATGTTTTTGAGAAGCAGAAACCACTTTTATATTCCTCTCACTATTATCAAACCAAATACTATTTAAATGAGAAATTGTTTAAATTCATTGGAAGCAGTGCATGTTTTCTCTGAAGACAAATAAATTTTTATTTGGACAGACTCTCATATGGCCTCGAACTCAGTGTGTAACAAACCTTAAACGCCTGATGCTCCTGCCTCCACCTGCCTTGTGCCAATATTGTAAGAGTGCACCCCCACCCCCAGCTGGGGTTGGAACTCAGGGCTTCGTGCATGTTTAACAAGCATTCTGTCAATCAAACTCTACCCCTAGACCCAAAAACAGGATAAACACATGCTTATGCTGTCTCCTTCCTCGTCTCATTTATCTTCACAAAAATAGAGACTATGCAGCCATTCACATTGTGAGTTACCTGTTCCCCACTAGTCTTCATCATTAAAATCAACCAGGCAAACACATGCCCTTGCTGGTCTGAGATGATGGGAATAAAGAATGATATTTTCATGTTATAGCTTCAGTATCTGCTGGGGAAAGTTAACTGGTAACCTTGTCTTGGCATTTAAGTTCAAGGTTTCTTTCCATGATGGAACTGTGAAGAGTGTGCCCAGGAAGTCTGGTGTGCAGGGAGGGCTACTCTGTATTCTTTACCACACATCTAGTCTCTTTCCCAGCCTCAGCGTAGATCTGAAAACAAGTTTTGTTTGGGAATTAAAACAACCGTTTGCAGGAGTGAGGAAGGGCGTGGCTGCTCGCCTCGGAAGTCAGAGACAGGCGTCCCTGGACTCAGCTTGCTAGCAGGAGAAGCCAAGTTGATGACATGATCTGGGTTTGACTGAGAGTCCTGGCCTGAAAGAATAAGGTGGACTGTGGGGAGTGTTCCAGAACTGCCACCACCTCACCCTGAGTGGATAAAGATGCCCATGCTTCACATCAAAGGCCCCAGGACACGCCCAGGTGTGACAATGTTTGGGAGCAACTGCTTTATACTGTCAAGGAACACTGGTTGTCTTTACCAAATGAAGGCCTCTCCTTGAAAAAATAAAGATCTCAGCTCCAAATGCCAAGAAGACTCTTGCTCCCGGGGTCAGCTTACATTCAATCTTAAATAGCCATCTTAGGACCCAGGACATAGAGACAGAATTCTCCAAGCAGGTAACTGAGACATTCACGGGGGGTGGGGGGGGTGGGGGTGGGGGGGGGGATGTTTCTCATGGGGCCAGGTTCTTCCCTGGTCTTATCGTCACTCCAGATGCAAATGAAAAAGAGGGAACTGAGCCCCAGTTAGAGGCTTCTCTAGTTCTAGGGCAGGATCAAATGTGTAATGGGTTTGTAATAAATTTACACAGGCACCACACACACAAATAGGAACACTCATACCCATACACATAACAAGAAAAAAAAAAAGCCTATGCTGCAAACTGTGGACCATATTATTTAGCTAGGATGGAACCTTCACGTTTGTTCTATGAAAGGTCAGGTGGTAAATGGAATAGATTTCTCAGATCATAGCATCTGACAAGCTAGTTGGCTCATTGTGCTGTATCAAGAGCTGTAGACAACATGTACACACACATTCACACACGCTGGAACACACTGGCACACACACTAACACACTGACACACACAGGTTCACATACACACACACATTCAAACACTCACACATTCAAACACACTGACACACACAATCTTACACTCAAACACATATTGACACACACAGACACACACACACACACACACACACTTAAGCAAACACGGCTCCATTCCTGTGGAGGCCTCAAAGGTTTCCTAGTGAGATCTGAGCTTGCTTCACCCAGCAGGGCTGCATTAGAGGATGGCTTGACCATGTGCACATGGCTATCAGGTGTTTGGAAGCGTCTGTACTTGACTGAGATAGGGGGAGGTCTTTCGCTCCACCCCTCGGCATTCTTTAAAAGGCCCTTTAGAAGAGCCAGAAGGGGCCGGTGGCTATTGATCCAGGTCCTCCCGAGGCTATCTGTGTTTCTATTTGTTTCTCTCTCCTCTATTTTTTTATCTAAATATTTCTCCCTCCTCCCTCCTCAAGAGTACCCTGGGGAAAAAGTGGGAGCAGGCTTCCCACAGAGAAACCGGTAGGCCTCCCACACATTCCAAAAACAAACTTTATTTACAAAGGCAGCCATATGGCCATGGTTTTCTGACTTCTTGTCTGAGAGCTTCTTGAAATAAATTTATTGCAGTGGGAAGATGGGGAGATTGATCACAGAAAGAAAAGGGGAGGCAGTCAGCTGTAGATGAGGAGCTCTCACTCATGATTCCCACTCCTGTGACTCAACGTCTAGAACTGCGCTTTTCAAAATGACTCATGTCCTCCAATTGGAAACTAGAGTGAGTCAGTGGAGAACTTGGAGTGCCTTGATCTAAAATACAACTTTTAAATGAGAGATGTTCCTCAGAGAAAAATAAATCTCACGTGTGCATTATTCCTGTACATAATGTATCCATAACTCTAAAATGAGTATGCTTATGTACTTGTGGTGTGGTATCCAAGAGGATTTCTTCCAAATCTGTGGGTGCTCAAGTCCCTTCTATAAAGTAACTGTTTGCACATAACCTTATGTTATGTTAGCACAGCCTCCCTTAGACCTTAAATCATTTCTAGCTTACAAAGGATACTTATGCCAAATGTATTTGTTATACTGTAATATTTAGGGATTAATAACAATAAAACATCTGTATATTAAATTAAAGGCATACACATTATATATGTATATATGTATATATGTATATGTATACATATAGTGGTACTGGAGATTAAACCCAAGGCCTCATGATACTGGGCACTGACCTGTAGGATGAGCCCTCCTTTATTTTTTCTATCTAAATTGGTTAAATCCACAGAAATAGAACCCAAAGATCCAGAGAACCAACTATGTGCCATGAATTCAATAGCCAAACTTCATTTTCAGTAGTTACTTTCACAAGTAGTCAAGCTGTGTTGCTCTATGTCCTGCAATTGAAACAGGTATCCCAGGTTCACACTGTATCTATTTGTGACCCAGCACTGGTCTATGCTAGATGAGTGACCCACAGGGGCAGGATGGGACTTGTGGCCCTCTGGCTGCACGCACCAGAGGGCTTGTCTGTCAACAGAACACTACAAAGAGTTCCGGAGCCCAGGTCCTGAAGACAAAGACTAGAATCTGAGAAGGTCAACATCATCACAGGTTTGGTGGGTGGACAGGAGACATTCAGCGAGCTGGAAGAGAGACAGAACAAGCCATAAAACAGACAAGAGAGCAGCTCGGAGTACAGTCTGGAAACCTTGAACTTCACATCTGCCGGGATGCCCCTTGAACTTTACATCTGCCAGGATGCCCCTTTCAAAGGCCGTCTGACCCCATTTCCTGGCTGCAGGCTGTCTCTCACACAGTGACCCATTCCGGTGAATCTGCAGAGTGGCCAGCTCACCTTGGGTCCGCGGCATAAAGTAGACTGCCCAGAAGGAGGGTTAGTAAGACTGCCACCATGCCGGTGTGAAGCATGGACTGCCCTCTGAGTGCCTCTCAGCAGTGTTCTCAACACAAGGTAGAGGCTGGTTGAGGAATCCTTCCAGGCAGCCAAGTTTTAATGCCAGGGCTTTGAAGTTCATCTTTCAGGTTCAAATGTCTGTTATCTCATTTTATGACTATGTAATGGCGCTCTGTAATTAAAACGGCCTAATCTCTCTATAAAAAAGTCATTTTGTAAGATAATCTAGTCTTCCTTCGGGAACACTGTCGGCACTCGCCTGCCCACCCCACCGTCCTATTCCCCACCCCAAACATTTTCCTCTGGCTGCCATAAAAGGTGGGTGGATGGAATCATACGAATTCTAAATTACTTGTAAAAACTGACATTGCTTTGCTGCAAGCCAACGGCTCTGAAAGCTGTGTCAGCTAAAGGTCCCCCACCAGCCACTCTGAAGAAGTTACTGCTGTCCTAGCTGTCCTGCTAATTTAAGCAGGAACTGTAATTCGATGTAAGTGGTCCTGTTTCCACAGAAATGAATGGCGGCAGCTGTAGAGAGAGCCAGCCGTTCCAAACCCTTTTGGCTACCGGCACTCTACAAGTTAGCAGTATGGAGTGAGGCCCAGATCCAGACTTCTGTCGGCCTCATTTCATATCTGTGGATGCACAACACTAAATCCAATCTTCTAACGCCTTGCTGTGATGGGTGCGAAGCCAAGCACATTCCGACTTTGATGCTGGTGCTGTCTCCTGAGAAGAAGGGCACTCTGTGTGTGTGTGTGTGTGTGTGTGTGTGTGTGTGTGTGTGTGTGTGTGTTTCTCAAGCACTTGGCGTTAAGAGGGAAAAAATAAGGATAAATTTGGGCAGAAACTTTTTTTAAAAAGTAAAAAGCTATGCCTATAACAAAAAAAATGGAAATCTAAAGATGATTTTGATGAGGTTTTTTTTGTTTTTTTTTTTTTTGTTTACTTCTCTAGGAAAGGAGTATATTGCTTGTGTTTTGAAAGCCTGACCAATGATAGTGCCCCAGTATGAGAGTCTCCTGATAGGAGGGGCTGTCTTTGGGAGAGGGGTATGTAGGTTTATCGGTTTCCAGGTAGGCAGTAAAAGATAGTCACATTGGGCATAAGAGGTCGTTCTGTGGGCATTGTACTTGCAGCAATAGCCTAAAGACCTGAATTTGATCCCTTGATCCCACATCATGTTCATAGGAAAGAATCAACTCTACATATTTGTTCTCTGGCTGCAGCATGTATGCATGCATAACCACTAATAATAATTTTAAAAGGCATCAATATTGAGATATCACATCCTGTACTACTGTGGGAGGGACATACACAAAGTGTAGATGACTCAATTTCTCCATGAACTTGCAATATGATTGGTGTGTGTGGGGGGAACTATACTAACTCAAAAATAATATTGTATGAATTGAGTTCAATAAAAAGAAAAACTTACTCATGATGGGAAAAGTGTCACCTAAAACCTTCACTTACTTCAAACCTGGAGCCATATCACAGGATGGATGATGTGACCAGCCTGAGGTTACCCACTAGCTGGCCATCTGAGAGCTCAGGGTCTATGCCATCTCAATCCATCCCGACCGCAGTGATTTAGGTCAAGGTTCTATTGCTGTGAGGAAACCATGACCAAGACAACTCTTGTACAAGGAAGCATTTCACTGGGGGCTTCCTTGATTACAGTCTTAGAAGGCTAGTCCATGATCATTATCGTGGGGAGCAGACAGGCACGGTGCTTGAGCAGTAGCTGAGAGCTTTGCATCTTGATATACAGGCAGCAGACAGAGAGACGGGAGTAAGGAGACTGGGCCCAGCATGGGCTTTTGAAACCTCAAAGCCTACTAGCAATGACACACCTCCTCCAACAAGGCCACACTTCCTAAAGCATCCCAGACAATTCTACTAACTGGGGACCAAGCATTTGAATATATGAGCCTAAGGAGGTCATTCTCATTCAAACCACTATACCCTAGAAGGAATGAGAACATTCTAAATGGACACTTGTGTTCCTAACTCTGGCTATCTGGTCTGTTGAAATATGGCACCCCAGGTAACTAAAAATTCTCCCCAGCAATATCTTGCTGGGAGAAGACAATGGTTAAAGCCTCTCCCAACCAGAGGAGCAACTTGTCTACCAGCAAGGGTCATATGGTGCTGAAAACTTGCCACACCACCTTACAATGGAGAGTGGAGCCATGGTAGTGATGGCCAATGAGTGGGAACTCACCTTGAACATAACTAAATCGTGCATATCTCTTGCCTTGTATTTAAATCTTATTTTTATGTCAGGAACCTGAGGGTGGACTTGGGGTTCCCTAGATCTCTTTGCCCCTCTTTTCAACATGGTCATATCAAATAAATCTCATTTTTCTGCCTTTCACTATTAAGTGCGTGTGTGTGTGTGTGTGTGTGTGTGTGTGTGTGTGTGTGTGTGTACATGCATGTGTGAGTGCTATGGCACATGTGTGGAGGCCAGAGGGCCATTCCTGAGTTGGTTCTTATCTTCCACCTTGCTGAGAGTCAGGGTCTCTTTTGTAGTTCCTTTTATACTGTGTACTCTAAGCTGCCTGGACTCTGAGCTTCTGGTAGATTCTCTTATTCACACCTTCCATCTCACTGTAGAATGCTGGGATTATAAATGCATGCTATCATTCGCTTTTTGTAAGTGTTAGGCGATGGAAGTCAGGTTGTCAAACTTTCATGGCAAGTACTTTTCCACACTGAGACATCTTCTGACAGCTAATTTGGTTCTTTGCATTGGCTTATGGAGGATGAGTTACTGACTCCAGTAGCAAAAGTTTGTTAGCAACTGGTGGCAGGTGACCAGTCCAGACTGGCTTTCTGTAGAAGGATTCTGGGGCCTATCGTGGTGGTGGGTCCAGGAAGGATATGGTGGGTCCAGGAATCTCTCAATGATTGGCACTTTTTATCTCATGAGTCACAGTCCAGGAGCATTGGAATTGGGGCCAGCCTGTGTTTCCTGCTTTCTGATGGTGTCACCTGCATTGGTCCCCTCTCCAGGCCAAGCACATCCTCTTCACCAACTGCTGTCTTTGAGAACTACACTTGCAACCAGCCATTAGGGTTTATAATAAGCAAACTTGATTTTTAAAAACACTTTTAAAAATTTATAAACTTAGAGGGGAGACTAGGTATGGTGGTATATGCCTTTAATCTCAGCGCTCGGGAGGCAGATACAGGCAGATCTGTGTGAGTTCAAGGCCAGACTGGTCTAAATAGTGAGTTTCAGGACAGCCAGGGCTATGTATAGAGACTGTGTCTCAAACAAAACAAAAACCAAAAGAAAAACTAAAGAAAACATCAACAAACAAACAAAAACAAAGCTTGGTGAGGAATTGTTCAGTACAAATTGTAGCAGCAAAGCTTTCTTGAAAGATGACATACTTAGGCCTCAACAAAACTTTGAGATTTGATTGTTTCAAGGAATAGTGATGGCATTTCAGAAAAAACTCTATGATGCCAGCTCAAGACGATCCCTCTCCCTAGCTTTGCAGTTTCCCAGCAAACATGTACTTGGCTTGCTATCCGACCCAAGCAGGGTGTATCTGCAGAACTTCAGAATCTCTGTGGACGGCAGTAAGGGACCAGAATCTGTCCTCGTACCAGACAGTGTTTTCTCTGAGCTTGTTAATGGCCCTGAAGCATGGTGGAGGCCAAAGGGGGAAAGACTTCTTTTCTCAGGCAGATGTTTACTGGTCACTGTGTGTGACCATCAACTGTGCCATATTTAAAGGTGAAGATCAATGTGCATATGAAAGAGAGAGATAGAGACAGAGAGAGTACACACCTTAAATGCCTAAGAACTAACTTTCCTTGAATTTTCTCATTTAAAAAAATGGACTGGTCCCATATAAACACAGCAGCTTTGCCTGGAATTTTGATTTTAGTTAAGTCTCAATCAGGGAGCTACAGATATTCAAGGGATCAAGACAGGCAATCTAAGTTTATGATAATTGTTTAGCTCATTTTTAGCAGGGCTTACTTGCCTTCTGGTGCACTCTCTTGTTATTGCCTCTTCTCTTAGTGATTTTGATATTCTTCACTATAGCTAAAGCCTTGGTTCTTTTAATGTAGCCCATTTTAATCTTTAAAGTGCCATGTAGGCAAGAATTAATCTCTGGTGGAATTTTTCCATTTGGCTGATGGAAGAGATAGCAGAGGAGATATAGAGCACCTGAAATGCTATGAAGTAGCCAGAAAAAGAACCATTGCCATGAATCCCTGTATCTAAAGCTGTTGTATTCTAACATGGTCCTTTGGAATCACTGGGAAAGACTGAGAAAGACCTGGGATTTGGTGGGAGGCTCCAGTCCTAGAAATCCTGAACAGTACTCATATTTCTAATTGTTCCTGTAATATAGATCCTCTTGAACCAAGTTTCTGTGTGTTTATATGGTGATGGAGAAAGGGGATGAGAAATAAATAAGGGATAGAGTTAGAATAGTGTATTCTCACTTGATTCAATTAAAACTAATGAGACTGTAAGAACACCACTGACAACATCTGGCATGAAATAAAGAATGCTGGGAAATCACTTTGCCCCTTGGAGAGTGATAACCCCCATGGATACCAACAGAAACAAGATAGAACTGTGTACTGAGCTACTGCTATGATGCCAGGAGCTGAGGTAGGCATCTTCATAACAGTCACAAAATTTTCCCAGAGTCCAGCAACATAAAAATGAGATTAGAAGGGCCTGCAGGAGTTCCCCACTGTCCCATAAGAGACAGCTTGCTATAAGAGGTCCTGGTTTGCTGTGATGTCATATGACCTCATCATGTTTAAGAAAGGACAATTCAATGAATCCAAGTAGAAAATAGGGAATTGTTAAAATTTGGATCTTGGGACCAGCGAAATGACTCAGTGGGTCAAGGCACTTGCCACCAGGCCTGAAGACTTGAATTTGATCCCCAGGACCCACATGGTGGAAAGAGAGAACTGATTCCTGCAAATTGTCCTTTTGACTTCTGTGAATGACTCCCAAAATAAATAAATAAAATTATACACACACAGACACACACACAGACACACAGACACACAGACACACAGACACACACACACACACACAGACACACACACACACACACACACACACACACACACACACATTTTAATGCAGATCTTTGCAGGAATGCTACGTGGAGTAAAGACAGGATTTCTTAATTTTGATTCCACATCAGCATCTCCAGGGGGGAGTTTAAAAATGCCTTGATGCTTCAGTTCATCCCCAGACACAGTTAAGCAGAGAGAAAAGCCACCAGTCCAGCCTTTCTCAATATCTCCCAGTTATCCCAAAGGGCTAGAGTAGAATATAACGGCTCTAGATGCAGGAATTCATGCCAATGAACTTTTTTTTTTTTTTTTTTTTTGGAAGTGATCTCATACACCCAGCTTCCCATCTCCCCCATCTCTTCTGTTTTCACTCTTGCTAGCAAAGGGGAGGAGAGCCATAATGGGGCTCCCTTATCATTTACAACAGGGTGATTGCTACTGGGGTGGGGGAAAGGGACCATTAATAACAACAGGCATAAGCAGCAAACATTGGCAACAGGTTTGTTTCTGACAAAGACTTAGCGGTGCATGATCATGACATGCCAAAACATTAGGCAGGAGACTCCTCACACATGACTGGCTCAGATCACTTTGCCAGCAGATATCAGCAGGCTCTTGGGAGTAGCTCCTACAGAAAGCCGCTTCCCAAACAGAGCCTTGTGCTCTACTTTGGGGGGGAGAAACAAAAGTGATGTGCAATGTCAAAACATTCCCATGTTCTGAATGACCCAATGCCATATGGGATTCTATGAGCTAGAAAATAGTTGATTAAAATTTCAGTCACTTCAAAAAGCTTATCTCCAAATCTGGCATCCTTAAGCCGTGGCTGCTTCTAGAGTTGGACTATATCCTCATGAAAAATGACAAGGTCTTGCTCCGAGTCGGGGCCTCTGCTTTGGGATTTGATCTCACTCTCTCTGGAACATGAAGAAATGTGGAGCATCATAGAATTATAAGCAAATATCCAGACCATGTTATGTTTAAAATACAAATGCATTTTTCCATAGTAAAGTGAGACAACGGAGACTGGGTAATATTTTGTGCATCATTTCCAGGATTTCCCCATGATATATGTGCAAAGAGTCAGTCTTTTCTGGATGTTCTTAACTGAGTGAGAGAATTAGCAAGCATGAAAAGGCAAATTGAGATTTGATTGTCAACAAGCTGACTCCACAGTAGGAATGAATGCTTTCAATAATTTTTTAATGTGAAATAGATGCACATAACAGAAAAAAATCAAAATAAATAAAAGACTTGGCTCAATGGTCTGTCATAAAGAATATTTGCAGATCTACCTCTAGGGAAAGATAGGAAATGTTATCAACTTTTTGTGTGAGTCAGGTTTCTGCGGCTGTGAAAAAATACCTGAAAAAGTCACCTAGGAGGGGAGAGGTTTACTTGGGCCCATGGATTTACCATGGTCACTTGGTTCTGTTGCTTCTGGGCCTGCACCATGGTGGGAGGGTGGGGGGCGAAGTAAAGTGGTTTCCCTCATGCATAGGAGACAGAAGGGAGGAGCAGGAAGGGATGAGGGACAGAATGCACCCTTCGAAGGCACATCCCCAATGTCCCACTGCCTCCAGCCAGGCCCCATTCCCTAAAGAACTCAACAGTACCAGTAACTGGGGACCAGCCCTTCAGCACACAGCCTCGGAGGGACATTCCACTTCCAAAATGTAACATAGTCTTAGGGAAAGAAAACTCAGATTGAAAGAGGCTAGAAAGGCTGCCCTCTTGAAATTCTGCCTATCCACTAAGAAAAACATTTAAAACAAGTTCTGGCAGATTCCCAAGAAGAAGAACGGGAAATGCTGAGGGTGAAAGAGGCTTTTCTTAGCTGTCTTAGATGTTCCTGGCTGTCTGAACACATTTTTGTGTCCTCCTCCTCCTTCCTGTTCTCTGACTGGAGAACCCGGCCCTTTGCATCTTCAGGCGGAACTTGATACTGAGCATCCAACCAGACACTTGGATCATCATACAACCTAAAAACAAACTGAGGCCCCAGGAACCTTCTCTCTGTGTCATACTCCATTCTTACAAGACTGTTAGCTATGGCAGCGAAAGGAACTCCAGTTCTTCCCGGCTTCCCTCACAGGACATTTCAGGGACCTACTTCATATTCAGTGACAATCATCCGCACACCTCTTGCCTCTCCCAGGCTCTGCATCCAATCTCTGGGCCTGAGCTGTATAAAAAAGAGAGGGCCACCTGCCCAGGGAGGGCACTGCCCACCGTGGACTGGGCCCTTCCACATCAATCATCAATTAAGAAAACGTCTCACAGGCTTCCCTAGAGGCCGATCTCATGGGGATGTTTCCCCAACTGAGGCTCTCTCTTCTCAGATGATCTCACCTTGTGTCAAGCTGACACAAAACCAACCAGCATGCATGCATTCACACATATTTAATAAATTATTATATGTGTATATAATTTTTTTCTTTCTTTCTTTTCTTTTCTTTTTTTTTTTTTTAGCAAAATCACCAGTTGTATTGTTACAACCAAGATTCTTACATGATCTGTATTCTATTAACAACAGCAATTCAAAAGATTACAAAATAATATGTATGGTATTCAAGAAAGCAAATTGAACATATTTTTCAGCAAACAAGTAACTGGAAATAAAACAAAACATTGAAAAAAACTTTTTGTTTTGTTTTGTTTTTGAGACAGGATGTTATATAGCACAGGCTGACTTTCAAATTCTAATCCCCCTGCCTCCATGTCCTGAGAGCTGGCATTGCAGGCCTCCATCACTGCTCAGTGTTGGTGATTGAGTCCGGGCCTATGTGCACACAAGACAAACACTCAAACAATTAAGCTATGTCCCCAGCCCTTCAAAATTAAAAATTTTGATAAATATGAAAATTATACTCAATGTATCTTTAAAAATTCCCCTCTAAAATAATTAAATTTATATAACACGGTTAAAATACAGACAATATTGAATACCAACATTTCAAAGCAAAGTTACTTAGACAAACATCTTTTGAAATAAAACTTTGCATTTATTTATTTGTTTGTTTGTTTATTTGTGTAATGTATACATGTGTGTGCTATTGAACAACTGTGGAGGAGGTCAGAGGACAACATACAGAAGGAGAGTCTCTCTTTCTACCATGTAGGTTCCAGGGATCAAGCTAGGGGGTCAGGTTTGGTACTGTGTGCCCATCCTACCGAGCTACACGAACATTCCATTTTGATTAACTTTTCTAAGCACTCATTTGTTAAGCAGTTTTATTAAAATTAAACTGTATAAATATCTTTACTCCTTGGATATTGTATTTAGATCCTCAAATGCAAGAGCAAGGTTAATTGTTTAATATTGCAAAATTTTCCTCAGGTCCCACTAATTCATGAGACCCCTGGAACCATGAGTAGAAATACAAAAAGAAACAGGAAAATGGGTTTTCAAAATAGTTTTCACTGTCCAGGAAAATACTTTTTCTTGTTATGCCGGAATCACTTCTTTTATGCAGAGAGAAGGCTTTACTGGGTGTTAAGTGATAGTCAATATCGGCTGTGATTTTGGAACCTAGCCTCTGTGCTCACACCTGCCGGCACTCCAAAGCAGTCTCTCCTGCAGAAGCCACACTAACACAACAGCACTAACCACTCACCTTCATAGCTGATGCCCAACTGAGGCCTTAGGGAGGTAAAGGCAGGAGGATCGGGAGGTCAAGTCCAACCTTGACTCTACTACCAACTGGAAGTCAGCCTAGACTACATGAGATCCTGTCTCTAAAAACAAAATCAAACAAAAAAGCAAGCATAGGATAAAAAAAGGTGGAAATGTAGGGTTTTTTTTTAGGGCCTAAGGGGTGGATGTAGTGATGGGTTGCATTCTGAAATAACCCTAACCCTAACCCTAACATTGGACCTAGAGAGACACTCCAGTTTTTCACGAAATGCAACTGTTTTGAATTTTTGTGACATCTGAGGTCTCAAGCCTTCTTGCCAGTTTTTTTTTTTTTAAAAAAAAACACATTTTCCCCATTTATATATTCATTTATATTACCATGGACTCTGTTCTGATACAATCCTTCCTCTGCATTCTTCACATTTGACCTTTAGTCTTGGTTCTTATTTTGTACTTGACGTTGAGATAGTCCTAACTGTCTATGGGTATTTCACCTGTCATCCCATCTAAATTGCTTGAAGATGACTTTTTCCAATATTGTGTCCTACTGGGCTGCTTCTTGGCTTCTGAGTCTGCAGTGGTGATCTGCTGCTCTTTTCAGTTGTTTTCAGGAGAATGGGCCCAAGGCCCTCCACTCACTGACTGAACACTTCGTTGACTTACTCTCCTTTCCTGTTAAGGTGTTCCCTTTGCTGGATGGATCAGCTCTCTTTGGACCTCTCCAAACTCACAGCTCTCATTCTTCACTAAGTAACTTCAATCAAATATGCACCAACAGCTCTATGCACCTACTATTACCTAATGTAATTGCAAGCATCTGTGGACTTGCAAGCTCACTTTCTACTGGGTGTTTTGTGGATCTTCTTCTATCTTAGTTATATTTTATCTTCTTGTATAAAGATAACCTAATTTTATTTCTCAAAATGACATTAAAATGGTATTTTAATTACACACCTCTATCAAAAGTTACAAGTGTATAAAGTAAAATGTGAAATTCCCTGTATCATTTCAACCCTCATACCTGACCAAAAATTTGGTTAACTGGATTTGGCCCTTGCTTTCTATGTACACATGTTTGCAAAGGCTTTTGTAAACAGTTTTGTTTCTTCTTCTGAGGCAGGGTCTTCCTATGTAGCCTAGGCTGGTCTGAAACTCAGTGTGTAGCTCAGGTTGGCCTCAAACTTGAGATCCTCCTGCCTCTGCCTCCCAAATTCTAGAATTACAGCCTATGTGTCACCACATGTGGCTTAAAGCATTCTTTTTCCAATACTGGGCATTGTACAAGGCCTTGTACATGCTTGGTAAGTGCTTTACCAGTGAGCTCTATCCTGAACCTTAGTACTTTTCTGAACACACAAAAGAGTGACCTTTCTCAATGTCCTCTTTTATGGTTTTGCTTTGCTTGCGTTCCAATGTACTATGGGTACTGTTCCACATCAGCACATCAGAATACTTCACTCTTTAAATGCTGAATATAGAAATAAGCAAGATGTGAATACAACCAACAATTAAAGTAACACAAAATACTAAAACGCCAAATGCAACGAGCGTTTTGTGTATGCAACTGCTCAGCTGGAAACAGCATTATAACAGTCAGTTTGGGTTGTCAACATGACTGGACTGAGAGATGCCTAGAAATTAGCAAAGCACACTGTGTCTGTGAGGGTGTTTCCAGAGATCCCTGGTGGCTGGGTCAGCTAACTGAGTGGGGAATGCATGCTTTGACATTGCCATTTCTGCCATCTGTGGTCAAGGCAGAGGAAAGTGCAGAGGAAGGGGACGTTTGAGAGCAGGCACGCTCCACTTTTCTTGAGCACATGCCTTTTTCTCTTTTCTTCTGCCCTTGCCTGGGAACATAGATTCTAGGTTTCTTCAGCCTTTGAATGCAGACCTGCGGTGATGGCTCTCTAGAGAAGCTGCCTCATTACCTCATCTTGACCTCAGCAGCGCTTGGCTCTAGCTCTCCAGCCTGCAGTTGGCCAGGGTGGACAGCTCAGCATCTTGTCATCCAAGCAGATCTCACCAATCCCCTCACAGACGTGTTTGTTCTGTGGCCCTAGAGAGCCCTGAAACAATAAAGCTCCAAAGAGTTATGATAATGGTTGAAAAGTTACGAAGCTTGAAGTGCTCTGAAGTATATCTAAGAGATCTATAACAGCAGCAATAAGAATTGTTATTATATATGTGGTGGTATTGTGTTCCCCAAAATATTGTGCACCCTAATAAACTTATCTGGGGTCAGAGACAGAACAGCCACAATATTAAACATAAAAAGTTAGGCAGTGGTAGCACACGCCTTTAATCCTAGCATTCCAGAGGCAGAAACCCATCTGTTCAAGGATACGGCCAAGCATGGTGACTCACGCCTTTAATCCCAGAAAGTGAGCCTTTAATCCCAGGGAGTGGTGGTAGAAAGCAGAAAGGTATATAAGGCGTGAGAACCAGAAACTAGAAGCATTTGGCTGGTTAAGCTTTCGGGTTTCTAGCAGCAGTTCAGCTGAGATCCATTTGGATGAGGACTCAGAGGTTTCCAGTCTGAGGAAACAGGACCAGCTGAGGAACTGGCGAGGTGAGGTGGCTGTGTCTTGTTCTACTTCTCTGACCTTCCAGCATAACTTCCCCAATAACTGGCCACAGGTTTGATTTTTATTAATAAGACTCTTTAAGATTCCTGCTACAAATTTATATCATAATTGCTAATTTATCCATCTGCTCTCCTACTGATACTTATGTTTTTTTCTACATTTTTACTTTCTCTAAATAATATTATGATGAGGGTCCTGACATAGCCTGTATCTTTACTTACTAGATGATGCCTGCCACTGATGTATCTCTCCAACAACAGTGTAAGAGGATCTACATGACAATTTTAAAAGTGCCTTTGATTATGTAAGGCATATGTACAGAGAATTTGAAAAATGTCGGAAACTACCAAAATGTTTAACTTTGTCCTAACTTCACCATAATTCAGAAACAGAGCAATTGCTAATAATTCAATATATTGAATTAGGGATAATTTTACTGAAAACATTTATGTTCTCTTTTTTCCATGTGCTATTACAAGCAAAAACTTACCTGTGACATTAAATACATAATCACACGAACATTATCTCTTCCCTAAAGTTTCCAGTTATTGACCATTTATGCCATTTCCACTTCTTTTTTTTTAACCAGATATATACATCCTCAGTTAGCTTTTTTAGAGGATGTGATTTATTTTTATTTATGTGTATGTGTGTACAGGTGCCTGTGCAAGCCACAGGAGGGTGCCTGCATGTATGTCTGTGCACTACATGTGTGCAGGGGCAGAGGCCAGAAGAGGGCATAGGATCCCCTAGAACTGGAGTTACAGACAGCTGTGAGCCATCATGTGGGTGCTGGGAATGGAGCCTGGATCCTCTGGAAGAGCAGGAAGAGCTCTCGACTGCTGAGCCATCTCTCCAGTCCTACAGTTAGCTTTTGAATATAAGTTTTTGTCCAAATTTCTGTCTCACTTAAAACAGGAAAAACATAAGCTTCTGGTTGTCCTGGAGCTGTCAGAGACAGTTGTCAGCAATGTCATTGACACCCAGGTCAGGAGCAGTGCCCAGAGGTCAGCCTTCATCTTCATTTTCATTTCATCTCCAGCACAGAGCTCAGTCACCATTGTAGGACTCAATAATGTTTACACTGGAGCCTTGCTCTGTGTACCCAGCTGGTCAAATACTACCATTTCACACTTTTTACAGGTTTTTCCTTCCAAATTCTTTATGACAACTCTTGAACTTCATGTGCGTGTGTATGGGAGCATGAGTGTATATATGGGAGTGTGTGTGTGAATGTATGAGTGTGTGTATGTTTGTGAGTGTGAACATATGCATGTAGATGTGTGTGAGTGAATGTATATGAGTATGTATGAGTGTGTGTATATGTGTTGAGTGTGTGAGTTTGTATATATGAGTATGTGTATGTGAGTATGTATTTATGTGTGCATGAGAGAGTGTGCATAAATATGTGTGTGTGAATGTGTATGTGCATGAGTGTGTATCTACATGAGTGCTTGTGTGAGTATGTGTTTGTGTGTCTGAGAAAGAGAAAGAGAGCTCAGTGAACCATGTAAGACTGAAATGGCCATGAATCTGAATTCTGGTTTTTGTTTAGGCAGATGCTGTGTGGTTTGGGTAAGTGATGCATCCCCTCTGTGTCTCAGGATCCTAACCAAAAAACCAGAGGTGTGTATAACAGACCTCCTCGCAATGTGGTGTTTAGTAGTGACACACAGAATGAAATCACTATAAAATAATTCAGGCAATAGAAAATTCATCTGCAAGCATGCCTGGGATGACCATGTGTGGCTAGTTTAAAGAAGACTTGATTAAAGAAGAAATCTCCTTTGTTAATCACGCTGAAGTTAGCTTTCCTCCTACTCTGAGGGAGACGACAGCACTGATTTTATTCTGTAATGCAACCTCAGAATAAAAGGCAGTGATTGTGTGTGTGTGTGTGTGTGTGTGTGTGTGTGTGTGTGTGTGTGTGTGTAAAGGTGGGTGTGAGAGGCAACGACTAAGGAGCCAGAAGTACCTTCTACCTAAGGCCTGTCAATAGATTTGGTCAAGAATTCACATCAAGGAAGTCAGGCACAAAATACCACCATTTCTTTAGCCACAGGCAGAGAGTTTATGTCAGTTTCTTTTTCCTGCTTTCATCCATATGCAAGCAAGTGATAACATGTACTAAGTTAAATAATGCATGGTACTCCAACTATTCTTACTTTCTATCCTTTGGTTATTGTAATTACATGTAATTTTGTGATGGATTTTCTATTTTTTAAGAAATCGCACTTTTGTACTTGATCCAGCTAACAGGATTTTCTTACATTACTTCATAAAGAGACCATCTTTTAAACTTCTAATGTTATTTCCTATTCATTAGTACATTTGCCTGTGGGGTATGTTCATAAATGGGTTAAAGTTACAAAGTTATGCTTATAAAAGCTCATGGTAATTGGAGTATCAGGAGGATTTATTAATTTTGAAATCTTAAAAGAGCAAAAGCTAAAATGAGATTGGATTAAGTATATTCTTGCATGCAGTTATTCTAAACACCCTTAAGGACCAAAGACTAACTTACAGAGGACATTATGCAAATGTGGATATATCTCTAAGTGCCTTGTAGGCTTGCTGATGTAATATTTTACATGGTTAGTTAAGTACATCAAGAAAAAAGGTTGACCTTGATAGGGTATAAAGGTGCTTATTTCAAAACAACTGCTTTATTTTCCAGGCCACTGCCGTCCAATCAAGAAGGCAAATGGAATCAAGA
This sequence comes from Peromyscus maniculatus bairdii, assembly GCF_049852395.1. NCBI lineage: Eukaryota > Metazoa > Chordata > Mammalia > Rodentia > Cricetidae > Peromyscus > Peromyscus maniculatus. The sequence continues at coordinate 46,798,723 of NC_134860.1, read as the reverse complement.
AGCCCTCTCATTAGCATCGTAGACAGCCGAGCATCTGCAGCTCCGCGGGAAACCAAGCGTATTCTTTATAACACACCCGTGTCTCCCATTATTGTATTCGTCGTCTAAATATCACATGTGCATGGGTGATCCTCAGAGACCACACGGTTGCAATATGCAGAAATACTTCCTAGGCATGAATGATCCCAAGAATTCTCTGGGCAAGTTTTTTTGTTTTAAATACAGGTCACCGGGTCCCTTGGGGATTTATCTCAGCAGATTTTTTTTTTTTAATGATGGGCTTAAGAATTACAAGTTTAAAAACACGTATTTTAAAATTATGTCTATGTGTGTGTAGGGGGGCGTGTACAGAGGTGTGCAGGTGTCCTCAGAGGCCAGAAGTCTTGGACCTCCCTAGAGCAGTCTCTACAGTAGATGACTGAGTAGTCACCGTGGGTGCGGGGAAACGAACTCCGGTCCTCGGCGAGGCAGTGCATACCCTACCCTTGAGCCGTCTCACCAACCCACAGAACCATGAGTTTTTCCAAGTGTCTTCCTTATGTGCATCCTTGGATCTTTTCAGGACTCACAGAGGCTCCATTAACTGTGATCGACAGACTTCTGCCGTCTGTTGCATCTTTCCCGACAGCTCCGTGTTCGCCTGGCCAGGATGAGGAATAGACAGGGTGTCCTGGGATTTGCCGTTTCTCTGTTAAGACGCGTGAAGTAAAAGGGATGTTAGGACTCCCATTCTAGCAACTCAGAGCAGGCGGGCCCATCTGGTGCTCTTTGGCTCACTTGTTCTGCTTTTTTGTTTTTGAATTAATTTTTGTATGTGTCTTGTTAGCGTTTTTTTGTTTTTTGTTTTTTTTTTTTTAAAAACAGGAACTCAGTATGTAGCTCTGGCTCTCCCAGAACTCACTATGTAGATCAGGCTGTGTTCAAGCTCTATAAGAGATCTGCTTGCCTCTAAGGCATATGCCACCACGCCAGGCCCTAATTATTATTTTTTTAGTTAGCGTACAAAGTGATGGGTTTAAATACAACATGCTCACACGCACATCCTGTCACGTTTCCCTTCTTCGTCCCTCTCCGTCTGGCTGTCCCCCCTCCTTCCAAATAACCCGACCCCTCTGCTTTCACGTCACAGAAATCCATCACTGCCTCTTTTTCTCCCCCTCCCCTTCCTTAGGTTGTTTCCTCCTCAGAGACTGGAGAGACGGCCCCGTGGCTCAGAGCACTTGCTGTTCTTCCAAAGGACCCAGGTTTGTTTCCCAGCACCCACGTGGTAACTCACAACTGTCTGTGACTCCAGTGCCAAGGGATCCGGCATCCTTTTCTGACCTCTCCAGACAACAAGCACATACACTATGCACATATACTCATGCAGGTAAAACACACATAAAATAAAGTTTAAAAAAGAGTTCTTTTCTCTCATGGCTCCCCTTCTACATTCATGCATCTCACACACACACACACACACACACACACACACACACACACACACACACACACTTAAATCTAGAGTCTACATATGAAAAAAAAACCACACAGTGTTTATATAGCACTTAAAAAAATCCAATCATCTGCTAACAAATATCTGGACTAGTTTTTGTTCCTGGCTCTTGGAAACAGTGAAGTAGTAAAGATGAATGCACAGGTTTCTCTGTGACATGCTGACTGGGGGCAGTATATCTGGGTCATATGAAAGATCTATTCTTAGTTTTTTAGAAGTCCCCACATGGCCTTCCAGAGTGGCTGTAGCACTTTACCCTTCTACCGCTGCTCCCCTTTGCCCACATCATTACCTCCTTGCCAACGCCTGCTGCCTGGCCTCACTGCCATCCCCATCCAGAGACTGAATCAGGGCCTGTGCATTCACTCGACCATCAGTGGAGCCCCAGTCCTGCTGCCCCTGGTTTTCCTGATCAATGTCATTCTGACTCGGGGAGACAGATCTCAAGTTGGTTGTAATCTGCATTCCTCTATTTGCTAAGGGTGTTGAACATATTTTCAAATGTTTACATCATACTAAGTTTGTTGGCTCATTTATTAACTGGATGATTTGGGGGGTTTTGGTGTTTAATTTTTGCAGTTCTTTATTTATCCTATATATTAATCCCTTGTCTGACGTATAGTTGTCAAAAATTTGTCCTGATTCTGTTTGCTTATTCCTACATATTTTATAGTTTTGGAATTATTGTCCCTAAATAGTTTATATTTTTGGAATTATATATTAGGAAGCATGGATTTTCCTGATTTTTTTCCCTCAGGATGTTCGTTATTGGTATATAGAAAGGGTACTGATTTCTTTCATATATTGGTTTTATATCCTGCTACTTTCATTATCAGGTCTAAGGGCTTTCTGATGGAGTCTTTGGAGGTTTTTGAGTGTAGGATCATGTCATCTTTCAATAAAGATACTTTGACTTGCTTTTTCCATGTTTATGTCCCTCTTATTCAGTTCTCCTTATATACTGCTTCAACTAAGACTTTGAGCGTTATGTTGAGTAAGAGCGCTGAAAGTGGGTGCCCTTGTTCTTGGTTTTCCCCCATTAGCATAATTCTGGCTATAGGTTTGTCATATGTAGTCTTTATTTTGTTGAGGTATGTGCCTTCTATTCCTAGGTTCTTCAAGGCTTTCGTTCTGAAGAGATATTGAGCTTTGTCAGAAGTTTCTTCTATATCTACTGAGATGATCACGTGGGTTCTGTCTTTCAGTCTACTGAGTTGCACGTGTTAAACCAACCCATATACTTGAAATGAAATGAAACCAACTTTGTCTTGGTATACGACCTTAATGCATTCATGAATTTTATTTAATAGGGTTTTTTTGTTGTGTTTGTGTATGTCTGTGTGCATATGTGTGTTTGTGCATGCGTGCGTGCATGCACATGTGTGTGTATGCACAAAGGTGTACCACAACATGTGTGTGAAGGCCAGAGGACCACTTACAGGAGTTGGTTCTCTCCTTCCGCCATGTGGGTTCTAAAGACCAAACTCACGTCATCTGTCTTGGTAGCAAACACGTATTTGTTTATTTGTTATTTATTATTCATTTATCTGTTTGTGTGTCACAGCACAAACTTGGAAGTCATAGGACAGCTTGTAGGAGTCAATTTTCTCCTTCTATCAAGCAGATCAGTGGGATTTAATTTACCTGATAATGTATGTCACTGACCCCCATCTCTGATTTTTAAAGAATTTATTTTAGAGGCCTTGAGAGATGGTTCAGTAATTAAGAGCAGCTGCTGCTCTTGCAGAGGACCCAAGTTTGGGTCCCAGCACCCACATGGCAGCCCACAACTATCTATGGCTCCAGTTCCAGAGGATCCAAAATCTTCTTCTGGCTTCTGTAGGCAGCAGGCATGCACATGTTGCACAGACATACATGCAGGCAAAACACGCATACACATTAAATAAAAATAAATACATGCTTTAAAAAAGAATTAATCTTTGTTTTCATTATATGTATACTTTGGGTGAATATGTGCACATGTGAATGCAAATGCCCATGGAGTGTAGCAGAGGGTTTCAGATCTCCTGCAGCTGGAGTTACAGGGAGTTGTGAGCCGCCTGAGGTGAGGCAAGGAACTGAACTCAGATCCTCTGCAAAAGCCGTGTATGCTTATAATGCTGAGCCATCTCTGCAGCCCCTGATGGTTTTTAATGTGAGCACTTACAACTATTATCTTTCCCATAGAACTGTTGCCTTTGCATCCCGAAAGTTCTAGCAAGCAGTGCTTTCATTTTCTTCTAGAAATTTTTGAATATTCTTAATATAATATTCTTATGTAATATTTTGAATATCCTGATTTATTTAATGGTCTGCTAGTCATTCAGGAGTATATTGCTCAATCTCCCAGTATTTATGCTGTTATTCTTGTTATTTATTTCTAGTTTTATTACACTATGGTCTGACAATAAACTAAAAAGGCATTTTTGTGTTTTTGTATTTGTTAAGGTTTTGTGGCCTAGAATGTGGTCTAGTTTAGAAGGGTAAAAGCCCTGCATCTATTACATAGGATGTTCTGTAGATACCAGCCAGGTCCATTTGACCTACAGTGTAGTTGGACTTTGAGGTCCCTTGGTCAGTTTTTAGTTTGGATGACCTGTCCGAAGATTGAGTGTCTTCTTATTGAGCAGCTTACTCCCGAGGGCTCAATCCCCAACACCTGTCAAGGAGGAGAAAACCAACCGTTGTAACAGCAGCAGCAGCAAGCCACACGAGATACAGAAGATACATAAACTCAAGCAACGCCCACCAACGGATCAGCAACGGTCATCACGGAAAATGACAGAATGTTCTGTGGAGTTAAAAACTGTTCAGACTGAGTGTGGAGACTGAGAAAGGAGAAATAGAGAGGAGAAGCAAGGATGGATGAAAGTGAAGAGGCATGGAGGAGGGTGCTGTGGAAGAGAAGAGAAAAGAAAAAAGATCCCCTGATAATTAGAAAGTTTAAAAGAAAAATTAGACAAAGGTAAGGGGAATGAAAATAAAGATGGGAGTTTCTAAAATAAAATTCAGATGCAGTCAAATACCACATGAGTTATAACAGAGACAATCTCAGAGGATGCCAGTGCCTGCTGGGTCTGCAGTCTGTGGGTTGTGTTCAGTTGGTCTCTTGGTTCAGTTTACTAGTGGAGCAAAACCAATAGAATGGATGCATACTAAGGGGGATTTATTAGATTGGTTTCCATAATATGAATGGGTCGTCCAGTGGTGACAGGCTTCACACCGGAGAGTCTGAGAACCAGGTCACTGGTCAACTCCCGAGGCTGAACTCACTAGACCCAGTCTGGCACTTAAGGCCTAGAGAAGTCCTGGGAAGCCACTGGTCTTGGGTCCACATGGGGAGGCTGGAGAAGCTGGGCGTGGTCATCAGTGAAGAATGGTGGTGGTGGCAGCAGTAGCAGCAGTGGTATCAACTCACAGATGCACTCACTGGCAAGAGGTGAAGGCAAGCAGGTAAAAAGAAAAGCAGTAGCTTTTCTTTCAGACCTTCTTATATCTGGGGCCCCAGAAAGCACTATTCATTCCAGAAGATGATGTTTCCCCCTCAGTTCATCCCTCCAGGAAATATCTTTTCAGATCCATCCAGAGGCGTGTCTCTTAGCTGATTCCAACCAAAATCAACCATCAGAAGTCCACCCTTCACATCCCCTTCTGTCATGCTTGATTTCTAAATAAAAATCCTAAAGAGGCCACAATCCTACCTAAAATGAAGTTATCACCCCATGAACAACACAAACACACTGTTGTTCCCCACAAAGAGGTGGCAAAGTCCCTTGCAGATTGCTTAGTCTTGTAGTGTCCCATGACTTAACTGTGACAATATAGATTTACAATACTTAACTACTGGTATTACCTCAACTGATGTTACATTATATGGTAAAGACATAGAGGAAAGAAAAAGATGAATATCTGTTTAATGTGTGTGTATATATGCACAAATGTATTCTTAACAAAATAGGACAGAAACACTCAGGGCAATTATAATCTTCATTTCTGTAAACAGTAACATCGCTTAGCTGGTATTTATAATTGCTTTTTTCTACTACCCATTCTGCATTTTCTCCACTCTCAGCAAGCATCTCAGCAGGTCTTGGTAATTTAACTGGAGGGATAACTAACATCTTCATCCCTAAAGGGTCTGGGCCCTTTGTCATCCTTTGTAGAGAAGCAGTCCCATCTCCCCATCCCCATCTGGGTAGTGGGGATCAATTGTCCCTCCTAACCCTATAACTCCTTTCTTAGCTTGTTGACTTGGGGTGTCAGGAGACTGAAGTGGTCAGGCAGAAGTCTCCACTTTCAGTTCAATGTAATACTTATTGTGGCCCCTGGAAGAAACACCTACTTTACCTTCTGAAACCAAAACTTCTAGGCTAACAGAGCATAAGGTTATGGGATCAGGAAGTAAAAGTTTTGCTAAAGGGTCGATATGGATGATAGTGAGTTGTACCATTCTCATTTCAACCCCATGAATTCTGGACCCATGTATTCTAACAACAGGACAGACAGAACCATATATGCTCATTCAGAGAATATTCAGAATACCTCTATCCCAGCCCTCCAATCTAGTGCCACGGTGTTGGCTCTATAACTGGATCTTAAAAGGTCATTCCGTCTGTAGGATACCACCCCAAAGGCACCTGATCTCATCTGAGTGCTGTAGGAGAGAGAGAGAGAGAGAGAGAGAGAGAGAGAGAGAGAGAGAGAGAGAGAGAGAGAGAGAAGAAGGAAGAGAAAGGTCATTCCAGCGTGCTAGCAAGGTAGCTGCTTCAGGAAGGTGAAGGATGTGGTGAGACTAGTGAATTCCATGATCACAAGACCACGGCCGCCCTTCTTCGGGTATTAAGCGAGTTCCTTGGTCAGAAGCAATGCTGTGTGGAATCATGTGGCAGTGGATAAGGCACTCTGTAAGTCCATGAGTGATAGTTTTTGGGAAAGACTACCTGTCCACAGAACCATCCTACCTACTTGATTATTGTATTGCGTTGTAACCTGCTGAGGTTATTCTTTGACCAGCACGAAACACAAATATCTTCGTTTTCTTTGCCCGTTTGCAGGGATCTATCCACACACTTCTTCCTTGAGTATCTTTCTCCTCAATTTCCCAATCATGTTCCTTCAAAGTCCTTGACCTTCCAGCTAAACCATGGCCCACATCTGTAACACACATCTGGCCATTTCTCCTTCCAAGCAAAAGGCATGACCATATGTCCTGCCTGAAGTTCTGCCCACTGGGAAGAGTTCCTTTTAGAGTTGTCCCAGAAAGGGTTGTAACACTGCAGCTGTCCACTTCTGGCCAGTGCCTGCATGGCAAGTGAGGACTAATCTGTAAGCCAGGTCCTCATCTTTTCTTACTTCGGGAATGGCGGATAAGTGGCTGCAGAGGTTGATCCTCCTGCTGACCTCAGACTCTGGGCCATCTGACTCCGGTATTCACCTCAGCTGGTGAGATCTCCTGAACACCAATAGTGCTTAGGCCCAGCCTCCAGGGGCCTGGACTTCTCAGCCTGTACACATGGGGCCTTCCTGCACTATACAACTACCTCCTGGGACGGACGGTCTAGGAGGCAGCCTGTTGCCCTGGGCTGTGGTAGGTTAAGTTCAAGTTTCCTAACTTGTGGTCACTTCCTGTTCTCAGGGCCTCAGGTTAGCTCAGTTTTAAATGATAGACTCTCTCACCCAACCATTGCCCTCTGGGTCATACAGAGTAACAAACTGAGATTCCTCCCTATCACTGACCCGTGTGCCTCACCTCAAAATCCTGGTTTTGAGGTTTGTAAGAGCTGTGGACTTGTCCAGAGGGGAAGACTGCCACTGTATTGTTTTTTTTAAAAAACCAGGGCCATCTGGTTTACCTTTTGGGTGGCTTCTGCTTCAGGCACCAGTTCCACCATTGGGAGCCCTGTGGATGAAGCTGCTGTTCATCTAGGCTTCTTTTTGGTGACTTGCCAATCTTTTTCCGGCACTGGCTAGCTCTTCTGTCCCAGCCTTTTTCTCTTTGGAATGGGATGTTTTCTTTCTCCTTTTGATTCTTCTCCATAGCCAGGTGGCTTGGAAGCAGTTTCTCATCTTAGCTTACCCGTTATCAAGTAGCTTCTACTATACAAGTGTTTATATGGTTGACTCAAAGTAAGGGAGGGAGAGACCAGGAATGCTCCAGAGACAATGAGACATTCGTTACCATATCTCACCTCAAGGCATCCATTAATTGATCATGAATGACAAATTGATCACCAATTTATATAACTATTTACTTAAAAAAATCTACTCAACAAATATTTTACTGAACATTTACAGGGAACAGAGCTCTGTGTTTCCCCAGAGCAAGGTGATTCCCTGACTCTCTCTCTGCTAATTCCTGAGCACTGGGTCAGGAGAAAGTAGAACATAAGTCTAATAAGACATAAATCATGTTTTTAAATAAACTTTTCTGAATAGGGAGGATCAGGAAGAGGGTGCACATTATTTGGGGCCATTGCCTTCTTCCCTGTCCTAATAGGAGGTGTTGGTATTCTCTTCTGATCACTTTTAAGTACCACTAAAGCCCCAGCAGCTCTGAAATGGGGATGTTCGGTAGGTGGGGAAATGATTAGGAGAAGCAAAGTGTAATTTCCTCCACTATAACTCTCCACCAGCTGCACAGACTCTGCAGTTAAGTAAACACCTTTAAAGACAAAGATTTTGCATTTTCATTTAAACACTGCTGATAATGGCTGCTCACTTTCATTCTTTTGGAGGCTGCCCAAACAGCCAGTGATTTGCATTTTCTCAAATAATCTCAGCAGTGTGCATGCTTCTGAAGCACAGAGAGATGAAACCTCGCATTCTCCAAGTGCTGAGTAAAATCACACAAATATATACATATATATATATACACATCCAAGTAGCATCGTGGATGATTTGCAAATACAGCTAATATTTATTTTTAACGCTGTGTGTATGCATGTAAACATGCATATATGTATGCATTTGTGACCGTGGGTGCACATCTATCTGTCTGCCTGTGGAGACCAGAGGCCTTCATATCACCTTTGAGACAGGGTCTCTCACTGGTGCTCACCAATTTGCTAGACTGTCAGTGAGCTCTGAGGAACCAGCTGTCTCCATACCTTGTGCTAGGGTTACAGAGATGTGCAACAAAGCCTGGCTTTTTTACATAGATACTGGGGATCCCAACTCAGTTTGCACGGCAGAATTTTACTGACTGAAGCCGACTCCTCACCCCCTATTTTTGTTTATTAATGTATGTAGCAAACTTTCCAAATATTTGAATGTCACACTTTCAGGAAATATGACGTCATCACTGCCTTCTCAACTGAAGAGACCTTGAGTCGCTTCGATTCTTCATGATATGAACTTTAAATAGTACCTTTTTTTTTTTTTTTTTTGAGGCAGGATCTTATGTTGCCCAGGTTGGCCTCAAACTCACTATATAGCCAAAGGTGACCCTTTACGTCTGATCTTTCTGTTTCCCCCATGTTGGATTTGGATTCCTAAGAGTATCTAAAGAGACTGGTAGAGATATTTAGTTGCTAAAGAAAGATCCAACATGATGGAGATGTAAGAGAGAGATGGATTGTGAGTAATTATATGGATAATCTTCTCATCCCAACATGAGTGATGACCCTATGGATTCTAGTTATCCTCTGACAAGTCATTTAACATCTCTATACTCCATCTTCCCCCATTTAAAAATGAGGATGTGGCAGAGGGTGAAGCTCAGTGGTAGAGTGCTTGCCCAGCATGGGCAATCCCCCAGCATTGTGAAAACATAAATAAAATGGAGTGGTGTAGTATTTACTTCAAATTCACAGAGTGTCTGTGAACAGAATGTTGTGTATAGCCCTTAGAACAGAGGAGAGTACATTTAAAGGGTCCAGAAAGAGTTAGCATTCATTACAGTCAGAGAGCCTAGCTCCATAATCATGTTCAAGAACCCTCTCAAAGCCTCGCTAACGGCTTTGAGAAGCACATGGCTCCAGCCAACACTTTTCCTGAGCTTTTCCCTGCTGCGGACTTTTGGCACACCAGTGACCTCCCACAGATATTCTCTACAGCCCCCAGGAGCAAGCCCCCCAGCTCTGAACTTGCTGTATGGTGGACCTCAAGGTTTAGATGATGAGTTCTTTTTTCCTCTCTCAGTAAGTTATCTTCCTGGGTTTCCATGCAAACTGCCACCCTGTGGAGCTGTCTGCTCCTCTACCCTTCCTGTCTATGCCTTTCCTGCGTAGTTCCTCATTCCTGAGAGCCTCCATGGATGAGGTACTGGAGATACAGGGGAGCCTCATTCTATTAAAACTGACTAAACTGGTTTAATATGACTGAGGAAAAACAAGAGCAAGCCACCAGGTGAAATCTCCAGGGTGACCCTAATCCTGAAGCATCTGGAAGGACTGTTGGCTCCCAAGTCGCTCATAGTATCAGATTGTTTCTGTGTTCATGGCCTCCGAATTTCAAGTTGAATTTTAAAGGTACCTGCAAAGATCTCATTGGGAGTGTTAAGGGGAGCTCACCAGAGAGACCAATTGGACATAGTTTACAGTCAATTGAAGGTCTTTATTCCAACTCACTGGGATTTGGACCTACGTGTAACCCAGAGCATTTAAAGGGGCTTTTAAGGACAAAACCCACATCTTGTATCTCACTCAGCAGCTGCAGAGGGAGGTTTGCACAAGCAAGCAGTTTAGCAGAAGCTAACGTAAGTTAGCTGGGACATCTTGACTTCGGGTTCCTAGAATAGAGTTGAGTGATTTTCCACAGGATTCTCCATCAAGGAGATCAAATTCTAGTTAAACCTGAAATGGTCTCAGCAAGAATACAAGGAGGAGGAACCTTTGCATTGTCTTGCCCCCCATCACAGGAAGAGTCCTTTACTCAGTTCACAGCACATCCTGGTTCATGGGTTTTACACCTTGGCCTACATTTTTACTATGCCAGTAAGTTCTACTTATTTGTTTTTATTTTTTAATATTTTAGAGTTGCTATGTTTTAGTTTTAATTTTCATTTGTAGAAAAATAAACAAAACACATTTACCACTTTAACTACTTTTAAGTGTGGAGTTCTGTGGTATTAAGCACATCCATTTACTATGCAGCATTCCTTATTGGAGGATTCCACAGCATTTATGTAGTGGTTTGAATGTAATTGGCCCCCATAAGCTCATAGAGAGTAGCACTATTAAGGCATGTGGCTTTATAGGAGTAGGTATGGCCTTGTTGGAAGAAGTGAGTCACTGTGCAGTTGGGCTTTGAGGTCTCATATATACTCAAGACACCACCCAGTGTCTCAGTTCACTTTGTGTTGCCTGCAAGATGTAGGACTCTTAGCTCCAGCATCGTGTCTGCCTGCACACGGCCATGTCCCACTATAATAATAACGGGACTAACCTCTGAACTGTAAGCCACCCCATTAAATGTTTTCCTTTATAAGAGTTTCTGTGGTCATGGTATCTCTTCCCAGCAATAGGAACCCTAAGACATGTATTTAAATGCCATACTCACCTGTCCATTCACAGAAGTGTGCTTGGATGTCTCCTCTCCTTGGCTATTGCAAATAATGTTGCTAAAAACATGAACATAGAATTAATTATCTGAGACCCCGCTCTGTAGTTCTTTGGGTGTACATGCTTAGAAATGGAGTGAAAGGATCCTACATCAACTCTGTTGGTGGTGTTTTTCTGAGAAATTGTATGTCGGGAAGTTTTATGTCAGTGGCCCATGAAGAGTGATGAGATCATTGACTAAATCCCATACAAACCAGCATGAGCCTTCCAAGGCTTTCAGTGGCAGGCAGATTCAATGTACTATGAAGAAAAATTAAAAGTTTAAAAGTCAATTCAGGGGACTAGAAAGGTGGCTCTGTGGTTAGGAAAACCTCCTGCTCTTCCAGAGGACTCGGGTTCTGTTCCAAACACCTATAGTAAGTGACTCACAACTGCCTATAATTCTAGTTCGAAGGTGTGCCATACATTCTGGCTTCTGGGCGCACCCATGATTCACACACATTCACACAGGCACAAAGGCATACACAATAAAAATTTAAAAACAGTTCAGGAAAATTAGAGGGGCAGAGCTACACAATGGAGGATAAACAGCTCAACGTCAGAGTCACAGTCGGTGGCAGGATCCAGATTCTGGGTCCTGGAGAGTGGCTCTCCACCAACAGTAGAAAGCAATCCATATTCTTGTTTGTCATGGTAATTCCCTAGAAGGAAGTCAGGGCCAGATGTTCAAAGGAGCCAGGAATGGTATTTCTGGTATATGCCTTGATGGATGCTGACCCCTCCTGATATAAAAGGGGGTCTCTCCTGTGAGTACAGAATGCTAAAAATTCAATGTTATTGTGCAATTCAAATTGACATAATTTTGTGTTTCAACAAACATTAGGAACTGAAAATATGAAAATTAGTAACACATAATAACTATTTTCAAACCACTCACAGTCGAGCAAAGGAGAAACTGATGTGAACAAAGGACAGTGCCAGACACAGAAGGCTAAGTGCTTGGATTAGATTGCTGTGGACTGATGCTCGTGGTCCCCGCAGACTGGTATGCCGCCCCTAATCTGTGTGGCAGTGGCGCTAGGAGGCAGGATTTGGGAGGTGGCGCTCTAGTGACGAGATTCACATCCTTAAAGATAAAACATGCAAAACCTGGATTCCCACCCTCCATCCCCTGTGAGGATCCATGAGAAGATGGCCATCACAAACGAGAAGATGAGAAAGTGGGCACTCACCAGACGCAGGCTCTTTGACCCTGGACTCACCCACCTCCTTCCAAACATTAAGAAATAAACATCGGTTGTTTCAGCTGCATAGTCCATTTGGGTTTTGACAGTAGTCTGAGATGGTGAGGATAAGTACAGCCATACACAAGGCAACATGGTAGGCAGGGGAAGAGGTCACCAAAAGGGGAAGAGGTCACCAAGTCTGCTGTGCAGCCATGGGGTTGGCACATGGGCAGAAATGGCTGAGCAAAGTGCTGAAGGTTTTCACAGAGAACTAAAGATCTTCTGGTCCCCAGAGCATGGGACCCAGAGGAAGGAGATCAGCCTGTCTCAAGGTCTAGTTTCTGGTCGTTCTGGTAAAGCATTCAAATACAGTCTGACTGGCTTCTATGGCCCTGGTTGTGTGTTTTCTTGTACAACATCCTTAAAAGCACAAATGATATGATCCGGTTTAATCCCAGCACTCGGGAGGCAGAGGCAGGCAGATCTCTGAGTTCAAGGCTAGACTGGTCTACTGAGCAAGTTCCAGGACAGCCAGGGCTACACAGAAAACAAACAAACAAACAAACAAACAAACAAACAAACAAACAAGCAAGCACAGATCACGCGTTGCCTATTACACAGTTCCTAGAACACCCCAGCATACAGTTCATATTTAATTGAAGGACACCTGAGTTAATTTCTCAATGTTAGTATGTTGTTTTTTTTAAGTAAACCAGATGCTGAATATCCCTGACTGTGCTCTGGAGAAACATATTCATTGTTCAAATTTAATTTCTGCTCAAAATGATTTTCAGTAGAGGTTTGAGCTGGGTATACTAATGCATACCTGTAATCACAGTGGTCAGAGGCAGGAGGATTGCTGCAAGGTCAAGGACAGTCCAGCTTACACACACACACACACACACACACACACACACACACACACACACACACACGTATATATAAATGTATGTGTGCACATATGTGTATGGGGAGTTGGCTCAGTGGGTAAGAACATTTACTATGCAACATGAGGACCTGAGTTTGAATCCCAAGCACCTCCACAGAAAAGCCAGGCATAGTTGCTTATGCCTGTGGTCCTGATGTTGAAGGTAGGGGTGGAGATAGACAGATCTTGTTGGCCAATGAGTCTATCCAAAACAACAAGCTTCAGGTTCAGTGAGAAACCTTGAGGAAGAGTCCCAGCACCCCTTCTGGCCTCTGTAAGAATGCACATCTTCATACACCTGTGCATGTATATACATATACCATGCCTACCCATAACACACACACACACACACACACACACACACACACACACAAATACACCCACATACACATCAGACATAGCAGCTCTCAGATATTTACACTCTCACAGTTCAGGTGAGAGTTATACTCATTTATATTATATGCATATACAGCTGGTGTGAGTCAGATTTGTCTGCTCTTTGCAGTAGAGCTGGTTGAAGGTAATCTTGTTAATGAAAACGAAGAGTAAAAAAGATTAAATCTGTAAACACCACGGGACTCGTCCTGAGTCATAGCTAAACTTCACAGCCCGGCCTTCAAATTTGCCTATAGCAGACTCTCCTGTTCTAGGGCTCCGCAGCATGATGTTGGGTAGAGTCAGGGAGAGGGACTGATGTTTATACTTTGGTTGCAATCAACAGAAGTTCAACATGAATTACCTTAAACAAAGATGCAAATTCATTAGGTCACATTACCTAGAAATCAGGCCCTGCTGGGTCCAGGATCTCAAAAATCAGGCCAGTTTTCTCTGCCTTGCATGTTTGCCTCTTTCTTCTTCTTTGTGTATTGGTTCCCATGCTCTCTTACTGCAGAAATTCTTACTCTGTGGGAGGAAAGGAGTCTACCAACACCCTCAGTTCCACAATTTTGCATTTCCTGATCCAAACGGAAGAGAGGGGAGACCTCTTTTAGTCTTTGTGTAGCTTGAGTTCCTAGGGTGAGACTTCAACTGATCCAACTTGTGCTACCTGCTTCTCTCTCGGACCTGTTCATCTGGTTGTGGCACAGGAGAGCATAATTGGCTAAATCTGAGTCACATGTCAGCCTTGCAGCAAAAGAGGAGTGTTGGAAATCCACTAAAAGCCACACCGAATAACGAACAAAGGAGACAGAAAGGCCTTCCCAGGAGAAGAGAAGGCAACAGGGTGAGCAGGTTGAAATAGCGATTCCAGCAGCTGCTCAGGACATGCCTTGGCACACAGCTGGAGCCGGAGGCTAGGCTGAGTTGCCAGGCGTCACTAAAGGACGCTGGTTTAGGTATATCTCTGACTCAGAGACCCATGGCACACCTGGTGCTGGGCATCTGGTGGCACCGATTGCCTTCCTTCCTAACCCGGAACAACTCTGTTGACAGCTCCTGGTCACCTCCCAGGCCCCTCCTTCATACCTGCTGATGAATGTGGCTGTATGGGATACCGTCCTGCCCACACCTCAGTCCCTGAGTCTCCTGTCGTTGGGAGCAGAGGCAGCCCTAAGTGAATGTGTGCTGTGGACGCAGGCATGACCATGTCAAGGACCCTGGCCTCAGGCCGATGGGAGTGGCAAAGCCTTCCCTGGTGAGTCTCAAAGGGAAAGGGTAGAGTCTTCCTTGTGGGTCCGAGTGTGGATATTGACAGTGAGTACAGAAAATGTCCACTATAGTGTCACCCCTCACCCTGGATATTTACAGTCTGAACACTGCTCCCCTACAGAGAAAGCTCCCACTGAGGCTAGCTAAACCCGTGTCCTTGATCCAGCTGTGTACCGTAAACCCTGCCTCCTTGTTTATCTGTACATAATAACCCCAGCTCCCTGGTTCGGCTGTAATGCAATAACCCCGCCTCCCTGTTCAACTGTAAATAACAAATGCACTACGCTTCGGGGGTTCTGACGTGTCTCCTGCAAAGAGCCAGCTCCACACCCAACCCCAGCTTTGCTTCTGTCTGTCTGTCTGTCTGTCTGTCTGTCTTTTCTTTTTCTGTTCTCTCGTCACTCCAGTCAGGTCTGTCCCCAGAGCCACGTAAGGATGTGGCAGCTTGCTGTCCCTTTTTTAAATTCCCCTGAGAATAAATCCTTATTTAATTTGACCTTCCAGACCCTCAAGCCTCCAACTCCAGAGGACCTCATTGAACTCCTCGCCCACTCCAGCCCCCTCCCAGGCCTGGCCCCTTGAGCTTTTAGTTTGCACACATCAAGCTCCTTGCCAACCTCCTGTCGTCGTCAACCTAACTCAGATGTCACTTTAGGAGAGGGGCCCACATAAAGGAGCTTCCTGCCCTCTGTCACTTCCATAATTTCCCCCTTAACAGCACCTACCACACTCTGAAATGGCCTCTCTGTGTTTTCTTCTCTAATGTCAGCTTCTTTCCCAAAAGAATGAATGTGGGGACCATGTTGACTTTATCTAGGGCTTCAGAGGTCGTGTCAACTGGTGAGCTCTCAAGATGGAGAGAGAGGTGAATACTATAGCCCTGCTGCCTTCTCTGTGAGACCAGGTCTCCCTTGAGCAGAACTGGTGTCTGCCTCCACTGGGCAACCATGGTAGCTTACCTCATGTACCACACAGCTCTAGCCCTTGCTGTGCTGAGCAACAACTGCTTGCCTGGACCCTGTGCTCGTATGCAAGCCCTATGAGATGGGGCCAGTCAGACTTGCAGCTTATCTCTGTACACCCCAAGCCAAGTAAGTGGTGGTACCCAGGAGACAGCAGGGGCTCTAATGCTTATGAGTGGAATAAGACAGCCCCAAATCGGTCAGCAATCCGCAGCTAGGTTGATGTAGTCACAGGAAGGGGAGGGCTGAAGAACCCCAGAAAAGATGCTGGTCCCTTCAGCTGGATTTGTTACTCTGGCAAGAGGTGGCAGAGATGAAGGAAAAGCTTTCTGAGCAGAAGATGAGAGACAAACCGACAAAGACAGCATATTTCCAAGCATTTCAGACTCAATTAATAGCCTCCAGTGGGTTAAAAAAAAAAAAAAAAAAAAAAGACCATCTTGTTTTGGAGAAGCAAAAGACAGGTACTTGACAGCATCCTTTTAATGCTTCTCCGGTTCCTTGATGTATTGTCTTCTTGAGCAAGTATCAATATTGTGTGTGTGCAGGGCAGAAAGCACCATCTCCAGATTGTAATGAATCTAAAATGAAAACGAGCCACGCAGTTGGCCAATGCTGCTTTAAAATTGCGCATCAAGAACACTCCTAGTGACAAACACTTTCAAGGCAAACAAACCAAACAGAAATTAAAAAATCTCTGTGGGGTATAAATATGTAATTACACTCACACAGGGAGCATTTTATCAGGTAAACCATCCCACTTTGTTAATTGAAATGCTCCAGCACTGAGCTTTTTTGACAAAGCGTCTGAATATGTATGTGTACGATGTAGACACGCTGCTTCGCTGCGGCTCTTCCTAGCTGGGGTTAACCGCCTCAAAGCCATTTTCCCGTGCAGCTGGGAGGTGGCTTCTCTAAGCCTTCCTTTTGTTTGTTTGCTCTGGTTTCCATCAAGCTGAATTCATCGGGCTGCAAACTGGGTTGGAATGCTAAAGATCTGCCCCCAAACACAGTTATTTTTAAAATAGCTAATAACTTGATTTTTTTCCCCTGCATCTCATTTGAAACACATCCATCAGCCATTCTTCTTGATAATTTAGGAATGTTCCGACAGCCAGAATGAGATGCTCCAGCAGTGTACATTAGTGTGTTGTGGTGGGAGAAAGACCTGTGTTCTAGACGTGTGGCCTTAAGCCATCCAAATATCATTACTTCCATATAAATTGGTCTATGATTTCCATGAATAGGAGAAATTGTTTTTCTACTCCAATACCGCCACTGTATTTTCTGCGAGGTTTTGAGCAGTTGGATTAATAATTCAAGCCAAGTTTTATAAATGTTGAACAGGTTCTCCAAGAAGACCCATCTTCCTCCTCTGGTATGTTCGAGGCTCTGGCCTTTCTTCATGCCCTGATGTGACCTGCCCTGTGCTATAGCTCCAAAGTGTCCAGTGAAGATTTACTGGGTAGCCTCAATGCTCTACCTATGAACATATCACTGAGGTTATCTGCAAGGGAGAAATATGAAAGGGCCTGTGACTTGAGGCAGTTAAGTCCTGGGTCCCAATGTATGGCTTCTGCAATATGGGCAGAACCAGCCCTGTGGCCTTTCCTAACTCCCCAGAAATGGTCATGTCTACGTTTCCTAGGGCTGCTGAGGAAATGACAACAAACTAGGAAGTAGAGAAAGCGCGGACTTCCCCACACTTCCGGAGGCGGAGACTTGTTTCTGGAAAGGCTCTGTGGAGACTGGCTGTCTGCAGGCGGCTCCAGGCCTTCCGTGGCTTGCAGCTCTGTTGTTCTAATCTCCGTGGCCAGGGTCACCTTCCCTTCTGTTTCTTTGTGTCTTCTTGCCCGCCCCATCTAACGACACTTAGCATGGGAAGCTTATGAATGCAGCATGTGCATACTCGGAAGCTCTTCCTTCCTTCCTTCCTTCCTTCCTTCCTTCCTTCCTTCCTTCCTTCCTTCCTTCCTTCCTTCCTTCCTTCCTTCCTCCTCCCCCCTTTTCCTATTTTGGTGCCTCTGTGTGTGTGTGTATGTATGTGTACGTGTGTGTACGTGTGTGTGTGTGTGTGTGTGTGTGTGTGTGTGTGTGTGTGTGTACCTGTAGATGCTGAGTATCTTCCTTAATCACTGTGTGCCTTGTTTTTTCAGGCAGGATTGATTACTGGGACCTGAGGCTGGCCCATTCAATTAGACAGACTGACCAGCAAGCCCCAGGAATCCTTCTCCCCAGTGCTGGAATTATAGGCACATGCTACAGTGCTTGGCTTTTACATGGGTGTTAAGGACCAAACTCAGGTCCCTGTGTTTCACAGAAGGCATTGTACCAACTGAGCTATCTCCCCAGCCTCATAATCCCTCATATATATATAGAATATGTATATTATTCTATACATAGTCTATAGGTTCTGTTCCTCTAGAGAACCCTGACTAATACCATGAGTCACAAAGAGATCAAGTCAATTACTCCACATGGAAGACTTAGATGTTGCCTCGTGATGACTGCTGCTATTATTATCATCATCGGTTATTAGCGGATAGCTGTGGAAAGGTTCTAGGTGCAAGGAGATCAGCAAATTTACTTCTAAGCCGTAACTGTTATGTGATTACTGATTCTGATGAACCAATGCAGGTGCTGAGGAGATTCTGCTGTAGCTGCTTGGAGAAACGAAAAGCCACTGAAAGAGCAGCGTGAACACGGACATCCACAAGTGCGTATCTTAACAGTAACATACAAAGAAGTTGATTGACAGCAGATCTAGTGCATTAGTCTTATTAGGGCTGGCGTTTTAAAAGTCATAGTTTTGGTGATGTGAACAATAGACATTTATTATCTCAGCTCTGGAAGTCCAGCACCAAGCAGTTGGTTGGGAAGCTGGTGATGTTTCTCCTGTACAGTTCCTTCTTTGTTTCTGGTTTCCGCTGAGGTGACTAGTGAGATCTGTGGCTCACGCCCATACTAACATCCCAACTTGTTGCCCGGCCACACTCTTAATAGTCTCTTCAAAACACATTTTATTTTTCTTGTAGTAAGTGCAGCCAAAGAAATTTTCAAATCTTCACATTCTCTCCCTCCCTGTCTTTCTGTCTTTCTTATGATTCATTCACTCAGGGCTGGAGAGGTGGCTCAGTGGTTAAGGGCACTTGACACCCTTACAGAGGACCTGGGTTTGGTTCCCAGGACCCACACCTGGCACCTCACAACCACTTACGACTTCAAGGGGGTCCGATGCCCTCTTCTGGCCTCTGTGGGCACTGCACTCACATGCAAATACAGACATACAAATAAATAAAAGTAATTAAAAAAAAACCCCACCTCATTCTGTCTCTCCCCTCTTGCATTTTGCTCTAAGCAGCAAGGGGAACCCAAGCTGCCCCTCCTCGGCAAACACCGGCACCTGCTGCCTTCCCAAACACCAGAGCACAGCACGGCCACGGCCTGTCCACTCTCTAACAAAGGTCAACTTCCGTCCAGGTTCAGTCACACATTTTTGTGTTTCTGACAGAGGCCTTACCAGAATGGCCTTCTAACATCTGTATTCCTAGTGGCAATCGACCGTGCATAATGTGTGTCCACTAAGACAACAGAGGCGTTTTCTGACGGTAGACTCTCTCTTCTCCTCACTGCTCTCGGTGTTTGCCTAATGTGCACCTCACAACTTCCGGCCTGTGAAACGACCCAGTTCCCAACCACTTTGGCACCGTGTGGGGTTTGCTGCAGCAGCCCCGCCCTGTAACTGTACCACAATCCTCTACTGTTCTTTTGTAACAAAAACCACACGATGGATGACCTAGTCAACATAAATTTATTTTCTGACATTTCCTGAAGGCAGACGTCCATAACCATTGTGCCAGAAATGTTGATGTCTGCTGGAGTCTCCCTTCGTGACTTCCAGATGGCCACCTTCCTACTGAGTCCTCTGCATGTGTGGAGAGCGATCGAATGAGCCGCCTCTTTTCTTCCTCTGGTAAGGACACTAATCCTATTGATTAAATTCTTATTCTTATGACCCAACTTAACTTTAATTACCTTCTGACGGGCCCTACCTCCACATAAGTCACTTTGGGTTTTGGGGCTTCAGTGTAAGAGTTGAATTCATCAGCTATCATTGGTATTCCTGAAAAAAAAAACAAAAAAAAAAACACCAACTCACATTTAAGGCATTGACCCAACATTATCAGAATGATAATGCCCTATACTGCTTTGTCCCATTTGATTATGGGTGCCTCACTTTGAGGGAAAATAGACATGGATGGAGCATACACATGCGTAAGTTGATAACTAGGGTTTGAACCCAAAGAGAGTTATGGAAATAAGATGTCATTTAAAAAATAGTCCAAGAAAAGGGTGGAGGCATTCTGGATGATTATCACAGGAAAAGGGACTTCACTCACCATACTCAGAAGATAGCTCAAGGGATGGTGTACTAAAATTGCAGAAAAGAAGTCTTTGAATATATAGATATGCCTACATACACAGAGCCTAGGACACAATTCTCCAAAATAGTCTATTTTAGGGGGTAGACGATACTTCTTCCTGTTGAAGATGTCTGGAAGCTGGGAGCCTAGGGAGACCAGAAGTCACATTCAGACACTGAATGATTTTAATGGAGGATGTTATTAAATGTCCTCCACTCTTCCAAGTTTGGGGCTATTTTCTGTTATCATAGAAATAATTGGACAAGAGCAACGGTTGGTTCATGAAGTTCTGAACACTTTAACCTTTAGGCAAGAGAGTAGGGCAAGAGTCTGACTGAGCACAGAGTTGTTGCAAATGGCATTTAAATATTTTCCGATAGAACACAGTCAGTTCAGCAGGGATCTATTTGAATTAAGTTATAAGAAAAATTTAAAAACCCACGAGAGCTATTTCCATTTATGACAGCTGGAAGCCATCTCCCAAGTACACCCTAATAATTACACTTTGAGTTGCTTATCTAGGGCACATCAAAGAATTAGGTGCAAGTGGTCATCACACTAATGAAATGCTTATCTTCCTCTGCTTGTTCTAAAGAGCTTAGAGAAATGTCTGATACCGGACTCTTCTTCTACTATTAATTAATTGAATGGGCATCAGGGACTCTATGATCTATTAAACAAAGAGCGAAGCCCAGACAGAGTCATATGAATTTCTAATACAACACAGATGCTTGAAAGCTATTCTCACCCTAGTCATAGGTATAGGAGAGTGGATGCCCATAGACGGCAGCAGCCAGTCCTGCTACTCCACCTCTGCGGTCAAAATAAAATTAAATTCAAAGAAATTAAAAAGGGCTTGAGATTCTCTTTTCTTAGAGAGTCTGAATATAAGTTGAAGCATTGTCCTTTGCAGTGATAGCTCATGTACGTTTGTGACATATGGAGATGTTTTTACGGTTCTCCGCGTGAGCTTGCGCTCCATGGAGAACTTAGATGTGTTTGGCCAGACAGCTCTGTTGAAACCTTTCACGAATGCTTTTCCTGCTTGCTGGGTCCACCCTTTTCCACTCAAACGCTTCTGGCAAAGGATCTCAGCTGGGCAAAAGCTCAAATGCCCTAAGAGCTCCTGGCCCAGGAAACTTGTCAAAACTTTCTTTATCTTTACCCTCAAAATAAACACAGGCACCAGTAAGAAAGATTTACAGCAAGTTGGTCCAAATGGAGAACACTGGTGAGGACTATGAAATTCTCAGTGATGGAAGGTGATAGTTGGGCGACTAAAAGAACCACCTGAAGAAGCAGGGGGTGAAAATCGACTACTTAGAGGCACTTCCGCCTTCATATGGCTGTCGTTACGCGCAGGCCTCCAGACTGGCTTTTACTTGTCTTAGCTGTCTTTGGTCCTTTTCTTATTAATGAGATGTGAGTTAAAGGAAGAATGATTTCTTTTGGCTCACAGTCCAGGGATAGCCCGTTATGGCAGATAGGCATGGTGGTGGCATCGTGAGGTGTCTGGTTACATGGCCTTGGCAGCCAGGAAGCAGAGTGTTCTGGCTAGAATTAGGTTTGGACTATAACCCATAATTCCTGCCACTATAGCCCTCTTTCTACCGGTTGGTCCCCATGTCTGAAAGGTCTGGAAACCTCCCCCAAATAGTGCTACCGGCTGGTGATTAAGTGTTCAGACACATGAGTCTGTGGAAGACATTTCACATTCAGACACGTAATATTAGCCATGCTTCATAATATACCTGGGAATTCTAGCCTCCTTTCTTAATCTGCACACTTCCATTCTGACCACCATTCATTTCTTCATGTAAAAGAAAGCTTCCAAGGCTGGGGAGATGGGCTCAGTGGGTAAAGTGTTTGTCATGACTATGAGGACTGAAGTGTGTATCCCCAGCATCCATGTAAATGACGGATGGGCACGGTGACCTGCTGTGGATATTGCTCTATATAAATAAAATGCTGATTGGCAAGTAGCCAGGCAGGAAGTATAGGCGGGACAAACAGAGAAGAGAATTCCGGTAACAGGAGGGCTGAATCAGGAGACGCTGCCATGAGTACCAACATGTAAGATACTGGTAAGCCAAGAGCCATGTGGCAAGGTATAGATTTATATAAATGGGTTAATTTAAGATATAAGAACAGCTAGCTAGCAGCCTGAGCCATTAGGCCAAACAGTTTAAATAATACAAGCATCTGTGTGTTTATTTTATAAGTGGGCTGCGGGGGCTTGGTGGGACCCAGAGAGAAGCTCTCCAGCTACGGCAACCTGCCTGCAATCCCAGCATGTGCCTAGCTGAACTGGAGAGGTCTGGGTCAAGTCAGAGAACCTGCTTTGGTATACAAGGTGAGAATGTTTGAAGATTCCTGATGTCAACTCCAAGTCTTTACATACACCAGAACACACATATATGCCCCGCTCCCCCGCCCCATGCAAGCGTACCTGTACAAGTGCATATGCCACACACATACACATGCAGATAAACAAATAAACAACTAGTCAAGGCTAGCACTTGGCATGATTTTCTCTGCTCTGCATGGGTACTGATCATTCTAAAGTCACTTTTTGTTGTTTTGTTAGTTTTTAACCTGCTGGGTGAGCCTCACACTTCCTTTGCATGCTGCCACAGGCTAGTTTTTGCTGGGAAGCCAAACACATGTTGATCTCCCCACGACATGAAGACTTAGTGGGAGGGCGCCTTTGTTGGTTTTGTGTTACAACATTGCAAAACAAGCACGATGTCAGGTTTTGACAACCTGCTTTGAAGAAGTTAACCTCTGACTGAACTTAAAGGGGAAAAAAATGATCGTCAACGGAGTAACTTGATGCAGACTATAATGGTGAGAATGTCTTTGACAGGAGAAGGATCCAGGAGGTGCTGGAGGGCTCTGACTTCAGAAAGTCTCCGGCTGGGTCAAGTGTACAAGGTGATTACCCAGTCAGAGTCACACCTGCAAGTGGATAGGAAGACTCCAGGCACAATCTGTAAGCAACCTGCTTTTTAAAAACCTGTTGTATGCAATGACTTTTAACTACAGTGTGTGTGTGTGTGTGTGTGTGTGTGTGTGTGTGTGTGTGTGTGTGTGTGTGTGGTGAACAGTGTGTAAGTTCATAGTCACGGTGCTCTGTTTGGAAGGACTGTACAACAAGTCTGTTAAGTACCAGCTATATTGGGACTTCTGAGATCATCTGAAGCTTTATTCTCTTTTGGAGCTAGAGATACACACAGCTCAATACTAAGAGCACTGACTGCTTTTCCTGAGGACCCAAGTTCAGTTCCCAGGACCTACATCAGGTGACTCACAACCACCTGTGACCCCAGATCCAGAGGATCCAAGACCTTTAGCCTCCATGGTCACTTGCACACACATTCACATATCCATATACCAACATATAACTTAAAAAAAAAAAAAACTCTTAAACAAACAGAATTACTGCCTTGTTAACCCCGTGAGATCGAGAGACCTTTGGCCTCTGACTCTAAGGGATGGACGAAACCTCCAATGTCATTGTACGCCTACTTTGTTCTTCTCAGCAGAGGTATCTGTCCTACATTTTCACTCAGTTTCCTAAAATTCTGATGCCAAATCCAAAAGAGGAGTCACGCCTAAGGATGTCAAAGGTCCCAAATATTTGCCCACAGCAGACGTGATTGAATCTGCACCTCTCCCCACTTGGCTCAGATCTAAGGCCCTCCAGTGCTTTCTAGAGCAGCCAGCCCCCACCCACCACCTACTTCTCTAGTTCTGGGACAAAAAAAGATTTAGTTTGCACCCCTCTTTTAAGGTATCCAGTTCTTGCTGTGTGGCAATTTAATTGGCTGTGTGTCTGGTAGTTCTAGAGAAAAGCCTACAAGGATACAAATGCATTCCATCTGGTATTTATTTATCTCATTTCTTTTGTCTTTTCACAGTAGTATAGTCTTAGTTTTTATTTGTTTTAGGATATTTTGATTTATTCTTTGACAATGTATCTTGATCATATCTCCCCCAACTCCTGCCCTCATTCCTCTGCTCCCTCCCACCTTCATGTCCCCCCAATAACTAAATGAATCCAATCAATGCCTCCTGCACATACATGGCTACAGAACCACTACTGGAGGACAGGCAAACTATCAGTAGCTAGGACCCTGAAAAAAAGCGATTTCCCCTCGCCCAGCCATCCTCTGCCAGTGGTTCCTCCACTAGGGATGGAGCCTATGAGACCCTCCCCAATCAGCGTTGACATATTGACTGGCTTCATCTTGTGGCAGTAACTACAGCTGCTGTCAGTTCAAGAGGACATTGGCCATGTCACGTCCACAAGACAGCATGTCACAACACTCCTCCCCATCCTCCAGCTTACTTTCTTTTTTAATTTTTTTTTAGACAAAACTTTATTGGTAATAGTTTTCAAGTATGTTTGAGACAGCACATTTTTCATGAGGAAGTCTTACCTTTTACATCACACAGGTTAAATATCATACCCCACTGGCCCTACCTCAAGTCAGAGAGTTCCTCCAGGGTAGGGAGAATTTATGAGAAAGATGAAGATGAAGATAATGCTTCCTTAGAGGGTCTCCATTCTTCTATTAAGAGAAAACACACAACTAAGATGTGGTTGGGAGCAAGGTGGAAGATGGGAGACACAGAAGACATGATGGGCATCTGACAGCTAAGCCAGAAGAGAGGTACCAGGAGGGGAAGAGAGCCAACAAAGCTGCTATCCACCAAGAAGTCATCCTCACCGAAGTTTTTGTTTCTCCCTTAAGTAGTCAGGGTTGTAAATTAGGTGTCATTTTAATTCAACATTAAAATCATTTTCATCATTGGATATACACAATGCTAAATGCATGTAGGGTATTTCATATCATCGATAGTATTTACTTTTTCCTTAGGCTGAACATTTGATTTCCTTCAGATTATTCACAATATGCTATTAACAGAATGGAATGCATTTAACATTTAGAGATTTTTCCCATACTTGAGATTTTTCCTTAGGTTAGGTTTGTAGAAGTGTCTTTACTAGGATACAAACATTTTAAGAGATGATAGGTGACCCAACCACTTTTCAAGGCACTGCCAAGTTCATCTGTCGCAGTGGTCCTCAATTTTCCTAACGCTGTGACCCTTTAATACAGTTCCTCATGCTGTGCTGACCCCCAACCATAAAATTATTTTTGTTGCTACTTCATAACTGTCATGTTGCTACTGTTATGTTGGAGCCCACTAGCTTTCCCAGTGGCTGTACCCAGCAGGACTGCATAAGAGGTTGATTGGACCAAGGGCCTGGGTACCAGGTGTTGTAAGGGTCTACACTTGACTTGACTGTAACTAGCAAGGGGGATGTCTTTTACTCCACCCCTTGGCATTGTTATAAATAGACCTTTGGAATAAAGCTCTGGGCCGGTGGATAACGATCCAGGCCCACTGGAGTCTGTCCTGTGTTTCTCTCCCCTCTATTTCTTTTTTTTTTTTCTTTTTAATTTTTATTTATTTTCCGGAGCTGAGGACTGAACCCAGGGCCTTACACTTGCTAGGCAAGCACTCTACCACTGAGCTAAATCCCCAACCCCCTCCCCTCTATTTCTAAGTCTCTTATTCCCCATACCTCAAGAGTCCCAGGGGTAAAATAAATGTGGGGGCTGGTCTCCCACATTGTTATGAGTCATAATGTAAATATCTATTTTCTGGTGGTCTTAGGTGATCCCTGTGAAAGGGTCATTTGACCCCCCAATGGGGTCAGGACCCACAGGCTGAGAACCACTGATCCCTTGCAAAAATTTTATAGGTAACAGACGATAAATAGTCTCTCTGTCTCTCCTCCTCTCTCTCTCTTTCTCCTCCTCCCCCCCTGTGGTGTGCCTGTATACATGTTTGGAGTCCAGAGGTCAACCTCAGGTGTTCCTCAGGAGCTGTCTACCTTAGATTTTGAGACAGGGTCTCTCACTGGTCCTCTTTTCTCAGTGTTCTCTCTTCTTACCACTAAAGGTAAGGACATAACTGTTGCTACTGCTTTGACTATCACTTATTGAATACTAGTTCTGTGCTGGGCATAATTATAAATATCCTACATCGTGCACTCATTCAGGCCTCACTACAACCTGCAGACATGGACGCTGCCGTTCCCAGCTCACCAATTAGCATGAAACAGAGAAGCTCGGGAACTTCCTCATGAAGATTCAGCTTCTAGACAGAGGCAGTATTTATTACACTCTTCCATTTCTGAGCCTCTTGGGCCCTGGTCTGCCTGCCCTGGCCAGCAGGGCTTCAATGGGTTCTTGACCACCCTAAGGATGGAATGATAGGGATAGAAGATACAAAAGAAATACACCAAGACAATATTCTGATCAAGGTGCAACTTTATTTTTCTCCAGGAGGGTTTATATAGTTCCTGCAGGGTGGGGGGAGCAAGAAGCTGTTGTCTGCATAGGGTGGGGCAAGCTAACAGGATGTTTATGTAGGATGTTTACAGGGTGAAAGGGTCAAGGGCTCTGACTCAATGTCCTGTTGCTAGGCAACCTTACTGTGAGATGATCTAGTTCCCTGTCTTATCAGGGGTCTGTATTTTTGTACTAACTAGAAATTCTGTTCTTGTCCCTGACATCTGCCCACCTCTAGGCTTGGTCAATGTGATGGCTATTCTTAGTTGTCAGTTTGACTATATCTGGAATGAGCTATAATCCAGAAATGAAAGCTATACCAGATCTTGAGGCAGGGAGACAACAAGCCTTTGATCCAGATCTTGAGGCTGGAAGACACACACCTTTAATCCAGACCTTAAGCCTAGAAGGCACCCCTTTTTTCTGGGCCATACCTTCTGTTGGAAGCCTATATAAGAACAATGGAAGAAGGAAGGGTTTGTTCTTCATCTGCTTGCCCTCACCTTGTCAGCACATCCATTCCTTCTTTGGGATCCCAGCAGACCAGCTGAGACACCCAGCCTCATGGGACTGAGCAGCTGCTAGATTCCTGGACTTTCCATTCATAACTATCCGTTGTTGGACTGCAGCCTGTAAGTCACCCCAATAAATTCATATAGCTACAGATAGAGATAGAGAGAGTCATTCCATGAGTTCTGCGACTCTAGAGAACCCTGACTAATACAGTCAATCTGTTGATTGTGGAACCAATCCCATTCTGAGTTGGAGAAGATTAAGGTGCTCTAGCCTAGCATCAGAAGTCAGTCTGGCTACTGGACCAACTCTGGTCTTCTGCTCAGTTCACACTAAGTGGTAGTCAAAGCAGTGCAGCTAGGAAGACCTTGGGGAGACGTGCTATGGTGAGAACACTTGCGAAGACAAGAGGACATCCCATCTGGTAGGAACCTTCAGCAATTTCTTCTCCCAGTGGTTAGATCTGACTACCTGTCGACTTCTGTTTCTTCCTTTCTCTTACAACCAAATCTCCATCTTGTTCTAATTCCTATATCTATGCTTTTTCCTCAGTTTCCCACAACTGATTCTGGGTTAATTTTCCAATAGCTGTGTTTTTATAACTACAAAGCAAAATACAAGATTTATCATCATGTGCTGGCAAGAAAAGTAGGCACACCAGTAGAAAATGACCTTTAGGATTGTAGATTAGGGGCTGGCATTTAAGGCTATATTACGTGGCATGTAGATATTCACCCATGATTCCGAACTTGATATTTTGTCAACACCTGTGAAGCTGGCCTAAGAGTTTGCTGGGGTAAGTTTCTTAACATGCAGGTTTGAAAATGACTTCTGAAATAAGACAGAGACATCAAAATTTCCTTTCTATAGAGTAACAGGTCAATGGGCTCAAGTATATAAGAATGTTGGAAAAGATTTGTGATTGATAAACTCACACCCCAGCACCTGACTATCTTCCCTAGTAGAGCTGAGGATATTTTGTTTTCATCTTTGATCAATGTTTTTTTTTTTTGATAGACCTTTGATAGTGGTTATCTTGTATAAACTGATGTTCAGAGAATACTGCCTTGGAGCTGGGGTCTCCTAGGAAACGGGTGCTATGATTGAAGAATAGTCGTGACCACATCAAATGTCTGAAGTGTATAGTAGATGCTGTGGTGTCCTGCCCAAATCCCTCACCCATGGCCAAGCATCGGCCGCTTGTGAGTGCTTCCTGAGGGTTCCAGGAGGAATAGGATTGGGAGACTCCTAATCAGAAAGTCTAGGGAAAAGGCTCATGAAAACCCCGTGGAAGTGGCCAACAGTATGCATTCCTCCAGGCACAGATGAATGACGTACAGAGGACGCCTGCCAAAGAAGGGGTCTTAGACAGGAATAGAGCCCAATCCACCCAACCGACGTCAGGCATCCTTCTTCCCTAACTGTATCCATGGTTTCTCAGTAGGCCTGTTGGCATAGTAGCCACGGTAGAAGGCTACTACCATGAGGCTGAACCTGGCGCAGTAGTGTGGGTCCTCTCATCACATCTGACCTATCTCAAACCTGTAGGAGTAAAGATGGACACTGAACCCTCTGGCAGCCATCATTCCTCAGGGAAACCGGCCAGATACATGGGAGGAGAGCAATTACATCTGACCTTTCAGGTAACGATGGGATTTGCCCTTACTGGAATCACCATACACTTGACTAGGGTCTGCCTTACCTGCTTGTGGAATATGTGCCAGCATCACCATCTGGTCTACCAATAATCTTTCCTCCACAAATTACCCTTGGGCTAATCACATCTGCAAAAGGAATATGAAGACAATTCATAATGAAAGGTTCATCATAAGCTTCATTATTCAGAAACACATAAGTAGCTTATCAAATTAAATATTGGAACAGCCTATTGAAAGTCCATGTAAGATGTCATGGTGGAACATCTTACATGGTTGTGGCAAGTATCTTTTGGGAAATGACACATATACTAAATTAGTGGTATTTAGTTATTTTTCTTTTTAAAAGAGATTTAATTTTTAACTATGCATATGTGTGTGTACCTTTGTATGGATATGTGCAGGAGTAAAGGTGCCCTAAGAAGCTAGTGGTGTCAAATAACCCTGGATCTGGAGATATGGGTGGTTGTAAGCCATCTGACATGGATACAAGGAACCAAACTCTGGTCCTCTGCAAGAGCAATACACATTCTTAAACACTGAGCCATCTCTCCAGCCCAGCATAGTTCTTTATCCTCAATAGCTAGAATATAGAGGAAGCAAGACAAAGCCTGGGCATCTTCTAATGCATTCAATGACTGATTTGGGGGATTTATCCTTGTTACATAATAGATAACATGTGCATATATGTTGTATGTAATAATGTATATACATACATACTTGCACACACATGCATTAATCATGGATATCCTAGTTGTACTGTAAAGCATACATTAAAGATCCCAGAGGCTGAAACTATGCCTTCCATCTAAAGCAATGTTCTACATCTATGACATTTAGTTATTAACATTAGTAAGAGGCTGATTATACTGTTCAAGAGTAAGACGTTTTACTTGAAAACGACAAAAAAAAAGACACATGCAGTCATTACAATGTGAGCTACCATCATATGGGATATGCAATAATCCCTCTAGCAAGCTTAAGATTTACATATTAATGGCCATATTGGAGAGCAGGAAGATGCCTTCATAGTGTCGGTGAGGTTTTTACAGCTCAGAAGTGCCTCCACTACTTGGTCCAGTTACTTGTGTGTGTGCTGGGGAGGACAACTCTGGTCTGTGGGCTCTCCTAGACTCTGTTCTTTTTGTTGTGAGCAGGAACATACAGAGATTAATAACTGAGGAAGAGAATGTTTGCTCAGCTGTTTGGCAGCATCTTTGTGACTCTCTGTGTGGGTCTCCTGTGGAGTAGATATGCCCCGCAGGGAAACACTGCTGAGGCTTTATGCTTGAGCATGTGACTAGCCAGCTGTCAGAGACAATGGTAACCTTAAAATTCCTACTCAGTGAGGACCGAGTTGCCATCTGTAGTCTCAGGCTACAAAGGGGATGTAGTTCAGTCACGAAAGTGCTTGCCTAGCGTGCACAGACCCTGGGTCCCAGGCCCTGCTCTCCATAAACCAGGCACAGGAACACACACTTGCAATTTTAATACTCAGGAGACAGAGGTAGAAGGATCAGAAGTTCAAGGTCATTCTTGACTATACAGTGGGTTAGAGGCCAACCTGGGTTACATGAGTGAGATCTTACCAGATAGATAGATGGATAGATGGATGGATGGACAGATGGACGGACGGACAGACAGACAGACGGACAGACACATAGATAGATAAATAATAAAAAGAAACAAAATCTGTACTCTAAAATTATAGCTTTTACATTGTGCAAGACATAGATAATGCATATTTCTTGAAGTGTTAGTGTGGGGAGGGCTTCCTTGACAGTTAGTCTACAACTCTTCACTATGGAAAGCTAAGCAAAGAAAAGCAACTGTGGACTAAGGGAGACTACAGGGAAGTCAAGGGAATGGAGATTCTGGAGGATGGCGTCTTTCTTGCCTCATCCTTTCTGGAGGATGAACTGGGCACCTACTGAAAGGTATTTGCTTGGTGATATGCTGTATGAAGCACCTGCCTTTTTTTCCCCTCTGAAGATTCAAAACTACAGAGAAAACAGCTTCAGTATCGATGATAATGAAAGATAACAAGAAAACCCACTCCTTAATGAACACTAAGAGGGAGCCACACAGACGGTTACATGGACGTCGCAGAGCCAAGGAGAGGCAGGAAACTGAGCCCACATAAGCCTGCATCTTATGATTCAGAAACCGGGACAAGTGGACTATCTTGTCTAAATGGAGGTCCAAGTAGATGCATTACAGGGACTCAAAGGCTCCGGGTGTCACAGAACTTGGGGTGGAGCTTGCCTCTGGAGAAGGGCCAGAAAGAGATTCTGATTGAAAGAGTTGATACAGTGTCCAGTCATATTGTGCCTGGCTGGCCTCTGCTGACCAGTGTGCTCACTTCTCAGCTCCACAAAACCCTCTCGTCTCCTCAGCTTCTGCTCCAGGGAGACTTCTGGTTCCAGCAAGCTTTCAAGGCCATTTTCTGTGCTTGTGATCTGAAAGAGACCTGCTCTTTCATGGTCCTGTTTCAAAAACAGCTAATAAAAAATGAAGGGCAAGAAGAACGGCTTAACAGTTCACTTCAGAGGTCATGCATTTGTTCATGAGCGTGGCATAGCCATAGCACAGTGTATGCACATTTGAAAACATTATACAGTTTCTACCATAAAAGTGCATAATCTGTGTGTGTCCACTGAAATAAACATCGTTGTACTTTAGTACCCCCTCTCCTGTAAGAACATAGATGCAACTCTCCTGGAGCAGACATGTCGCCAGTAGATAATGATAATGGGTACTAATGTGAAACTGTATCCGACAAAATGAACCCTTCCCCGCATCCCAATAAAATAAAACCTTAAAATCAACTGACCTCAGAAAGAGGAATAAGAAATGATGGCTGAATCAACTCAGAAGAGCTGCAGCTTGTAGCAGTAGAAGGCACGGCAGGGCTGTGGCCCAGCAGGATCTCTCTCCAGATGACCTCGGGCCTTCCACACTGCCCTTACCCTAACTGCATTTTGCAACGGTCCAAATGGTGCTGGGCTTTTGGAGAGGGGTGTGGAGGGGGAGAAGTGGGGTGGGAGAACGGAGCAGGATCTGCTACAGAGATGATTATTGAAAGTTGACAGCTGCCAAACACACTGTGTCCCTGGCAGCACCTGTTGAGTGTCCGTGGTGGCAGCGAGAGTCAGATGAAGAAAGACAGCTGTATACATGCCAACAGCAGCAGGATGCGGCGCTGGACTCGTGCTCTGCCAGCCCAAGATGTGCCAAATTCGCTGGCCCAGATTCAGATGGCTGGGTGTCCACTTGGTGTGCCAGCAAGTAAGCCCGGGAACACATTTGCATTAACACCGCTTGGCCACCTCCCCCTGTTCCTGCCTCCCGCGCTGCATACAACATCGGTCTTCGTCCCAGAATGTCATCTTGAGGCTGCTTTTCAGAACCAGTGTTTCAGCGAAACATGAGGTAAGCCTGATGCTGTGCCGAATTGCCTCGAAGGAAGCCAGCATCAGCTGAGAGCAAAACAGAAAGGTCCAGCTCAGGTTCTTGGCAGCTGGTTAGAAAAATACGCTGGGTGGTTTCATTGTGTGTGTGTGTGTGTGTGTGTGTGTGTGTGTGTAAGAAAGAACAGATGAGGTTTTGCATTTTATCTCACGCAAACAATGCTCTTACCCAGACACTTTTATTCAAATTCCTTGAAATTTGGGAGGATTTTCAAGTTGACTGGGAGAGTTTCACAAAGACAGTGGATATTATAGGGAAAGTTTAGTTCTGCCTGCAAAATTGCTTCCTAAGACGGAGAAGTGTCCGGCACAACTGTCTAATTTCTTGTCTTTTTTCAAGGCTGTGGGGTGAGTGTTAAGCAATAAGAGACTTCAGATCTAAATGGGGATGCTTTTCTTTGCACAGACTACTGTTTGTAAGTAAGGAGATATATATATATATATATATATATATATATATATATATATATATATATATCTTCTTAGCCCTTTTGTGGCAGCATGTAGGTGGTGACAGAGATGAAGCCTGGGGAGTAAAGAGGCCCATAAATCATAGCTTTTCAGAGATCTCTCTGCAACTTTTTAATCTTTATTTATTTGTTCATTTTTACTCTTTTGAGATTATAATGACATTTCTCCCTTCCCTTTCCTTCCTCCAGCACTCCTGTATACCTCTCCTTGCTCTCTTTCAAATTCATGGTCTCTTTTTTCATTAATTGTTATTGCATTCATGTATGTGCATGTATATACATATATATTCCTAAGTATAACCTGCTCAGAAGGGACATTGTCCATCATGGTAGAGAAAGCATTGTGGCAGAAGTGGGTGGTGGAGGTCTGCTTGCCTCATGGTGACGGGGGGGGGGGGGGGTGGGGGTGGTGCCAATACACACTTCAAAGGCACACACCCAGTGACCTACCTTCTTCTACTAGGTCTCATTTCCTAAAGGCTCCACTTGCCTGCCAACAGCATCATCACCTGGGGAACAAAGCCTTTAATACTTGCACCTTTGAAGACATGTGAGATCTAAAGCTTAACTTATAAATTTTGTGGGTCATGATATGTACATTTTACTTATTGGTCATAAATCATTCAACTTTTCTTACTTTGCATAGTAGTGTGTGTGTGTGTGTGTGTGTGTGTGTGTGTGTGTGTTCACACTATTCAAAAAAATATAAGTGTGGCCAGGTGTGGTGGCCCAAGCCTTTAATTCCAGTACTTGGGAAGCAGAGACAGGCTGATCTCAGAGTTCCAGGCCAGTCGGAGCTCCATAGTGAGAACTTGTTATAAAACAAACAAACAAACAAAAAAGTGCAAGTGTGTATGGAATGTAAGGCAATTGGCACAAGATGCCCTTAACCTCAGTTATCTAGTGAGAACAGTGAAACTTTGACTTCATGAAGAGAAACCAAGAACCATTAACACGTTGTTCCTGCTTGATAAAAAGGAAAGCAGTGAATTGGGTAGCGACCCATAAAGGACCATGTTTCTTAACATACTTGACATGAAAACATATCAACCACCAATCTCTACTTAGTAGTCTAGGTTTTAGGAATTATCTTTCATAAGCTTTTCATCTCAGAACTTGACATAAAGTTTACTAAAAAAATTTTAGCTTACCAGTTGCATTTTTATAATAAGAATGTTGTGTTTCCTTAAAATTTTGTATCTAATTGTATTTTGCATCTTGTCTTTTTGCTTTTGTTAATGTGCTGTTTTAAAATGTAAGGTATTGGGGCTGGGGAGACAGTTTGATGTTTAAAACACTTGCCATGCAAGTTTAAGGACCAGAGTCTGGATTCCCAGGACACACATAAAAGATGGGTGGGCCTGGCAGTTCACCTGTAAGGCCAGTGCTCATGAGGAGAGACAGGATCCCTAGGGCTAGCTGCCTAACTAGACTCGCCAGATCATTGAGTTTGAAGTTCAGCAAGAGATTCTGCTCAATAAATACAGCATCAAGCAATCAGTGAAGTCACCTGACATCAAACTCTGACCTACACACACACACACACACACACACACACACACACACACACACACACACACACACACACCTGCATACATCTGTCTGCACATACACACATATGCACATACATACACAGACATAAAATGTAAGGTATCTTATGTGTGCATGTCTCATATCCATGCTCTCAGAGACCATGATGATGGGAACTTCTTCAGCATCCTAGAAGAGTACGAAGCTCAGGAGAGCACCAAGCTTAGCAAAGCACCAAAGTTCAGTGGGCTGCACCTGGTAGTCAGTGTGGGAAATGTGGGTTGATTGCCACTCGGCACACTGTTTTCCTTTGTAAATACCCAACAGCTTTACTCCCAATGACTTTACTCATCTAGATAAGCAACATTCAATACAAAAGTGGATCTGTTGCCCCCCACAAAAAAGGGACAAAATGTGCATTCAAGCAAACTGTACACATTATGAAGGTGCAGTACTTCTAAACAGTTCCCAATCACTCAACTTTAAAACTCCTCAATAGTCCTGTCCTGCAAAGAACTTCATATATTTTGTGGACTTTTTTATAAGTGTGGTGGTTGTTCTCTTCTTTTGTAGCAAATCCAGAAAGCATTAGTGTCTAGATATGGATTTATCACAGGTATTATCTTTTGTTGTTATTATTTTCATTCTGTATTTCACATTAATTTATTTGGCTTTAATAGATAAAGGAAGCTGTTCTGGTGTTTGAAACCAGGAAAAGGTCTGCCTTCCTTTCTGAAGTTTATGAACTCTGTGGCCCCTCACTAGTTTTGAATATCCCCCTTCCCAGTAGCAAGCTATCCCAAAGGATGTACAATGTATGAGACAGTCACCCCTAGGCTTGGATTTCTTCCTATCCAGATATATGGCCATGTGACTGGGGGTGGGTTTCTTGACTTCTGTAATCCTCAATTTCTTCATCTATAAAATGAAGATAATAGAGATTGTAAGGATTAAGTGAGATAATGAATGTCAAATATTTAGCACAGTTCCAGGTGCACATTAAGTACCCAATAAATGTTAGCTGTTCTGATTAGCAGATATTCTTCCAAGCCATGGTTGGATTCCCAGAAAGGGTGCCCTGCTCTGCAGATCCAGCCCGTGTTGACTTGGATGCAGGTCATGGAAGGTATACCTCACAGTCACATTGGCTATCTTCAGCCACACCTTGATTCTCTCTATGTATATTTAAGTGAGAGAAGCCATGAAGATCTACAAATGAACGATGGCCAGTGTAAAGGCCAGGGACTTGTGGAAGTATTTGCAAGAAGCAAATCTCACTGGAGGTTGTATGTGAGTAGCATCAGTATTGACCAAGCCACTCTTTGAAGTAGAAGGCTCCAAGGGTTCCAAGCAGTTTAGACCTGGGGCCTCTAAGAAGATGCCTGCTTCTCTTACGTGTAATCTGTCCTAGTTAGAGTTACTATTGCTGTGATGAAAGACCAGGGACAAAATCAAGTTGAGGAGGAAAACATTTATCTGGCTTACACTTCCATATCACTGTTCATCACTGAAGGAAGTCAGGACAGGAACTCAAAAACGGCAGGAACCTGGAGGCAGGAGCTGATGCAGAAGCAATGGAGGGGTGCTGCTTGCTTACTGGCTTGCTTCCAATGGCTTGCTCAGTCTGCTTATTTATAGAACCCAGGACCATCAGCCCAGGGATTGCCCCACCCACAGTGGGCTGGACCCTTGCCCATCCATCACTAACTAAAAAAAAAAAAAAAAAAGTGCCCTACAGACTTGACTACAGCCTGATCTTAGGGAGGCATTTTCTCAGTTGAGGTTCCCTTCTCTCAGATGTCTTCAGCTTGTGTCAAGTTAACATAAAACTGGCCAGCATCATATCTGAAGGGATTTATCTGGGTCTTGACCTTACTTTCTAATCAGATTTCTTCACCAAGATCCTTATGATAGCTTTAGCTTGTCCCACACTTTCTTACTTATTTCCCGACCTTGGGACACTTCTACTTGAGTGGGAGATCTCTCTAGTGTTTTCCTGGGATATCAAATGATGCCAGGTGCTATAGTTAGATCTAGAACATCCCACAAAATTCTACTAAGTTGAGGGCTTGTCCTCAGCTTGGTTCTTTGGGAAGCTTCCTGAACATCTAATGGATGGAGCCTAGTAGGAGGTCTTCTGTCAATAAGGGTGGTCCCTTAAGAGGGATAACGGAATACCAGTCTCTTCTCTGTTCACATCTTTCACCAAATGAATAGCTTCCTTCTCCACACACTCCAGCCATGATCTACTCTACCACATCAGGCCCAAATGTGACAGGACCAAGAAGCCATAGACTAAGACCTCTGAAGCTGGCAGCCAGAATAGAACTTCTAAGCTGATTCTTCCGGGTACCTTGTCACAGTAGGGATTGCTGGCTAGTAGACCATGTGACCTGAAGTGCTCACTGATATCCCTTTCCATAAACAAGGTTGAGAAGTGGCTCCCACCACATCCTTTGTTAAAAATCTTGATCTTTAGGCCAGGTGTGGTGGAGCATGCTTTAATTTCAGCACTCAGAAGGTAGAGGAAGTGGATTTCTGTGAGTTTGAGGATAACCTGATCTACATAGTGGTTTCCAGGTCAGCCAGGCTACATACTAAGACTGTCTTAAAAGGAAAGAAAGAGGGGGAGGAGGAAAGGGGAGAGGGAAGGAGAGAATGAGAAAAAAAGGAAAGAAGGGAGGAAGGAAGAGAGAGAAGGAAGAGAAAGAAGAAAACAATTTCTGACCTTGAGAAGGCGATAGTGAGGTCAATCTCCTAGCATACAAGCTGACTGCTAAGCAATTAGAGCAGTGCAGAGGTGGGTAGGAGGATCTGACATGGGTTCCCGCATTTCTTCTTTTTGTCCTGGGTTATCTGTTGCTCCCGACCCAGCCCTGAATACATCATGAGATTTCAGACACCGAAAGTCTGCCTTCACTGTCAGCCTGGTCTTTCATGTTATTAAAAACAGATACTGTATGTATTTTATTTCTGAGAGTAACAAATAGATATTGAAGTATAAAGAAGCAGGGTAGAGAGACAGCTCAGCCATTAAAAGCACTTGTTGCTTCCACGGGTTCTGGGTTCCATTCAGTTCTCAGAACCCACAGGATGGCTCACAACCATCTGTAACTCTAGTTCCGAGGAATCCAGTGCCCTCTTCTGATCTCTGACGGTACTACACACACATAATACACATCCACAATGCACATACATACATGCAAGCAAAACACTGTATACATAAAATAAAATAAACAAATAAAAATAAAACCAAAAGAATTTAAGCCTACTACCTAGTAACAGTAACATCTGCAAGCTTAGTGGAATATTTGCTGTTACTATTTTTAACACAGAGAAACCTATGTTTTTGTTTTTATAAGAAATGAAATGTATGCATCAGAAGGAACTAAACTTTGGTGGCAATCACTTCAAATTCTACCACCAAACATAGTTTAAGGAGATATTAGACAAAACATGTTGGATGCATTTTTGTGGAGAAAGCAGCTTGGGGAAGGAGGAAGGGAGAAAGGGGGTAAGGGAGAGAGATTGGAGGAAGAGAAGGGAGGGAGAGAGACATTTATCAAATGTACTTACTGTATTTCAAGAGGTAATATTTGGGAGCTAAGGGAAGAAGATTACTTGAACTAGAAGTTCCAGGCTACCTTGGGCAACTCAATAAGACTTTAGTTCTGAGACAATATGAGAGCTGAAAACTGAGACCATAATCTAGAACTATTTGTTTTTAAGTCAGAGTTACCCGTTCACTCAAACAACCCCCCTCACACAAAAACAGTAATATCTATATTTTAAGCTTCTCCCTAAAGATCACTGTTTTTGTCTTTGACATTTTTTAGTTCAAGTTTATAACAAGCTTCACATCATATAGATATGGGTTTGGGACCTGCTGCTGACCATCTTTCAAGTGTTTCAGAATATATTATATCCAAAGCTACAGCTGACTTAGCATGCTCCACGTGTGTTTTGGCTTTGGAATTCCTGTGTCAGTTCTGTTGGGACACTCTGGGATAAGGAGGCAGAGTCAGAGCCGTGCACACGCTGGCTCTCGGAGGATGGCGCAGCATCTCTGTGGACCCTACACCCCGAGTGTCTCAGTCTTTAGTTCCTGCCTTGATACGCGAGTCTCTCTTCAAACAACTGTGGGGCTCACTGCTGCTATTAATCTGTCTCTGTTGCCAGATCCGTAGCTTCAGAGTGAGGAAATATTATCTGAGCAAATATTTAAGCAGAATTCTCTACACTGCACTGGTTCATTAAAGAAGAGTTTTCCCTCAGTTTGTTCTGGAGTAAAGTGAAATGCCCCAAACAAACACACTCTCTAGCTCCCCCAGGACTTTTTTTTTTTTTGCCATAGTAGGAAGACAGCATGTCTCAAGAAGAAAGGCTTGATGATGGTGACTCCCTTCTCCTCTTGGACACAGTGTGCTGGGGAAAGCCCAGTGAATAGAAAGTGATAGGACAAAGTGGGGTCTGTGCGTGTTAGTATTTCTAGAGTACTGGATGGAAAACAAACTACCTGTCTCACTTATTTCATATTTGCATAGCTGATTTTAGGAAGTTTTCTAGTTTCTTTCTTAGAAAATATTTATTTTGTGTGTGCGCACAA
Organism: Peromyscus maniculatus bairdii; assembly: GCF_049852395.1. NCBI lineage: Eukaryota > Metazoa > Chordata > Mammalia > Rodentia > Cricetidae > Peromyscus > Peromyscus maniculatus. The sequence continues at coordinate 46,759,926 of NC_134860.1, read as the reverse complement.
GCGCGCGTGCATGCGCATGCACGTGCAGCTCAGAGGATGACTTCCGAGAGTCTGTTCGCACCTTCCCCCCAGCTGAGGCAAGGTCCCTGTTCTTTGTGCGCTGTGCTGCCTGCTCTGGGCTAGCTGGCTCTCTGGTCTCTACCTTTCTTCTGGGAGCAGATGTAGTGAGATTACAGATGTGCGTCACTGCGCTGGGCTTTCGATGTGGGTGGGTTCCAGGAATGAAACCTGGGTGGCTAGAGCTTTTACCCATGAGCCATCTCCCCAGCCTGACTGTGCTTTTCTTAAAAGCATTTGTGTTGGGAGCAATGACTTTGAGCTGGCTCTACTCCTGTCAACAACCACCCCCTAATGTTTTGTCAACACTAACCTCAGGAGCGCAAGGCACAACAATCCATTCATGAAGAGTTCCAGCACAGCAGATCTTCAGCTTCTGACCTGACCCAATTAGTAGAGGACATTTGGCTCCAGCAGGCCAGACTGCTCCTGAGAATATTCCCCATTACACTTTATATCTACATCTACCAAGAAAATGACTGCTACTTGCTCCTACCACACTTACGTTTTTGTCGAATAAAAGCCATGGATCTCTATTCTCTACTTCCAGAAAGCCTACACTCTCGGTATCTCCAAGCAGATATATCAATTCTATTATTAAGACCTGCAGTGAAGGTTGTGGTGTGTGTGTGTGTGTGTGTGTGTGTGTGTGTGTGTGTGTGTGTAGTGGTTTGCTTGAGGATCTGTTGAAGTTGGGTTATATAGATTTGGGTTTTTTTTTTCTTTCTTTCTTCAAATGCTTATTTAAAAGAAAGCGACTGTTTATTATTTGGGACCACAAAATTGTATTTGGAATCAGAGATAAAAATATCAAACTCTCATCTTATATTTAAAAATAGACATTTTATTATATTGAGGGAAGAACCCATCTAGCTCTATCTTGTTATTTTTTTATCACAAAGGAGAGAGAAGTGAAATCCGACTTTAAAAGGCTGTGGAACATTGCGCATTTAAAGTACTCAGCAAGTTACTCCCTAAAGCACTCCATATGATATGTAAATCTTTTGATCTTTCACAAAATGCATGAATACTATAAAGAATAATGAGGACAAGCTTGGAAAATACAATATTGACTGTCAGTGCAGCACTTAGCCACAATTATTATTTGCATGGCTTTTGCAACTTAACCAGGGGGGATATCTCTGTGAGTGTGTGAAAACCGTGCCAGTCCCTGCAGAAGACGATCGGATTTTCTGAGGAAGATTTCTTTTGCCCTTCCCCATCCTTTAGTTATTCTTTCGTTCCAAAAACCCTTTTCTGAAAACAGAGGGAAATCTTTGGAAAGGATAAAATTGACGGGAAGTTAAAGAGAAGCTTCGCTCCCCCATTGTCATTAATTATCATATGATGGATAACCTAAGTTGGCTTTGGGAAGTATCACTCCATGACACCCTGCAGAAAGAATATTTAAAACCTGCTAAGCTGCTCTTTGTAAAAAAATCTTTATTTGAAACTTAGGTTAGCAATCTGAATAACATGTTTTCCTCAAGCTTAGTGTGAGAATAGTTCAGCTGACATTTCTGAATGTTTTATGAATTACAAACTCTGAACTGTAGCATTTATTTGTAATGGGCAAGTAACAATGATTGTATATGTCAGTGAAGATTTTGATGGTTGAAGCCACTTTGTTATAGTCAAAATAGGTAATGGGCTGTGTTGTTGTGTCTGGTTGAAGTTATAGGACAGGTCCTGCCGGCTTCATCCCATCCGAAGAGCACAGAACTGCTCTCTAGGGACAAACGGCTTATGGGTGGAGGCAATGTACCACAGCTTTTGGGAGTAGTTATACAAATGAGAAGAAAGGTAGATTTCCAGGCTGAGATAGGTGAGCCCAAGATGTCAACACCAGGATTCCATCCAACATGGTCCAGGTACCTAGAGCATAACTTGGATGCATGACTATAGATATTTTATTTGTTTGTTTGTGTGTGTGTGTGTGTGTGTGTGTGTGTGTGTGTGTGTGTGTGTGTGTGTGCTATCTTCCTGGAGCTGGAGTTACAGGCAGTTGTGAATAGCTGTGCTGGGAACCAAACTCAGGTTCTCTGTAACCACTGAGCCATCTCTCCAGCACTGATATAAGAATAGATTTTGATTTTAAAACTTGTACAACTACTGCAAAGAGCCTAGAAAATCTAAAAGGATTTTGAAGAGGAAAAATTTAGAGGACTTTGTTATCTGATTTAATAACTTACGATAAAGCTACGGTAATGAGGACAGATGGTATTTGACATAGAGGTAAACAGACAATAAAATAAAATGGAGAGTCTATATTATAACTCTGTGTGTGTGTGTGTGTGTGTGTGTGTGTGTGTGTGTGTGTGTGTGTGTCCACATGCATGTGCTCATGTGGCACTCAGGAGAACTTGCATTGGTTCTCTCCCGCCATGTTGAGGCGGGGTCTTGCTTGTTTCTGCGCATGCCCGCTCCTTTCCCGTATCGCTGTCTATCTTGCCACAGGAGTGCCGGGTTTACAGATGCGTACTTTCTTCCAGCATTCCAGGTATTGAACTCAGACCCTTGGGCTTCCACATCAAGCACTTTTACGATCTGAGCTTGTTTCCTACTCCCATGTGACTTTGGATAGAGGATCCACGACAGTCTATCTAATCCAGCAAAAAGTTTTCTGCTGAGTCATGTTGAAACATGACATCCACATAGGGAAAGAACTCACCTCAGTCTGCCATCACACCATCCACAGCAAACAGTCAAGGTAGGTCACAGGCTAAGAATCGTAGAACTTTGAGATGTATTTTAAAACGCTTTATTTATTATTGCTAATGTATGTATGTGTGCTCATGTACACATGGTGTATACAGGGCACTAGTGCCAGAATGTGCATGGAGCATCCATCCAGAGGACCATTCCGTGGGTTTCTTTTCTCCCTCCTCCTCCACATGGGCCCCAGGCATCAAGTGCAAGTGGCCAGGACTTGAGGGCAAACATCTTTACTCACTGAGCCATCCTGCTGACTCAAGCTTTAAAATATTTTAGGAAGTATAGTAAAATGTTTCTGAAAACTGAATATAGACAAAAGTTTCTCAGGGGATGCAGAAATCATAAACAATAAGATAGAAAAAATATGATAAATTAGATTTCATCAAAATTTAAAATTCCTACTCCTGAAAAGACATCATGAAGAAAATAAAAGAGCTGAAAATATTTATAAAGTATTTATCTGGTGAAGAATATGTGTTCAAAGTGTGTATATATATGGAAGAGTGGGTGCATATGTCCAAAATACACTGTATGAAATTCTCAAAGAATTTAAAATATTTTAAAAGTATGTATAGAATGTATGTAACTCAAAACATAAATAACTCAATTTAAAAGCTAAAAAACTATTTGAGCAGTAACTTTATGAAAGAAAATGTGTAAGTGATCAAATGTGCTCAAATAAAAAGCCTTCAAGTCATTTTTATAAAAGACATGCAAATTTGAACCACAGTGAACTATGAGTTCACATGCATCAGAACAGCAGAGATGCAAGACTGCCGTCAGCCGTGAGGATATGGAGCTGCTGGCATTTCCACAGTGTTGGTGAGTGGGCAGAACTCTCTTACATAATGAATATATCAAAACCCACATTCTCACTCAACAATTCCATTCCCTGGTGTTTACCCATGGGAAAATAAAGTATTTAAAACATTGTTGGGAAGACTTTACTCATAACAGCCAAACTCCAGAAACAACTCTGGTGTCCATCTACAAGGACTGAATAAACTGTGGCAAATACATCCATTGTTTTGCTACTTAGCAGCAAAAAAAAAAAAAAAAAAAAAAAAAAAAAAAAAGATGAATTACTGAAACACGCAACATGTGTAAGTTTCAAAAGCATTATGCCAAGTGAAAGAAGACAGGCACTAATTATACGATTCCATTACAGGAAATTCTGGAGTAAGCAAGACTGATCTAGAGTGCTTCTGGGGTACCACTGCCAGGCCTGACCTGAGTCCACAACTGAGACCCACATGGTGTTAGGAGGGATCCAACTCACAAAGTTGACCTCTGGTCTTCACACACTACACCCCAGCACACACACACACACACACACACACACGCACACACGCACACGCATGCACATTCACATACAACTGGTGTCCTTTATAAAAAACAAATAGATGGAGAGTTGGCTCAGTGGTTAAGAACATGTACCGCTCTTCCCGAGGACCCGAGTTCGGTTCTGAGCACCAACATCAGGTGGTTTACAACCTCCTGTAGGTCCACCTTTGGGCATTTGATGTCCCTTTCTGCCCTTCACAGGAACTGCATTCATGGTCACAAACATAATTTTAAGTAAATAATAAGTTATGAAAGGTAAATTATTTATGAAAAGTATAAATAGTTTTCATTATTGTAGATTATGCTTTATTGTCTACTCATTTAATATTTAGGGGAAATTGGGCAAGTTGAGGTTTTCCTTCATTTGACTTACTTAGCTGATGGATGTTCAAAGTATACTGGCTGTCTTTAATAAAAATATGATGCAGTAATTTTAAATATATGAATGGGATTAGTACCTCCCCTTTTTTTGGTTTTTTGTTTGTTTGTTTGTTTTGAGACAGGGTTTCTCTGTGTAACGGCTCTGGCTGTCCTGGAACTCACTTTGTAGCCCAGGCTGACCTCAAACTCACAGAGATCTGCCTGCCTCTGCCTCCCGAGTGCTGGGATCAAAGGTGTGCACCATCACTGCCCAGCTTGGATAACCATTTTTATTCACAATTTTAAACTTGACCAATTACCAGGATTGCAAGAGAAAAATATAAAAATAGAGGCTCCGTGGCCATATTCAGACTTGCGAGTACCTAAGAGCAGGGTTGAAACTCTGCTGTTCTAACACACCAGGGATTGCCCTGCAATATCTGTCTGGGCAACTGTGGGCAGTAGCTCAAACAATGGCACGTGTTTTTCACAGGATTTCTGAAGCCAGAATTCTGTAGAGGGCTGGAGATTTGAGCAGTAACATGTCTGCTTTCCAGCCTGGGATCAGATCCCCTGGAGCTGAAATTACAGATATGAGCTGCCCAACATGGGTGCTGGGAACTGAACTCAGGTCCTCTGTGAGGGTAGCAAGTAGTCTTAACCACTGAGTGATTTCTCCAACCCCTTCTGGGAATTTTTGAGATAGAGTTTCACCATTTATCATTGGCTAGTCTCAATTCATAATCCTCCTGCCTCAACCTCCCCAGTGCTTGGATTACAGTCACCCACTTTATAAATGATTCCTTCAGAAAAAGAATTCACATGGGTTTCTCTTGCATTGCGTTACACCCTTTGAGACTCTTTTCTTCATTCTGTGTTTTATACATTGGTTAACTATTCTCTAGTAATTTACTGTAGCAGACTACATTTTATACACCTTCAGCCCCTCCCCCCAACATTTCATAATTGGCTTAGCAGCTTCATTTTCTCCCTTTGGAGAAGACAGGCCAGTCTAGTAAAGGAGTCTGAAGCAATTTTTTTCAGGGGAAAAAAAAAAAAAGAAAGAACTATTCTGAGGATTAGAAATAAAGTTTTATTTATCCATGGCTAGTGATTATTTTTTCTTGCTTATCAAGAGCAAAATGCCAACAGATAATGTGGATCAATATAAACAGGATCTTTAGGCAGTTTCAAATTTCATTGGTTTATCCTTCCAGAGCCAAAAGAGCCACTTTTAAGATCAAATCATGCAGATGTAGGGCCTCTGAAAATCCTTTTTCTGTATCAAGGACAGGAGACAAGCCCGTACATGCACTTTGTTGTTTACAAATGTCTTGGCAATCTTTCTTTCATTTGATGGTGCGTGTGAGAAGAGTGTGAGGAAAGCACAATGCTGTGCTAGACTTCTAACATGACACTCAGTTTACCTCTTAAATTACCCCCTGAGAGAGACTTTTTTAATGTCAAGATTAGCAAAACTCCCCCTCGAGTCTTTAAAGTCAGAACTCCTAAGTGTTCTGCCAAGACTTTATCTATAATGCCATCAAACCTGTTCTCAGCGTCATTTCCTTGAGCAAACTTGTTTGTGGAGTCACTCAAAATCTAGAAGCCTGAAGAACAATTGAAATCTCTGAGCAAACTTCTGGTTAGGATTCTCTTGTTCAGCTGTAGCTGATCCGTGGCCTTGATTTGAACTACTGACATGTGTTTGACAATTACCTCGGCAGGGGAGTGGACATGCTAGCTGAGAAGGCGTGTGAACGGCTGCTGGCGTCAGCATTCTCTTCCTCACGTGGCAACAAAACCATCAAGAGTCTTGTGAGACAGGACCTTCGGGCTTTAATTAATGAATTATTTTTAATCTATTTACTTTGCAACGGACTCATTTAGACTCTTCGGGATCATTTTTGAAAAAATAAAATGGTTCTCTAAATAGAAATCAGAAAAAAAATCTGGACTCATGAACTTCTCTCACCATGGCTCTGAAGCAGATTGAAGGCTCCAACCCCAGGGGTCACTCTGAGTTACTTGTTTTTGGAAAACATGCTTCTTCCTTCACTTATTCACTCAATAAACATGCATTATGCCAGCTATCTGCCAAGTTCTGGAGCAGACCTGAGATATGAAAATGATTAACAAGTAATCCCAACCTTGAAGGAATTCAGTTAGGAGAAACAGACGGACAAACCATTCTTACGCTGCAGACAGGTCGGGAGGACTTGAAGCCCCATCCCTGGGTCTCTGGCTGCATGAACAAGGAAATGGGCGCTAAGACGACAAGTTGAGGGGAGAGCACTTCACAAAGCCGTTTATTGAGACCACATTTCGGCCGGTTTGAGATTTTTTATGAGAATCCTTCCCCCCGCCGCCCCCCCCCTCCCCCGAAATAACCGGAAGACTGGCCAGCCTGAAGCATGAACGGTGGCCTCCAGAGGACAGCATGCATCCGCAGAGGCTAAAACTCTGAACCTAGAAACAGCAGCTCTTGAGAACAGGCCCCTCAGGGAGATGTAGAAACAGCACTAGCAAAAGGCGCAGAGGAAACCTGGTCTGAAGAAGCATGGATAGAACAGGACCAGAGAAGAGGGGCCCTGGGCGATACGGCTGCCATGGATACCCTGTAGCCGTAGCTCCAAACCCTTCTTCCCCTGGCTGCATCATTGAACATACAGGCCACAGAAACTTAAATACTAAGTTAAATACTTCAAGGCAAAGTCAGCCCACGGGGAATTCATCTCCTTTCTTGATTGTCACACTGATGGAATTTCTATTTTTTAAAAAAAAAATGTCGTGTAACAAGACGCTGAGGGTGGATCTCGGGATGTGACGCGCAGGATCAGCAGCATATGCTCCTACTCCCCACCCCCACCTCAGGCCCCACTGCCATGGAGCATTTGCATGTTTCCATTAGTGGTCAGAGGGATCCATTTGCGTGGGCTTTGCACCTGGTATCCCTAAATATGAAAGGCAAAAGGACTATTTCAAGATGATTTCTGCCCAAGTACCTGATTACTTAAATAAAAACGCATTTATTGCCGCTGCAACCCGGCGGCCTTGAGAAACTCTTCACACTGATTTGTTCTGACTGTATGCCACATCCTAAGTTCTTTCTAGCATTAACAAGCTACAAAGGGCGTTCTCCAAAGTGTACCAGGAAATTGTAGGCATGTCTGTATATCAAAATCTTCCTTTAGAGTCAACTTTTTTGGTGTTTGGTGTGTGTGTGTGTGTGTGTGTGTGTGTAAGTTTTCTTATTTTGATTGACAGCTCATAATTACACCAACAAACACTCCTGGTCACACAAACAGATGATTCTCAGATGAACCTGCTGGAAAATCTAAAATGACCAAGACCTACATTTTTGGTGGGGGCTGGTTTATTTCATTTACCCTTATTACTTTTTTTTTTTTTTGGTGTTGACTACTCTTGTGCCATTTGTACCCCAAATTTGAAATCATCAAAAATTCATTTTATTAAAAATTAAGTCATTTTTTTAAAAAAAAAAAAAGCAAAGCACTATTCATTACTGACAATCTTACTTTAATTTAAACTACAGTTGCAGTGTTGCTTAGCAATAATCATTTTATTCAGATTCCAGTCTGAATAAACTATCTTTGATAAAAGATTAGAGGCTGGAAAGTTGAGAGCAGGTTGAAAATCAGACTTTGGGGTCACGGCTGAAAGAACATCTTTGTATGGTCACTGAAACAGAGGATTTAAAAAGAAACGTGACATCATGCATGATGTCAAATCCACAAAGAATCGATAAAAGTTTTTTGTTAAAAAAAAAAGTAGCTATACTTTGTTTTAATCTTTCTGGTGTATCTGCAAAGTCCAGTCCATTTGATAACTATGTTAGCTCGTGTTAACATTAACAAAGGAACCTTACTTACTACAGTGGCTTAGAGAAGATGGTCCTGCGTCCAACGGCATGCACTGATGGGATGGTTCTTTTCTGCACAACCTTTTAGGAATCCATCTCCTTCTGCGATGTCCTTTCCTGACTTGTGGTTGTGTCCACGCTCCACCTTAGCGGGAAAGAGAGGATGTGTCAGAGTAGGTGACTTGTCTATGAAATCAATGTCCCAGAAGTTGGGACACTGGTCCCTAGGTAGTCACATGGCCACACATAGATTCAAGGAATTCTGACATGCAGACTCTAATTGGGGTCATATCTTCCATTAAAACAGCAGGACCAGGGAAGAAAAAGAGAACAGATTCTCACCAACCAGGGGCTTTGATCTGTGTGGTGCATTCTAGCAGATATGTTATAGTTCTGAGTTTGGACTTAGCACATAGATAATTAAAATGCATTGAAGATAATATTATAGAAAATGGGAACTAGAATGCAGTCTGTTCCCAATGGATATTTTTAAAAGACACCTTAACACAGAAAGACAGCCAAAGGCCCAGAGTTTACATAAACACATTTGAATAGGAGATGATGGTGTTGCAAGACAAGTGAAAGTCGTTGATTTACCATGCCTCTCTCCAAATGAAAATAAGGTCACCCTGATTCTGAGAGGCCCTATAGGAAAGGGAACGGATTCTAATTAGGATTAAGAACATTATCTCTCTCCAAATGTCTGCAAGCATACAATGCTGGTTCTGTCTATGGCTATACCTATAATTTTGCAATATGACTTTTTAAAAAAAGAGGATACAATTTGGTAAACTGATAACTAATTTAGATAATGCTAATTGTATTGGGTAAAAAGTGATTAGGGAAGTCATCAAAGAAACCTCAAGTGTGCTGTGCACTGAAAACATGAATATTGTGTGAAGCTTTGATCCCTTCCACAGAGTAGAGGTGATTCCTAGAGGTTCCTGTGTTAGACAGCGTCGAGAAGAGGTGCTGCTGGAGGCAGAGGAAGGGAGCAGCCTGACCACACTGACTCGGGACACACCAGACTCGCTTTTAAATTTCCTTCTGTAAGTGGAGTGTGTGCATTTGCGCACACGGGAGCTAACAGTGCAGCAGCATCTTCTGCCTTCATAATTACAAGTCACCCCCTGCATGAGCATTTCTAGCAGAGACTTCCCACTTCCTTCCCAGGCAAAACCAAATAGCTCAGATATTAAGTTAACTCTCTTGATTTTATCCAGTTACCAATTTTTAGAGGATTTGTTAACAATTTGTTTCCTATTTGAGGTGAACGTACCATTGTGATGGCTTCTTTTTGGTATCAACTTGACTGGCTTAGGGGATATCAAGCTAGCTAGCAAAGCATTTGTTGGGTACCAGAACTCCAGGATTTCTGGACTCCTCCAGCCCTGCCCTAGCTCTTATGCTTCTAGCCATAGAACAAGGGCTATGCCGTCTGCTTTCTTCCTCTGGGTTCTTTTGGCCTTGGACCAATCCCTCTGTTTCTCTAGCCTCTAGCCTACAAGTAATCTATTATAGGTCTTGTCAACCTCTGAAATTGTGTGGACCAATTATTTTTTTTTAAAAAAATCCCTATCTATCTATCTATCTATCTATCTATCTATCTATCTATCTATCTATCACCTATATACATATTTGTCTGCTTATTTAAGGATAAACCCCACTGTCTCTTCTTTCACAGTGTGCAAGATATAAATTCATATATATGTATGCATGGTGTGTATGCATCTTATTGATTCTGTTTCTCTGGAAAACCTAACACGGTGTGTGAATCTCCACAAGTATGTATTATTCTAGTTCCGGTTCTGTTGCTGTGATAAAATACTCTGACAAAATCAACTTAGGGATGAAAGGGACTTGTTCCGGCTTAAAAATTCCAGGGTAACAGTTCATCATTGTGGGGAAGTCAAGCCAGGAATTTCAAGCAGCTACTCATATCACAGCCACAGTCGAGGGCAGTGAGAAATGAATACATATATGCTTACTTGCTTGTGTTCAGCTTGATTTCTCTGCTTCTCCATCATTCAGGAATCCCTGCCTAGGAAATGGTGCCTCCTGAGGTAGGCTAGTTCATCCCACAGCATTAATTTAATTAAGACAACCCCCCAAAGACACACCCACAGACTAACCTACATGTAATCTACTCTACCCAGGTGATTCTAGAGTATGTCAAGTTCTGTACAGAACGTTTCCAGTGTCTTTTTTAAAAATAAACTTTCTATATCATGCAATGGTCAAAGGGATATGTGTGAACTGGCCCAGGTGTTGAATAAACAAAAGGTATGTCCTTTTAAGATCCAACAAACACCCTTAGACTTCTGAAACTCAAGTCAAGCAACCCCTCTCAGCTAATTATTTCTGCCCTTCCTTCTCCACATTGTTTTTTGGCTTTGCTTGAAAATATTTCTTTGGACCACATCTCTAAATCTTCCTTGCCTGTGGCCTTCCAGTTAGACTTGGCCACTTTAGACGAAGAAGATGAGAGGAAAGCCTTCTGGCTCTTCCTTTCCAGGCTCTGTCTCAGGCAACAGCTGGCTCTCTCTGTAACCTGACTGTGTAATGCTTTTCTATTGTTTCATGTCTTGGTATGCCTACTAGCCTGAGTTCTTCTCTTTGACTCTTCATGTCAGTGTGGTAATCACTTTGCACAGTACCTCATGTTTGGGTACCACATCTGCTGCTTAATCCCTTAGACTAGCTAGCTCATGCCTGTATAAAACAGACTTTCCTGAAAATTCCTTCCTCTTGCTCATCTGGGGTGAATTCTGTTTCCTCTCATGACTGTGACAGGGGAGCTAGTTGACAAAGAAAGAGTTGTCTGTAAACACCAGTTCTTCATCTTTATTTCTTGTGAACTCACTCTAAGTCATTGGAGTGACTCCCGAATCACTCCATCACTTTGGTGTCAAAGGCACCAAAGACATTAATTTCTGATAATGGTCAACTGTCATCTCACTCAAGCTTTCAGCTTTGTTGGGCACTTGTCCCTGAAATCTTCCCATTCCTTGATTTCCTGGACATCACACCTGGACTCCAGACTTTTCTGATACCTTGGTAACCAAACCCTCCCATTGTCCCTGGCTGTATCCTCCCTGTTTCAGAACCCAGATGGCTCTTATCCGAACCTGGTTGCTGTTTCTCATAAGCACTTAGCTGGGCTTCATTGTGAATTTCCACTCTCATTTAGAGGAGTCACAGGTGCAAATTCTAGGCCCGCCTCTCAAGGTCTTACCGTGTACCACCATCCATGTTCTTTCTCTCCACATGATACAGATGCTCATGGCGACCTTAAAAACCAAAGCGAGGAGGTATGGAGTAGCTGCAAAGTGAGAGGAGAGTCACTCACCAGACACACATTTGGATTTGATAGAAGTAAGAAATCAGCTACAGTTGAGATTTTGTGGTTTGTTACAGCAGATGGTATCAACTCAACAAATTCACTCCACAGCTTTGGGTCCCTTTAGCAGCAAGTCACCAAGGCTTAGTCCTTAGGTTTCTTCTTCTGTACTCTTTGTGACCTCACCTAGTCACAAACCCAGATGATTTCAATCCAAATAGTTCAACATCATCTCTGCTTTTGTAAATCAAATTCTTCTATTTGCTCAGTATAAAAATTACCCTTGGGCATCGCAACTCATCTGCTGTTGAATTCCATGAGCTCAGCCTTCTCAATAACAAATAGCTTTCCCTTTGTAGAACTCACAATTGTCATCCTGGTCTTACATCTGCACCTGGGATTCTGGGATACCCTCCCACTGTTTTCTGGCTTCTGTCCTGGCCCTTTCCACTTGGTTTGTAGCACAGTCAACAAAATCAGAGTGTGCCACTCTTCTGCTCCATCCCCTTATAGCCTTGTGTCCCACTCTGAAGGGACATGGGAGCTCTAGAAGGATCAGACACAGCTCTTGATACCTCTCAGACCTCATTACCACCACTCTCGGTCTCGGGGCTTGTCACACAGGCCTGCTGGATGCTCCTCTGTTCATGCCCATCTCAAGACCTCTTTCCTTTCTCCCCTTTCCCACTATAGTCTCAGAACCTTCATGCCTCGGTGCATATACAACCTTAGCAGTAGATTTCCCTGGCCATCCATTTAAATTGCAACCACTCTCCAAATACCCACCTCTCTTCTTTCCTTCATTCACCTTCCAGGTATAACCATCATCCATGATTTATTTGGTTAAATTGTCTTCTTTCTTGTCTTGCTGGAATTTAGCTCAATGTAGGCAGATATTTTTGCTTATTTTATTTATTGATACATTTCAGCACCATGAACAAGGCTTGACCTACTGAGGTCTCAAGAAAGTGGATTTTGGCCCTGGTGTGGTAGCCTATGCCTATAATACAGCACTCAGGAAGCAGAGGCTGGCAGATCTCTTTGAGTTTGAAGCCAACCTGATCTACATAGTGAATCCTAGGATAGCCAGAGGGGCCATCTCAGAGGAGCTAGGGTATGTGTGGATTGAATGACTGAATGAGCTTTCTCTGCTCTTTTTTCTAACCAGGAAATTTTAGATTTTAAAGTCCCGTATATGAAGCAAGCCCTAGAAGCATTACAGAGGAGACTCGGCTATTACTGTGAGCCCCCTGAAGAAATCCAAGGGTGAAAAAACCCAGAGGAGGGACAGCAGTCTACAGTTGTCCATGTTCCCTCGATCCTCGCTGGGTCAGTCAAAAGCAGCACCACTCAGCATTTGTTAGCTGATAACATCAAGAAGCCCTTCACCAGGCACCACAATGTGGTGCTTAAGCATTGGAAGAGATGTAGATCTAAAGCCCCAAGAGCTGCAGTCCAAAGCGTCCCACAAAGATCTGGGCTTCGTCAGGCTGTCCCTTGCATTGGGACTTGGCCATTCTGGTCCTTCAGAATGTGCTCATTCTTTCTCCTGGCAGTCAGAACTTGCTCTAGTATCCTGCAAAGACCTGCCCTTTGAATCACAGATGCATGCACATTCACAACCACACCGTTACCAACCAGCCCCACACTCCTCAAACTGAACCTGTCCCATTAGTGACGCTAACAGAGCCACTGATTGGCTTCCTCTGACCAGCATCCAAGACCAATCAGCCAGCACTTGAAGCTAATGTTGCTAGGCTTAACGTGTTAAAGCAAATATCTTGTCTTGTATAATATTATTAAATGGCTATATTTTTTGAGACAGGGTCTTGTTTCCCAGGCTAGCCTCAAACTACCTATGTGGTTGAGAATAGCTCTGAACTTCTTATCCCCCTGTCTCTTCTTCCCAAGCCCTGAAATTATAGGAATGTGCCACCACAAACCATTTATAGAGTGCTGGGGACTGAACCCAGAACTTCAGTCATGTTAGGCAAGCACTCTATCAACTGAGCTACATTCCCAGTGCCCAGACAACTATAAATTTAATAAATGTATATATGTATGCACTTTCCTGTATAAAAATACTATAAAGTCAGTGTACATAATTTGCAAAATCCAAGAAAAGGTTAAAGAAAAAAAAAGAATGAGAGAGGAATAAAAAGATAGAAAGCATAGAAGGACGGGATATATGCGGTTTCAAATGTGTAAATGGTTAAGAGATAGGTACATGACTGACAATTGTTTTTCCTTGTGTAAAGAGCCATTGTAAGCTGAATACATGAACAGAAACCTCAGTACACACAGCACTCGTCGCTTACCTGATTCGGAATCAGAGCAGCTCCTGTTTCTCAGTGAACTTGGAAATCAGTCTGCATCTCCCTAATTACCCTGTCATCATCAGCATTTTGTGACAGACAGAACCATTTAGACATTATAAACAGCCCCAAGTGCAGATTTCACTCACCCGTGTCCTCCGTGTGAAATAACAACTCCAGCTATGAGGTACAACGCAACATCTCGTACTGAAAAACCATGAGAGATTAAGCACAAGATTTGGCTTGGCCTATGAAGGATGATGTCAAGTGATGTTGTGGGGGGTAATTATTGTGAGGACTTAATTCCTGTGTCATCAGGTATTTGTAGATATACAAAGCATTCTCCTGATTAAACAGCATTCAAGGTGACTACATATTCCCCGTGATTGACAGTTTACAGCTCAGACAGACTAAAAAGATTAAAAACATTAGAAAGTGGCGGTGACTTCTTCCCCTCAGGACACTTCCGCCCTGCGAGGAAACTGATTGAGAGTTCTAATAATATTGCTAACAGGTAAATTCTCAAGTGTTGGCTTGCGGCGGTCCTTCTCCGGTAAGGAATGCAAATCCTGTTATGCATCTTTTTCATCTTGGTGAGCTTCCAGGGGCTCGGAGAGTCAGATAGAAGGTGAAGGCAAAATATAACTTCCTTGAGACTTAACATACCCTGAAACATGTCCAACTTCTCGGAGCAGATAATGTTTCAAAGCTGTTAGCCAAGATCAATTTGTTTTATATCTGATACATTCGCTCTCAGGAACGGAGCCAAGGTTATCCAAAATTCGGTTATTCATAATTTCAGGTAACCAACATTGCTTCTCTGTAAAATTTCCCCTGTAGCTAGCTGGTCCTTTACTGATTTACATGATTTCTAATTATATTCCTAGGTATGCCTTGCCTCGGCCCCTCTTTTTTTTTTTTTTTCTAGAAGATTCAGAAAGTTCTTAAAGTAATCTCTGCTTTAAGTTAATATTACTGTTTCCTACAAAGATATAATCATAAAACCTTATAGTTCTTTGAGCTATATAAAAAATATTTCTTTCTGTCCCCTCTTTTATCTCAAAGCAGCAGTAGTGCCAGGGCGTGAGGTCATTGGAGTGCTAGATGAAGAAACTCAAAGCACAGACCTACACCATTTGCCGAATATTTGTGAGGCGCTTTAATTAACTACTGTATGAAAACCTTGTAACAGTCTCACAGAGTGGATGAGACAAGCAGGATTGCTTTTGTGTCATAGTTGAAGCATCCAAGGCACATTTAGGTACCTTTCCTAAATCTCAAGATTTTGTTCAAACCTGCAGTTTCCCAGTCTAAATGTCCTACCAAGAGTCTCCTAGAACCCGCTGCCCTGGTGAGGGACACCCATGACTTCTGCATGTTTTGTCCCTTGAGGCCAGTCAACCATCACTAAGGCCCCCAGCTGAGTTTTCACTGAGTAGGAAGACTGTATTTTGTGCTAATTAGGAGCACAAGCTTCATCCCCTGACATAGCCAGGCAAATCTTGGAGGATGCTTACTAATTGTATATGAAATGGACATAGGGTTCTCACGAGAAGAAAGGGAAGTGAGACACTGCCCATGTTGTATCTGGCTCATGGTACGCTCTCCATGTTGGAATTCCTGGCCACTCACCCAGCTACACAGCAGCACATGAGCAGTTCAGTAGCCAAGCAAGGGGGCCTTATGTCCTATGTAATCTGGGCGCTGCATGATTGCATAATTTGCGTGCAGTGTGATCATGCAATCTATGTGCATGCGTGGCGTAGCTCCGTAAGCCCATATGCTCATGTGCAGGGGAATCCATAAGAAGCCGGACAGACTCCTCTCCCTTCTTCTCCTTCTCCTCCCCTTCTTCTCCCTCTGCACATGTCTTCCATTGGCCTGGTCATGCTCTCTTCTGTCCCTCTCTTCTCCTAATAAGCCTCTGATAGTGAGTTTTGTTGTGCCTCGTGGCTTTTCTCGCACGGTAACAGCGCCGCCGCATTAAAACCAACACTCCATGAATTATTGTCATTGCTATTATTATTCCTAGACAAACTCCAGAGCTGTGCTGCTGTACCTGCCGGCATGTCCACGTCTCCACACCAGCTGTCTCCTTGGGCTCCAGCCAACCTGGCTCATGGCCTCAATACTCGGCTGAAGCTAATGGTCTCCTGTCAATGGATTCCTCCTTCCCCCCAGTCCAGGACTCTCTCTACTGAACGTTCTTCAGGCTTGGCATCAGTACAGCTGACCCCAGTGGCTTTCTTTTCTGAGAGTAGCTCTTCCCATCCCACTCTTTTGAGTTTTGCCCGTCCCTGCAAACGAGTCTTATTATTCAACAGTGCATAACAAAGATGGAGGTCTTATTTACTCATCTGTGTTTCTCCCCGCTATCTGCTACCCCTTCCACCAGAGCAGTGAATTGGTTTAGTCCTACCCATTGTCTCTTGAGTCTTGTGGGGAGCCGTAGGTTGGTAGGAAACAAACCACAAAGCAAAATGTCTAAACATTTCTTTGCCTCTGCAAGCCCCCAGGGGTGCAGCGGCAGAATCCCCAGGGATCCATTTCTCTCAGGTAGGCATCTGAGGGCGATATAAGCAAATAGCAGCTCATCTCCTTCTGACTCTTAACCATCTCTCTCTCTGCAGGGCAGAATGGGTGAATACCTCAGCACCGAGCCCCATCTACAGTCTCACTGAAACAGCAATAACCTCAAACTCAGGTAACTGGGCCAGCCCCCTCAGGCACTCCAGAAAAAATGAGACTTGGGTGTCCTGCTTGAGTCACCCTCTGCATATGGCCACAGATACAGCCGCAGCTGTTATAATTTGTTCTATGAGCTCCTAGGGGTCTGAGAAGCCCTCTAAAAGCTCAGAAAGCACCCTCCCCCACCCCAGCCCCATTCTTCCCAGACAGATGCCATGGTGAGTCTTACAGCATCTTTACTGCTGTTCAATGGAGTTTCATAGAGAAGGGGTACAGCTGTGCTCCCCCAATCCAGGGCATCTTGGATACCTTGCTACATTAATGTGGATATAGAAAAAAAAATTTTGTGGCCATTGATGCAAAGTGATTCTAACAAGGAAGAAATTCGGGGTCAAAGGGTGGGAACTCTAGAGTCTCTTTCTGCTTCTCCAGTCTGTGCCTGGAGAGACCCTAAGTGTGGTATAGACATGCATGTCAGTGCCCTTTCGCAGAGAAAATAGGAAATGAATTCCAAACAATACTGGAAACAGCTGACCCTTTTAGCACAAAGCTTAAATATGCTAGTGCTCAGCCAAGGCAGCATGTGCAGAGTAAATATTTTAATCCCTAATTAATCACTTTGGTTAGATTGGTAAAACAGAAGTCTAATGAAAATAATTTGAAATTTCCTTCATGAATAATTGCCTTGTTCAGGGAATTGTGGGAAGAGTCAACTGACTGACCTTCCCTCCTCACTCGGCCGCACTGCTCCGAGACTTAATTTGTGTCCTTCAGCCCCGCTCAGTCCCCGGTATGAGATTAGAAATACCTTCTGTGCAGTTTAGCAGCAACGATGCGGTGTGACAGTTAAGTCAGCAGAGAGGTAAAGGACGCAGTGACTCCTGGCGCGCTCGCCCGCCCGCCGTGGAGCCTGGTGGTGGTTGGTGTTGGTGTGGGGGGGGAGCATCTTCGAGACCCTGCAATCTTTCATTAGGCTGTGAACATGATGAATTGCTGTAGGTGATTGAACTGCTCCTGTTCCCCCCCTCTTTTTCTTTTTCCTTTTTTTTTTTTTTTTTTAATTAGAAACTTGAATAATAAGGTGCCCAGGGTTTAGGCATTTACAAAGGGGAGAGAAAGAATTTTCCAGCTCTGAGTGCTGAATGCTACCTTGATTAGCAGTATGCCACCAGATTTAATTACTTCTTTGAGTAAATCAAATCTTTCTCGGAGGGCAATGTTTCCTAGTGTGTGGAGACCAAAGGTTAAGCCACCTTACTAGTTACCTATTCAGACATGTTAGAACCTGTTAGATCTGAGTGTGCTCCACTCCATACCACTTGCCTGTTGTCCCGACCTTCCTCCCACGGCCCCCCAGTCCTCTTCAGCAATGAATGCATTGCTTATCTGGTTGGAATGTCACTGGGAGTGATGGCTGGCACTGGGCCATGTGGCTGGTGCACACTGGCTCACACTGCCATCATTGCTAAAAATTGCCTGGTCCACCAGTCGCTTTGGCCAGTTCTGTGGACTGTCAAAGTCCACCTGGTAGACCATCTGCCACCTCCCCCTAGAGGTTCCTTCTCTCTTTTGTTTTCCAGTCTGGTCTTCTTTCTCAATCTTGTTCTTTTATTTGGGAGATTCGAATATTTGGGGGAATTTTGCTTTTGCTTCTTAGCAATCAGGAGGGCAGGATGTTCTTGGGTTGCTGGAATGCATTTGGATAATTGTACCTTAACTCTTTGCTATCCTGAATTTATCTTGTACAGTGGCCAGTAATTTGCTTTAAAAGCTTGCTTATAGGGCAGAAATACTTCTCAAATAGAAAGCATAAAGATAAACAATGTGTAACCCAGGTGCTAATTGAATGAAAATCTGGATCAGATTTGGTGTCTCTATTCACAAATGGAATTAACTACATTCCATGCCAAAAGAGCTATGGAAGTCCTCCATCTCACAGGATCAGAGGCATGCAGAATTGGAAGTCAAAGCAATAGTTTTTGATCCATTTTGACTGTTATGAATGTGTGGAAGGGTACTGTGGATCCAACAGTATAATATGTAGGCAAATATGAGTAACTGAATGTATTATTGTTCTAATGATCATTTTTTTTTTTTTTTTTTTTTGGTTTTTCGAGACAGGGTTTCTCTGTGTAGCTTTGCGCCTTTCCTGGAGCTCACTTGGTAGCCCAGGCTGGCCTCGAACTCACAGAGATCCACCTGGCTCTGCCTCCCAAGTGCTGGGATTAAAGGCGTGCGCCACCAACGCCCGGCTCTCTAATGATCATTTTTAATGGTAACTATTTTATGAGAATGTAAATTAGTATATTCAGTAGAGAAAATAGTATGGAAGTTTCTCAAAAAATTAAAAGTAGAACTATTCAATGATGCAGCAATTCTACTTATGAATATATATGTATATATATACATATATATGTAGAGACAGAGAGTTAATAGATTTATACAGAGGAAATGATATCAGACTATATTAGAAATATCTGCATGCCCACGTTCAATGCAGCACTACTCACAATAACCAAGAAATGCAAACAACCTTCGAGCCTTTGAACTGATGAGTAGATGAAGAAAATGTAATTCCACCACAAAGAGAATGAAATCTTGTCATTTCCTGTAGCATGAATGAGACTGGAGATCGTTACGTTAAGTGTAACAAGCACTGCATTTGCTCATTCACGGTGGAGTCTGAAAACGTGGAACTCACAGAGGTTTAGAGCAGAGTGGCAGTGACCACAGGTGGGAGAGCGTGGAGGAGGAGGGGCGTGGAAAGGAATTGATTAATGGGACTCAGTTACACTTGGGGGCTACTCATGGCAAGGAAGGTGTGCTATAGGGGGTCTCTGCAAACACTAAGGCCAGCAGAGTAACTATCTGCCTGAGGTAAGAAGAAAATCTGATTCAACAAGACTCAGTAGCCAGTATTGGCTGACACTGGGCAGTTTATTTTAGGCAAATGTAAGTACAGTATAATTTGGAAAAAAAAAAAGTTTCTTGGTGTAACACAACCCCATGCACAAAAGGAGACATCATTACATCAAAACTCTTCTCAAAGTACATGTAACCTAGGTGAGGGGGAGTCTGGTGTGGTCTCAATCATACAGATACCACAGAGGTCATCAGAGCTATTAGCCTCACTTCCTAGCTTCTGATTTTTCTCAATGACACTAGCAAAGTAGGAATCTATCAATGGGTTAATCCATTCATGGAATCAGATCCTCCCTGATCCAATCAGGGGCAACCAGGACTTGATCACATGAGCCTTCATGTGAGACTTTTCAGACTCAAGTCAAATGGGCCGAACCCATTTGACACATGGAGAAATGCCAATCAATGGGTTCCACAAACAGTCTCGACATTGAATGTGCTGCTTGATCATTTTTCCCAGGCTGGGTCCTGCTGATGACAGCATGTTCTGTCCTTTACTTGAAAGTGTTCATTTTTATGTTTGCATTCATTCAGAAATGTTTATTGAACACCTACTTGATACTAAGGGTTGTGCCGAGCACCACCCTAATTAAACTTAACCCCTAACCCTATTTCATTCTTCCTTGATACTACAGTTTAATTGCTTTCTGCAGCTTGTTCAGTTGTCTTGATACCTACCATTCAGTTGAAATTCTGTTTGGCCGTTCATGTCTTTCTCTTTTCTACGCTTTGCTTGTGAGACAGTCTTGTGTGTCTTGGGCTGGGCTCAGACTCACCGTGTAGCTAAGGCCAGCTTTGAATTTGTGATTTCCCTGCCTTCATCTCAACTGGAAAAAGTCTGATAGGCCCTGTAGCCATCTCATACATGTTTATACAGGCTCATGAGCTTAAGTGACTTGCTGAAGGGCACAGCTAATTGTACAGGAGTCGAGGCTAGACAACCGGCTTCTGGTGCTAGACATTGCTTCCTCCAACACGTTATGACCTTGTGTTGTGACATTATAGTCTGAACCACTCAAGGGTGTTTTGTACTGATCACTTCTGCTATCCCGAGGGAAAAAAATAAATTATTAAATTAAAAAGCTGAATCAAGTCCATTTTAAGCAGTGGGTAAAATATCAGGAAGATTAAAACTATCTAACAATAATAAAACATGCACAAAGCTTTTTGATCTCATCTTCCCACCACATACATGTCGATACAGTCATGCAATGTGGAAGTTTTCAATGTTGTCTTCCTGGGGTTAACTAGTCTAGGCAACAACCCAGAATCTGGCCATCATGAGCACTGGAGAGCATCCAGCCCACCCCATCTCTTCCCTTACCCTGTTTTAATTACTTTTTGGTGCTTCTTCATCAGCAGAGCTTGCACATAAAGGCTGAATACCTGGCTCAGGGCCAGGGCTGCCTCTCAGACGAGGTGAAACTCTGAATCTGGCTGTGGAGGCCAAGAGGTGAGTCCTTCTGTTGCCGCATCAACCTTTCTCAATGACAAGTCCCTGAAGAATATAGGCCTTCATCCTTCATCATAGCTGCCTAGCTTCTAGGAGCCAACTGGTTAAGCCTGAAGTAAGCTGGATTACTTTTTTTGGGCAGGCATCTCATTCACAGAATATTGTGTTTCTTTATTCAAATCTTCCAGCAGCTTCTTACTGATTTGCTTGTCTTGAGCAGAGTAGCCAATGGGTTTTTTTGTTTTAAATAGGTAACCATAAAGTCTTAAACATGTAAAAGCTCGAACAGTTTAGATCTATGAAATTGGGTCACAGCTATTACAATGCATGTAGCCCAGTACTTAGTGCAAGCACCCTGCTTTGCTTTGTGAATCATTGATAGAAGCCAAGACTGGAGAGATGGAAGAAACAAGCTGTCAAGGTGAGGGGCGTGAGGACTAGGTGGAACATCGGTTGTTTGGAGGCACTGAAAGACTGCTTCCTGGAATGAAGACTCCTCACCATACAATCATTCCTGAAAATGTTAGAATTGAACTGTTTATCCATGGGTGCTGGCTTCAGCCTTTGGAAAATCCTCCAATCCTGGGCTGATTTGTAACCCCACTGATCTGACAGTGCTCCTAAGAGAATCAGTTCACTCGGGCATGTCTAAGGAGACAGAGAAAAGTGAGTCCCATGTGCTTGTCTCACCCTGCGTGCACACTGGGCTCACAGAACAGGTGGGTCAGCACTCACCATGAATGAGAACAGAAAAACAAGCCCAAGCTTAGGGGAGCACAGAGTTCACCAGCCCCTGGAGTGAGAAGCTAAGATATTGTCGTCAACAATGCACAGGGTCCCTGCTTCAGGTAGACAGTTGGATCAGATGACTTTGAAGATTCATAGAAGCAGAAGGTTTAATTCCCTAAACGTCATTGCTCTTCTTATCATCACTGCACTGGCTCATTGGCTTACATGAAGGCTGTGGCAAAGCCCAGAGCAGGCGACAGCTTCTACAACTTGCAGTCAGAGACACAGGGAAGGCTACACAGGTTAGAAACACACAAATACAGCCTTACTCTTTTGTTGAGGCTCCATCCCCTGGTCAGAAACAGTTAATGTACGAGGGAGACCCCGCTAAGTGTTAGCAGTTAACTGGTATGGATACACTGAAGCAAACTGAGGATGCTGAGTGATTAGGGAACTCTGTGCTAAGACTTCCTCGGATGGATGGAATCTCAGTGTGACTTTCAGAGAAGCCTAGTCTAGAATCCAAAGCAAGAAGAATAATGCCTACCTCATAACAATCCTGAGAAGCAAATAGCATTATGTGCAAAGTGCTTAGACCAGTGGCTAGTAGATAGCAAGAGATCAGTGAATTATTACTGCTATTTATTCCATGGGTTCAATAGTTTGGTCCCACTCGTTCTTGAGAGGAAGTCTGGTGGTACACAGACGATGGGCAAGGGAATATGTCTGCCTTGGGGAAGGGGAGGGGTTCTTTGAAGGTCAGGATTGGGAGGCACTGAAGAAGAATGAAGAGTAGAGACAGAGAGCACCGGAAGTTCACACTCCCAACTGTAGCCCTGCCTAGTCCCCGACTGTCCACTACTATTAGTAAAACCTAGACAGAAATTTCTGAGGACTCATCTGCCTAGCCACTCATGACACTCAAGTGCTCAGGAAGCCACCACCTCGGCAGACTCCAGGTTCTTCCTTTCCCAAACAGAAACCCGGAGAGATTCCTCACGGCTGCTGGGACTGCAAAGGCTTAATGTACTGCCTGGAAAATCGACTATGTACTTTAATTCAGTTCCTCCAAAGAGTGGGGACCCTGGAGGGCTACAAACAAAGGAGGTGACGTGAGCAGCCACCTGGCATACTCCCTGGTACCTTCCTCCAGGTCTTCATGGGTAAGTTAGGGTAGGCGTCTCTGTTTTTGTCTTCCCCATATCTGAACCTAGCTTCATCTCAGCATAAAGAAAACTGGTTACCTGGTGTAAGGGCAGCCTTTGATGACCCCTTCACCAGTGGTTCTGATAGCCCAGGAACAGGAGCTTACTTTTAGCCTAACCCCACCCTATCCCACTCACCCCACTCTCTGCTTCTGTGTGCTTTAAAAATTAATTTGGAGCACAGCAAGATCAGAGAAACAAGGGCATTAGATAGTGTCCCCTGAAATGGACTTCTTGTACTCCAAAAAACGTTCTTAGAAACACACGTGAATTTCTTTGCACTCAAATTAAGGAGGATTAAGGCAGCTAGACAGTTGCTGCCCAGTTCCCTTGGATCATGTGGCCAAGGCTGAAAAGCCTTAAGTTGCTGGCATGAGCCTAAGTCAGCAGCCTGATCTCCAAATTAATTTTTGAATTAGATGATTGTCCCCTCCCCCTTTTCCTTCTAATTGAGACTTCCATTGAAAAGTGCTTAGCAAACAGATGGAAGGACCCAGAACAAAAGGCTGTTGTGAAATCATAAAATAGAGGTCATTGGAAACAGTTTTAGGTTAGGACTGGAGGGCCAATTAAACCTTTCTTTTAATTACATTTTTAATAACTATAAAAATGGTTTAGAGGGGAAACAGCATAGTTAGAAGCTAGAGAGTGGTTGGAAACCACTTAGATCATCTCAGAGTTCATTTTTGTGAGCTTCATATCTCTCTAGGAACTCAGAACAAAGGCTCCAAGCAGAACACTGTCAGGTTTCATCTCACAACAATTAAGATGGCATCTCCTGGGCCTTAAACAATATTCTGACTGTCTGTTCACTCACAGAAAGTTTCTATAAGGTTAAATAAAATGATCATTTTAAAATGTGAAAAAAAAAAAAAAGGAACCATTCACACATTTTCTCAAGACAGACTCAGGCAAGTGTTATTCTCAGGCCACATTCTGAAAGGAGAGACATGTTGACTGTGAGCCAAGCAAAAACACTGGCGCACAGGACATGTAAGAGCTGTGTGTAGAAACATGCTTCGGTCCTGCACCCGGGAGGCAGAGCAAGAGTCTGGTTATCCGGCGGCCTAGCTGTCTTGCAAGACTTTCTCTCAATGACAACAGAGGAGTGCTAATGGCTTAGAATAAAAAGAAAAAGTTCTACATGGGAAAGAAATCAACATTGAAAACATATGAATGGTTTGGATATTTCAAAATATTAAAATGCTAACTTGGTCAGGAAAATAGTCTCAAAGCCAATGGTATTGATTGACAGTGAACTAAACACTTGCCGGTCAAATTGACTTAACCTCGCTATTTCATCAGGCCAGTAGCGAGACTCTCCAGCATAGAAAGAATTTGGACTTTTGTCCCTTCAAAAACCTCTTTATGGACTTGGAATAGGAGAAGAAATAGGCACAAATAAATAGTAATTTTTTTTCAAAGTCAGATGTCCTACTTTGTTGTTTACTCTGCGCAGGAAGTGATGAAACCCACAAGGAAAAAAAGCACTGCGCAAATCGCAATTCCTGCACACTTCTAGCTTCAGTTCTAGGAGAGAAAAAAACATATGGAAACATCATAGTGACTGTCACAGGGCGTGCCTTGGAGGAGACGATGGGGGAGGGGCTGGAGAGATTGCTCCGTGGTTAAGAGCACTTGTGTCCTTACAGCACCCATGTTGAATGGTTCACAGCCCCCTGTAATTCCAGCTCCAGGGGATCCCACCCCTCTCTGGAGTTCATGGGCACCAGCAGTCACATGTAAACCAATTACCCCACGAATATACACATAATTAAAAATAAAATCAATCCTCAAAAAGAAAAAAAAGAAAAGGAAAGGAAAAGAAGAGATCGTCTATGCCAGTCTTCTGGTGTGGGGAAGTCCATCTAGAGGGCGCAGTGAGGACCCTGAGGTTTAAGAATGAGAAATCTCCGGACACACAGAAAGAAGCAAGAGTGTTGTAGAAAAAGTGAGCAACCAAATGACCTGTGACAGGTTTCAGATACAATGTCCCCAAACCATAGCATTCTCTCGGGCGTCAACTGTTTTTTAAGCGTCTTTTGTCACTTTGAGATATTTTCTAGTATTTCTAAAGTAGGTGTTGGGAGGGCTTCCTGTGGCTCCTTGAGTCATAAAAGCACATCTCAGAGCTCCTTAGATACGCTTGTCATACCCACACGGGCTTAAATTATACATCACAGACATTTTATTAAAGAAAAGTCGCTGATGAAATGTGCTGAGGAGAAGTCTTCGGAACCAACAATTAAAGGTTAGAGTTGTTACCCACAACACCCAGGCTGGTTCTCTTGAGGCTCTTTAAAACAAAGCAGAAGAAACTTCAAATTACTTTTAGTTAAGTGTGTGTGTGTGTGTGAGGGGTTCCACAAGCCGTGTATGCATATGGAAGTCAATTCTCTCCTTCAACCAAGTGGGTCCTGGGAATGAAACTCCGGCCATCAGTTTGACAGCCAGCAAGCTTTTACCTACTGAGGCACCATACCAGGCCCCTGTCACAGTTACTTAATGCTGGAGAGGAGGGGTGTTGTTTTGCTTTTGGTTTTTTGTTTGTTGGTTTTGTTTTTTGAGACAGGGTTTCTCTGTGTAACCCTGTGTCCTGGAACTTGCTCTGTAGACCAGGCTGGCCTCGAACTAAGAGAGATCTGCCTGCCTCTGTTTCCTGAGCACTAGGATTAAAGGCATGTGCCACCACTGGCCCGGCTTAATGTTGGTTTTTAAAATGTTGACTACAAACTCCTTGATGATTAACTTGTGCTCAAGTTCCAAGAGAACCTTACTGATGAACAATATTTTAGAAACATTGAAATTCTCTTTGTTGATCCAGCTATAGGAATGATAGGAAAGTAGACACAGACTCTAAATGAGTTACTTCCTGTTTGGAAATTCCTTCATTCTAAAAAACACTCACTGTAGGCCTAAACATGTGTAGGAACTCATTTGGTAGAGTACTTGCCTAGCATGCACAAGCCCTAGGTTTGATGCCCAGGATCTCATAAACCAGGTGTGGTGAACGCCACTAATCCAAGCACCTAGGAAGTAGAAGCAGGATGATCAGAAATTCAAAGTTATCTTTAGCTACATAGCAAGTTCAGGGCCAGGCTGGGATATGTAAAAAGAGAAAATAAAAATGAAAATATTTCATACCTATTATTTCCCTGACGTTACCTCAGGCACTAGGGATACATTAGTGAACAAGCAATACAAAATCCTGCCCTTGGGGGCTAGGGAAATAACAAACCCAAAGCAAATCATTGCGTCACAGGATGACAATACTTTGGCAGAAAGCAAAGCATAGAAGGGCAATGAGGACATTGTGCAGAGAGAAGAAAGCTGTCACAGTTCTGATTGGAAACGTCAGAAAAAGGCCCCATGAGACTTGATCCTTCAGCAAAGGAGCCCCCCGGTTGATACCTGGGACAAGAGCTGTCCAGGCTAATGGAACAGCCAAGGCAAAGACCTTCTGTGCCGTGTGCCTTCTATGGCTTCAGAGTTCACCAGAAAATAGAAGAACCTGCAAATACCTCAGTGGGCTGGTTCCAGCAAGGCAGAATCAAACAGGATTGACTGGGGGTAGACATGTAATAATGTTAAGGAAATAATGAGGGATCCTTTTATGTAAGCATTCGTGGACCACTGTGGGAACATTTCACGTTCCCCCAAGAAGAGACAGGGCAGTGACATTGGTCAGCTACTATCTTAGTCAGTTCAGGCTCCTGTGACAGGTTCCTGGGCAGTTTAAATAACAGAACTTTATTTTCCATGGTTCTTGGAGGCTGGAGGGGTGGGCTTGCCTCAGTGATGAGGCTTATGATAAAAGCACACTTCCTGGCTTTCTGTAGGGCATCTTTGTATTGTGTTGTCCCAGTGGGGAATGAAGGAGGTCCCTCAGGTCTCCTCTTCTGAGGGCACCAGACCCACTTCTGAGGGTTCCCACTCTCATGACCTAATGCCATCATATGGGACATTAGGATTTCAAGGCATGTGTTCTACAAGCACACAAACACATACCCCTTGTGAGGAATAAAAGGACAGAGGGACAGGAGCAAGATGAGATGAGATGGACAGAGTCTGCTATTTCGAAGCTATAGTTGAAGTCTGAAAATTCTAAAGCAGGGTTACTTCTTTCTTCCTTTTCTTTTTCTGTAAAGATCAGAAAATAAACATTTTACACTTCAGAGACCATCCGGTTGCCTTCACAACAGCTCAGCTCACCGCTGCCTTTCTGGTTTCAAGTGTAAGTGAGTAGGGGTAGCCTACATGTTCAGTGAGCAGGCCAGAAGATATATACTGGGCTTGCCCTTAGCCTGTAGCTTGTGAGGTTGTGGGTGGGCAAGTGAAAGTAATCAAGACTTAGTTAGTGCATAGTAATTTGATTTCTTCACTTGGTAGAATATTAGTCTACAAAGATAAGTCCTCTAGGTTGGTAGTTTTCATGGGAACACATCGACTTCTTCCCTTGTTTTCTTGTGAACAAAACAGAAAAATGGTCTTGGATTCAGAAATAATCCATCAGTAACTGGCTAAACAAGCCTATCCAAAGAGATAATGAATATCACCCAGTTTGAAGAGATAAAATGCTAAGTGGGAGAGCAACTGAGTGGAGATGGCAAAGATAGTCCTGGATGTCTGACTTCAAATCTATTCCCCTTCTGATCTAAATCACAGCAGTTGATCTAACCAAGCTACTGTTGCCAAGACCCTGCCTCAGCCAGCTCCCAGCCGGTGGACTTAACAGAAGGGAAGCTAAGGGCCTTTGGTGGCAGCTTCCACCATGGCTAAAACTTCTCAGCTTTACCAAATCCTCCCCCCTTTTATTAAAAATAGATTCTTTTCTCATAGAATACAACCTGATTACAGTTTCTGTTTTCTCCGCTCCTCCCAGTTCCTCCATTTTCCCTACCCTCTGGATCCACTCCCCTTCTATCTCTCATTAGAGAAGAACAGGCTTCTAGGAGATAATAACCAAACATAACAAAATACAATATAATAAAATAAAACAAAAAACATCACACTGAAGTTGGACAAGACGAGACAATAGAGAAATAAAAGAGCCCTGAGAGAACACACAAGAATCAGAGACTCACACGTTCACACACCCAGAAGTCCTATGAAAACACTAAGCTAATAGCAACAATATATACACAGAGGTCGTATGCAGACCCATGTCTGCTCAAAGCTTGCTGCTTCAGTTTCTGTGAGTTCACATGAGCCTTGCTCAGTTGATTTAGAGGACCTTGTTCTCCTGGTGTCCCCGATCCCCTTTGACCCTTCCATTCTTTCTGCTTCCTCTTCCTCTTCTGTGGGGTTCCCTGAGCTCTGAGGGCAAGGGTTTGATGGAGACACACCTTTAGATCAGCTTTACCTTTAAAAAATGTATATATTATTATTGTGAGCTCACATGTGACGGTGCAGATGTGCAAACGCCTGGCATGTATATGGTCAGATGAATGGCTTCAGGAGTCAGTTTTGTCCTTCTGTTACAGATTCTGAGGATCAAACTCAGGCTGTTGGACATGCCTGCTGGTCCTTGGCTCTATCTTCTGCCGATGGAATCCACCAACACAGTCCACATGGTGACTCCAGCCTCTGAATGACAGCAGCTTCCTGCTCTTGCAGTCTCTAGTGGGGTTGTGTTATTCTTCAGATCATCTGTGGGTTTTGAAACAACTGCCCTCCATTAAACCCTTCCTGTTTTGAATGCTGCGGTGGTTTCTGTTTTTGTGTTTGGATCTTGACTGTGCAGGAGTCCCCTTGTGAATGTCACTCTGGAGAGAGGGTTAGACACTGGTGTTTACCAGGCCCGCACGTCTGCTCTCACCATTTTCATTAACAACCTGGATAACGATGTACCAGATATGGAAGCTAATCACACTTGCAAATGCCCCGGAGCTTATTGGAAAAGCTGTTTGCTATGTGACAGAATCAGAATCTAAAAATATCTTAATAGACCAAATCTAACAAGAAGGAATTTAATAAGAAAAATGTAAACTCTTTCACTTGGGCCCCCAAATAAGCACAGGATGGTGAGAAACCAGGACATTGTGGTATAGTGTGCACTTTCATTTCATGCATGCTTCTTTTGGGGCAAATTTTTCCAAAAAAAAATCCAAAGGATGCACTTGTGGCGTTAAGGACTGTGGCATCAACTGAGACTTTTCTACTCTTTCTGGATCAGCCCACTCTTTGTGCTCATCATACTGGGGGCACAGTTTTTGGAAGTAACAGTATCATTCTTGAGAACAATAATCAAGGGAAGGAAAGCATGAGCCATTGAAGGAAACTCGAATTTTCTACCCAGTTTCCTCTGTGCCGTCAAGAATTCTACAGATGTGCTATTTCCAGAAACATCATGGCAGCTCTTGCGATTTTTCTTTATTACACATTCAGCAAATTATGGTGTACAGGCTTAGGTGAAGACAACGATGTCTCAGCTGCCACCTGTGAGGCAGATTTCAAATACAGCCTCTTATCAAAGATGTTAAATACTGAAAAAAAATGAAAGGAGAAAGAAAAGAAAGGGGGAAAGAAATGGAGGGGGAGGGGGAAAAGGGAGGGAGGGAGGGAGGGAGAGAGGGAGGGAGGATGGAAGGAAGGAAGGAAGGAAGGAAGGAAGGAAGGAAGGAAGGAAGGAAGGAAGGAAGGAAGGTCATGTTGTCCCTGAGAGGGACTCCAGCAGAGGGCTGTGCCCATCCCGTGGTGGTGGAAGGTCACAGACGACTGGAGAGAAGGAGGGATAATGTGGTATCATAAGATGAAGATACCAGGGCCATTGACAATGAGACTGAGGTCCTAGCAACAGCACCTGGGTCTAGGGTTGATGCTGTTCTGGGACTGAGGAAGGTGTCTTCACTGGACCCTAAGCCATCACGGAGCTGTGTCAGTCGGGGAAAGGAGGAGGGATTTACAGTTTGGAGGCAGTGATGCTGTGTCTTGAAGCGCACACCTCCATTTTTTGCAAACCTTTTTATGTATCTAGATTATTTGCTATTGTAGACAATCCTGGCTGCTAAGAACATTCCAAAGACCTGCCTCTCTGCCCCTTCCAGGGAAATCTTGCTCAAAGCTCACCTTTCAGTCCAGCCTCTCCTTCCTTCAGTCAACATGATCTGTTCAGAACCTTTAACTTCTTATTCTATGATGAGAAACATCAGAAACTTGGTACTGGAATGATAGATGCACTGAACTACAGTCGACAGAGGTTCAAATCCCATGGTGACTAAGTGGCCCCGGGCACCTGACATAACTTCTCAGTCTGCCATGTGCAAATGGGACCCTATTGTCTGTTTGCCTGGGGTTGCATATCAATTGTCCATCCTTGTGCTGGGCACCACCCAGGTGCTAAGTGATTATCTCCCCCTCCCAAATTCCTCCAAACCCCAGGTCATCACCCACCAGTTAACGACTACTTAGCAGTAGTTTTCATTTAGCTAGAATTCACTTAGAAAGAATGAAACACAGTAATTCTAAACAACTGATCCTTTAAGAATAATTTTTTAATCCATTAAACCTATCGGCAGTCCTGCTTCAAATTCCATTCCTGTGGTTATTTTGAATAATGTAAAGAGTTAATGTTTAGATCTCACTTGACAGCAGAAAATGAACTCTTTTGTCTGTTTTTTATATTTTTTAGTGGTAAAACGTCACTGACTGTGTCTCATCATGACAAAGGGCCATCTGGCTGCTTTAGAGTGAAGGCTTCCAAGAAAATGGGGACAGTACCGGATTTCTACGCTATTCTGCATACACAGGAGTAACAGTACAGGCCGTGAGTAGTCGTGGTCAGTATGTGATTTTTAGAAAATTAAAGGGAGGAATCAAAAGGGATTTTGTAGCATTACTCACAAATGGACAATGAAGACTCTTTGGGCACACGGTGACCTGCTTCCGCCTATACGATCTGGGTCCTGTATTTCTTGGTGTTGAGGACAGGTGGTCTCCGTTAGTGCTCCATACTGACTGACATCTGTGTCACCCTGGTACCCTTAAGATTGGGACGATCATGGGCCTCCTGGAAAACTGCTCGGTTCATTTTTTTCAGGATCTTGTCTGAGAGTTGAGGAGAGAAAGAAAGGACATTGAAATAGTTGGGGAGCAAGAGCCTTCCCCAGATGTTGGGAAAAGGGAAGCCAGTTCCCAGATGAGGAATTGTTCAGTGAACTCAGAGTACCTGACCACAGGCTGCATTAACCAAAGGCGCGCCAAAATGATAATGGACAACTGGCGGCCGTTGCAGCTTCAAGAGTCCTGGGCTTTCGCCCTCATCATCCACAACAGTTCCTTTCCCTCTGAACACAGTTCCTTCCCTCTCCCCTCGAGAATGCTTTCAGAGGAAGAGGGTGCCTGGAAGGTGTACAGTCCCACATGCTGTCAAAGAGAAGAAGCTGGGGTCCCTTCTAGTGGGTGGTAGGTAAGAATTACTAATCCAATCTGCTTGAGTTAACTCAAAACAAGGATTAGCGCAGAGTTCCAGAGTACGTTAATCTCCCTTTATGGGAGTAGACTTCGGCACTGCTACCAAGCCCACGGGTTATAGTTCTTGGGAACAATGAGCCAATTAAACTTGAGAGGGAAAAAGAATCTCACCCAAGTTTACTGATTGTTACCTAATACTTTGAGTTGCTTTGACTCTTGATGATTTGGCTTTGTGTCTCAGACACAGGAAATAAAACATTTCTTATTCATTAGAACGCTCCTAAGTACAGTGTGCCTCCTAAGTAAATACATACTGTTGCATGCTGGTTATTTTTCATCTCCTGTCTTATTAAAGAGGCTGTTTGGAATAGCTTTTATATACAGCTGATAGTGCTTTGCCAAATATGTCCATCAATATTAACATACCCTTTTTTTTCAAAAACACATATTTAAAGCTCACATGAGTTATGAGTGGAACAAATTGCTAGCTATTTAGATTCAATCCACTTGGTAAAGACTTTCAAATGAAAAATAGATACTTTTTAAAGGGTAAATACTACATCTCAAGAAATGCTGGAAAAAATATTTCCTTTCTTTCCACCAATTTGACACGGTTGCTCTGGGGAAAAGTTTTATACCCATAATTGCTGATGTTAACTTAATTTCAAGATTTGGGTATCTGAATTATTTTAAAATTGTTCTTATTTGCTTTTTGATTTGCATAAACTGTGGTTGGCCTATTTTACTGATGTACTGAATCAGGAGTAGAAGTCATAGAATATTAATTGCTTTGATCATTAGGAGCCGGGCATTTGTCTAAAATGCCATGGACTAAATGACTATTAACATGGCGACTTACTGGACACAGAGGAAGTCTCATGTACCTTTCCTCATGGAAGTGATTTTAGTCAGTCTTAAGGTTCAGAATTATTTGGTGATTTGCACAGCATAAAACTGTCAGGAAAAGACTTGTATAACATTTCCAGAGACTTGAATTAGGGTATGTGTCCCAACTTTTCCTTTTAAGGGAAGTTTAATGATAAAACAGTAATTTTAATTAATCAAGCTTGCAATTAAACAAATACATTTTTATATTCTGTACCTTCCAAAGAGATATCTTCACTTTTCCACTGAAATTAGTGTCGTCAGAATCATTTTAGAACAGCTAAACTTATTTATACTCGTTAAGTAATGACTTGATCTTTTTATCTGTGTTTCATTTCCTAGTGCAAGGTTTTTTGTTTGTTTCTCAGCATCAGAAAATTTAACAAATGATAGCTGGAAAAGGCACTAAACATGATTTTTAAAAAATCTTAGTTCTTTCTTCCAGTCAGTGCCCATGTGTAAACTCCACCTACATCAGCGGCAGCCAAGTCACCATGGGCAGGCTGTGGGAACCCATTTCAGGAAGTTGATATTTGCTGCGCAGATGGCCCTACAATGTTCTCAAAGAAGTGAAAACTGTTTCTGTTTTAAGTTTGTGAAACTTGGTGTGTGTATGTGTATGTGTGTATTTTTCAATTTTATTTGTAGTATCAATATGCAAATTTATTTATTATAAGTTGAATCTCATTGAAATGAAAATGAAAAGGCAATACTGTTCCTTTAATATGGTTCACTAACCTTGTTCACACTGAGTTACTGATGCTCAGTAGGAGCTGGCCAAGACCAGTTCTACTCAACCCTTGATGATTATGGAGGATTTAATTATAATTGAAAATGAAAAAAAAAAACTCACTAAAATCTAATCCAAAAATCAATTTTGCATAGAATTTAATAACAGATGGAAGCTTAAAGTTCTGTAAGTATCAAATGAAAAACACTAACACGAAGACCTGAGACTTCAGTCTCCAGAGTCAGTCCCACTACCTGTGTGGATGCATCCTGACCTCTCCTCTTTCATCAGCTTCATGACAAAGGAATTGGCCTCATGCTGAGGCATGGTAAATACATTATGAAATAAAAGCGGACGTCGTAAACAATACTGGCCGTGTGAAGCAAAGGCGAACCAGAGGCTGTGGACAATTCCTCCCTCTCTTGTATGTAGGCAAAGGGTTCAGCAACCCTAGTTGCTAGTTTTTGCATTCTTCCTCTGAGCTCGCTGCGGAGTGGACTTGAGTGATCGCCCATGAAGCTAGAAAAGCTTAAAAATGTTTTCTCCTCTGCTGAGTTTTCCTGACTTGCCGGGTACATCAGCAGAAGAACCACCGAAGGGAGGAAGGGAAGAAGAGGAGATGCCTGCGTTTCCTGTTCATCTGCCATGCTTGCGGGAGGGCTCAGGAGTGTGGTCCTGTTCTGTTTCAAACATAATAAAAACCTCTTCTAGATAGCAATAAAAAGCTAGCAAATACTATTTTTTGCTTTCCTGATACAAGAATCCAAGCACTTTAGAGAGTTGACTTCTTGGTTATTGTTTTTTTGTTTTTAACATAGACTGTGATAAAATAGGGAGGTTTGTACAGTGTCTATGCACTTTAAAGAAAAAAGCCCTGACTCCGATAGTCAGGGTGGATGTGAGGCTATAGATGTATTCCACATACAGAAACATGTTTTTCCAATGAAAAGCAGGGTCTTGCTATTCATAGCAATGAAAGGCTCCTCAGCTAGAACCCTTAACTTAGTTCTTCTCTTGCAAATAAATAAATACCAGCTCTTAGAGTCCTGGCTGCCCCAGGAAAGCCCATGGTGGCTGATCCTGGCCATCAGTCTCACAAGCCAGTGACACCAGTGATAATGGGACTGAATCACAGTCCCATGCCGAAGGGAGCAGCGGACCTTTGCTTGCAAACCCGACCTTTTAATTTAGACAAAAGGCTTGAAAAAAAAATAAAAGTAGTTCTTAAATACAGTTTAATCAATCAGGCGAGAGAAGGCTAATGAAGCCGCCAGACAGATCTGTGGCCAGACTGTCTCTCCAGCCATCATGCCGCGGGAAGACACAAACTCCAGAGAAATTTCCTGGCTTAGGGACGGCTGTACTTTTGACAATCTGACAAATCATTTTGCTGCCAGGGTTGTGCTTCTGAAGGCCTGGTGTGTAAAAATTTAGTTTTCTGGTGTGAACCACCACTCTCACAAATGGTCTCAACCAAACCCCAAACTGGTAAATTCACCTTCATCTTTTCTTCTTGTATTATCTGATATAGGAAAACTGGCCTTTTTACTCAAACTTTCCTAAGAGTTTTTTGTTTTTGTTTTTGTTTTTCCCAAAAGCTTTCTTTTCCAGATCCAGGACCATTTGCCCACACACCAGTGTGACAATGCCTATCAGGTATTAAACAGTCTCTATACAATTCATATGTCTACCACATTGTCCCTTTTGTCTTCAGAGAAAATTTGAGCAGAAATTTTAGAAACTCCGCTTCTGTGAAATGTTGAACTGCTGGAGTTTGGGTGAGCTTGGGTGCTAGCATCCTGACTTAGCACCATTGGACACACCAAATCCTAATTCCCTTCTGATACAGGTGATCATTGACTGTTTAGTTCAAGACTTTCAGTTGAACTTGATTCTTCAAGAAATTTAAACATATTTATCATTTTTCAATATTTTTAAAAACTGAAAAATTTAAAAAAGAGAATTAGTGTTGCCCTGGGGGAGAGCCAGGGGCTGGCCCTCTTCCTCTCTTGCCTTTCTTTTTCCTTCCTCCCTCCCTCCCTTCCTTTTCTCCTTCCTTCTGTCCGTCTTTCCTTTCTCTGCCCGTATTTATTTGCTGAAAATGGCCTGCAGTTGGGCATAAACAATAATATCCACTTTGCTTCCTCTTATTAATCCAGGGATGCCCGGTCTAATCTCCCACTCATTTCATGCCTGAAGCACAAATGTATTGCTTTGTTTTACGACATGTTTCCTTCCATCTGTTGGAAGCCGGGTAAGTCAATATTTATCACATTTATAGATTCTGCATCCCAAGCGAGCCCAGCACAACAGGGAAACAGGCCCATCATTCTTTCTTCCTGATTTTGAAGTTTAAAAGTCTTATCTCTGTGATGTTAATTTCACCACTTTCTGCTAAAATACTGAAGTCTGTCTCATGTTTAAGTAAATCATGAAAACACTACATTTTTCAAAGTTTTCCATTCCCAACCCTCTGTAATTACCGTGTCGTGATTACCATTTCCCTTTCACTGCGGCTCTCTGTGCAAGCCCCGGGAAAGAGTTACTAAAAATTAAATTTCATGCTTGCGTGTGTTTCTGTGATCTGCTGCGTGTATGATCTCGGAGTGCAAACTTCTCTCAAAATAAATGGATTACCCTTTTACTACACTGTCTGAAGTCTCCTCCACTGATAGCACGGCTTCCCTGTGATCTCCAACCCACCACAATCAGAAAGACAGGCGTTGAAATGGGGGCCTCACGGTGGCGCCCTCTGCCTTCGCCGGCCCCTTCTGCAGATTTTGAGCGGCTCCGGCTGCAGGGCGTTCTCAGTACCTCCTGGACCTCTCTCTCTGCAAAAGCCCCCAGGAATCCTAACTCCCACCAGTGGAGCCCACTTTAGGAAACGCTGGCCTAAAAACCAGAGTCTTGAGTTCTCAATGCCTTGAGATGGACAATTTTTTTGCTGGGAAAAAAGTTCCGTCCTCATTCCTGCTAGAAGACTGATTGGGTGACTCTGTTATTAAAATGAATTTCATATATCTTACATATCTTAAAACTGCGAAAAATCTTGAAAGTTTCCATGGACACACCCCCGTGGAAAACCTGTTGGAGGAGCAGGTTTCCCAAAAGCAAGTGCATGGTTTGTGGGCAGATAGCCTCTGATCTTTACTAAAGTGTTCTGTAAATATCATCATTGCTGAGTTTGTGAAAAACTAATGTGTTCCCACTAACAAAACTGTCTCAGGGTGGCTGCTCTCTAGAATAATGCCTGTTTTCTACTGGGCTTTCTATTGCTTGATTTTTTTTTAAAGGCAATTAAATTTGTCTAAGGGATTGTACTTTGAGGCTATCCAAGGAATTTTAATCAAGAATCAAGGAGAGAGCCAGTTTTTGAGTAGGTGTTGGAGTAGGGACAAAGTAGAGGACCTCAAAAATATTAATCAGGTACATTTTCTAATATTACCTTCTGACTAGAGGCAGACTGTTTTCTTTCTTTAAAAAAAAAATCTTAAAGTAAATGTTATAAATAAACAAGTTGTCCCGGAATACCAGCTCCTCTATGCACAAGGTGACATTCACACTACAGGGAAGTCCTGTAGCTGCTGTTAACACAACAATGGCGTCGCTTCTCTTCACAGAGCACCCAACCACCAGGGATGTTCCTTTAAAGGAAACACCAGAACCTGTCTACACGGCAAATTCCAGGTCAGCCAAGGCTGCATAGAAAGACTGCCTCAAAACAAAACCAGGGAAGAAAGAAAAAGGGAGCGGCTCTGAAGAGATGGCTCAGTGGTTAAGAGCACTGGCTGCTCTTGCAAAGGACCTGGGTTCAACTCCCAGCAATCACATGGCACTTGCAACCATCCATGACTAGTCTCAGGGTATCCAACTCCCTCTTCTGAGTTCCATGGGCTCCTGCATGTATGTGGTGCACAGTCATACATGAAGGCATGACATCCATATGCCAAACACACATAAATGTTTCTAATTAAAAAAAAAATAAGTAGAAGTAAAGAAACACCAGAATGAATGATGCCCTTAAAAGATGAATTCTTTAAAAAGTTAATAAATTGATGATGTAGAAACTAAGTTTATAATGCTGGTGTTGCCATAACATGGCACAACTCACTTGTTCCTGTAACAGAGCAAAGAAACCAGCCAGTTGGCAGCAAGGGAAATCGGCCTGTAAAGCCCAAAGGTCCTAGGTATCAACACTGTGTTCTTAGGATTCTAAAAAGCTCCCAATCACAGGTGAGGCTGGCCCAGCTGTCTATCTTGCACCAACTCACACACCTAGAAAACAAATATATATAGTTAGTCATGTGCCACCGTGAAAATGTACCGTGAAACCAACAGAAAGAAATATAATAAACATGTCCTGCAAGAAGTAGACGTACAGCTCTGGATCCTCAACAATGCAGCTTTGTTATAACAACCACAACACGGACAGGTAACACACAGAACAATGTCAACACATGGGCCAGCAGGAGCCACCAGTCAAACACCCCGCTTTGCTAAGCTTGGCTCTCCAGCCTGAGGAGATGTAGGCTGCACTAGAAAGTAGCCTTGTTCATCCCAGTAGTTCATAGAGCTAAGGCAATCTTCGAGCATGAACTGATGCTCACTTCCGATAAGTCACAGCATATCTGAAATCAGACTCTTTGTTATTAATTTCAGCTAAGGGCTGTTTTGGTCAATCTGATGATACGTTGTATGTTTTAGAAGGCTTCCAACAGCCTATAATAAAAGCCTAAATATTAGGAAAATGTACATTTTTCTAAGAGGCTTAGTATGTCACATGTTAAGAGTTAGGTCACTTTATGTCACTGTATTTTATGTAATCATTGTTTGGTAGGCTTAAAATATTGCACTAAGAAAATATGTTTAGAGTTTGATATAAGATATGTAGGGTGTGATGGTTGCACACCTGTTATCCCAGCCTTCAGAAGGCTGAGGCAGGAGGACTGCTGTGAGTTAAAGGCCAGCCTGGGCTGGAGGGTATTTGAGGAAAGTCTGGGCTCCATGGTGAAACCCTGTCTCACAAAACCAAATATATGTGTGTTTGTACAAATCATAAACCATGCCTTTAATTTCATTCATCAATTTAAAAAAAGAAAGAAAAATGAAAGAAGCGAAGAACTCCTCATTAATGACTTTAGGACTTTAGTTTGTTAGTCGGAATGAGGCAGCTGGGCTGGGAGTTGTGTTTTCTCTTCTCCAGCCCCTTAGTACCTGAGTCGGGCGCTGACACACAGCAAGTGCTCAGTACACATTAGCTGAGTGAACGGCTGTGTGGGGGTAGTATTAAGTTGATAAAAAGGTACTCATTTGAGTCTTCTCAGCTGTGTGAAAACTGATTGCGGTTCTCACGGTTTGATCAGATTGGTTTTGATGTTTGCCTTTCTTTACGTGTTGACTGCACCTGGCCTTGTTCATTCTGTGTGTCTTGGAAAGCTTCTCCTTCCCAAAGGGCTGTGCCTGAGACGTCCTCTTGAGGGAAGCTATTGGTGGTCGATCATAAGGAGCCTGTGAGTTCATAGTTACAGTTTTGCTTTTAGGCCTTCCTCCTCATATACTTATTTATTTATTTTTTTTCTGGAAGCAGGGAGTGTGTTTTCCTCTGCTATCTACAGAATTAAAGTGCAATGTGTGTGTGCACCAGGTAAGTGTGACACACCATTTATAAAGCCTGAGCTGGACCTGAAGTTTGCTAGCAGAAGTGTCTTCTAGAATTCTAGGGAAGAATGAAGGATACGGTTCTCTTGGAACACCATTCTTTTATGAAATCTCAGTTTCAGATCTCTCTCTTTCTTCTTTTTCTTTCTTTCTTCCTGTCTTTTTTTTGTTCCTTTGTTTTTCTCTCTCTCTTCTTTCTGTGAAATAGAAAAGGATATAGACTGGGAGTTAGGGTATTATTGGAATAATGATCCAAATATTTAAAGATATAGCCCAGAAAGAAGAGAAAGACTACATCAACAAGCACTTTTAAGTATGACTGCATCCAGACTTGCATGGGAATTCAAAACCAAGGAACACAGGGCTTCTGACCTAGAAGACTCACAGTGACTCGAGGGAGGGAAGCCTGTGCACATTCGCAAGCACACACTCTCTCGCACACACAACCACAATTAATAAGGCAGCGATTAAAAACAACACATGAATAATAATAATTGCAAGATGGTGAGATTAAAAGCTTACACAGAAATCCACAAGTACAGCACCTCCCAAGAGTGGGATTCATCAGGAGAAGCCCTCTGAAGGAGTGGGATTTGAGCAGAGCCCGTTAAGTGCAGTATTTTATGTTGCCTTTCATTCAACAAACATTGACTTAAGTGCCTGTGTGGGCTGCGTCCCGGCTGAGCCACAGCCTGAGGTGTCAAGATGAACAAAACAAGGTCATGTTCCTGTCTTTATTCTTTTAAAAATATTTTTTCTTTACTTTCCTTTTTTTCTTTTCTTCCTTTCTGCAAGTGTGTGTGGCATGCATGGCATTCAGATGTGCATGGGTGCATGTATGTGTTGCACATAGGTATGTGTGCAGGCACACGCATGCCCAAGTGTGTATGTGAATGTAGATGCCTGAAGTTGACCTCAGGTGTCTTCTTCCATTGAGCTCCATTCTATTTAGTAAAGTCAGGTCTTTTGCTGACCCCGGAGTTTGCCATTTTAAGCAATCTGGCTAGTCCGAGTACCTTAGGGTTTATCCAGCTCTACTCCCCCTGCCCCAAACCAGGTATGAGGACTACTGGCAGTTTCCTTGTCTGCTTGGTTGGCATTTACATGGATGCTGAGAATCCAAACTCCAGTCCTCACCCTTGTGAGGCAAGTACTTTATTTACTAAGCCATCTCTCCAATTTTGTGTTCCTTCTGATGCCAGAAGATACTGTCCTCTGAAGTGCACTGGAACTCGTGGTCAAGCATTTCTAGATCCAGCGACCACTGGCTCCGGAGACCATTAAGAGCAAGGACAGTAGGAAAGAGCCAAAGCTAATGAGGGAAGGCAGTTCACAAACACAAAATTACAGGCTGGCCTGTAACTTCTTTTGTAGCTGGGGACAGCTGTGAACTTCTGATCCTCCTGCCTCCACCTCCCAAGTGCTGGGATTGCAGGAGTGTACGACTAAACCAGGCTGACACACATTCTGAACCAGAAGGGACAGTCCTAAGACTTCACTCAGCACATGCGGGCTTTTAGCAGCTAGTAGCTCATCTTATTGTGTTAAAAACAAAAACAAAACCAAAACAAAACAAAAAACAACTAGGCTTTTGACTTATTATTTTACTTCCAAATAGTAACTCTGACCTTTGCAGTTTCTGGGATGCAGATGTAAATGTTCACTTGAAATTGTCATGAATGTTTTCATTTTCTTTCTTTTCATTCATTCATTCATTCATTCATTTTTAAGAAAGGGTCTCACTAGGTAGCACTGGCTGTCCTGGAACTCTCTATGTAGACCAGGCCGGCCTCGAACTCAGAGATCCGCCTGCCTCTGCCTCAGGAGCACTGGGATCAAAGGCATGCGCCACCACGCCCAGCTTTCACGGATATTTTCAATCTCTAGTTCTTACGGGTATTGCTTTAAGATGCTTTCAAATATTTCTAAGATTCACAATTTGGGTTCATAGATTCTGTTTGCTGTTTCCTTTTTCCAACTGCCACATTTCAAAAACAAAAGGTGGCTGACATCAACTAGGAAACCGACCCCCTCCCCAGCTCGTACAAATCCCTGCGTTTCCAGCTGCCACCCGTCACTGCGCACCCTCTGTGTGTATCTTCTGATTCTGCTTCTCCAGTTGCAACCTAGGTGTTGCACTCTAACCTCTCTGGTCCCTTGTGACAGCATCTACATACTGCTGTCTCTCAAAGGTCTTTGTCTAGCTCAGCTGTGACATCTACAGTGGAAGTTCAAACACTACGTGATTGTCCTCCCCAACATGCTTCCTCCTCCCTCTTCTTCCCCCTCCTCCTCCCCCTTCTCCTCTCCCTCCTCCCGCCTTTTGCAGTACTCCTCTTTTGCGGTACCATGGCTTCCCAACCCACCATGTGTGAATGCACTTCCCTGCTCTTCTTCCTGCTTCCCTATCGTTCATTCTGTCGTTTCCTTTGTAGATTCTCTTTTACCCCTCACTCCCTCACCGTGGGCTGGCCAGACTTCTGTCCTGTCTTCTGTTTTGTTATTCCACATGGTCCCTTCATGGTAAGCCCTCTCAAATGTGTATCTCCAGCCTAGATCCTCAGCTCAGTGTGTCCCACACTGTAGACACCATTGTCCTGTGTCATCACCCCCTCCTCACGCCTTCATGCTCCTTCTGCATGTGGATGAAACACAGCCACCCTGCCGGCCCACACAGAAACCTGCGCATGCTCCTTCTGCATGTGGATGGAACACAGCCGCCCTGCCGTCCCACGCAGAAACCTGCGCATGCTCCTTCTGCATGTGGATGGAACATAGCCGCCCTGCCATCCCACACAGAAACCTGTGAGCTGCTGTTGTGCCCTTCCTCACTCCCCACACTTGATCATTCCTGGAGAGGGGACCTGCTAATGTCTCTGGAGTGCTAGTGTCTGCTGTACTTCAGGCCCTCATCAGTTCTTTAGATTTCCAATGCACCATCCTGGCAAATACTCATAATAACCCTGTTTCCCAGAAGGAAAAAAAAACTGGATGCTTAGTTATAGATGGATGACACTTGTTGATGCCAGGATTTGAAAGTAGGAAGTTCAGCTCCAGGACCCTCCCCACCACCTCAGTACTGGGCATGGAAGCCAGGGCCTTGTGCATGCTAGGAGACAGCTGTACCTTGAGCTACATCCTTAGTTTTCATTTGGCTTTTGATTCAGGGGTACTGGGCTGGATGGTTTTATGTCAATTTGACATAAGCTAATGCCATTTGAGAGGAGTGAACCTCAATTAAGAAAATACCTTCATAAGACCAAGCTGTATGAAAGCCTGTAGGGCATTTTCTCTATTAGTAACTAATGTGGAGGGCCCAGCCCATTGTGGGTGATGTCATCCCAAGGCAGGGGAACCTGGGCTCTATAAGAAAGTGGGCTGAGCAAGCCAAGGGGAGCAAGCCAGTAAGCAACACTCCTCCATGGCCTCTGCATCAGCTCCTACCTCCAGGTTCCTGCCCTGTCTGAGTTCCTGTCCTGACTTCCTTTGATAATGAACTGTGATATGGAAGCATAAGCCAAATAAACCCTTTCCTCCCTAAGTTAACTTTGGTCATGGTGTTTCATCACAGCAACAGAAACCCTGATTAAGACAGACAGGGTCTAACTGAATTACCCAGGCTTGCCTTGAACCTGCCATCTTCCTGCCTCAGCCTCGCCAGAGACTAGGATCATAGGCCTGCCCTGGAAGCCCCAGCTTAGGATCCTCAGGCTTACGCACAAATTCTATTGCTCATGCGCTTTGGAAGAAGAAAGTGGACAACTAGCTGGTATACTCCTTTTCTTTGCTATTCCAGAGTATGGTCCGAAGACCGCCGCACCACGCCACCTGTGGCCCTGCTGGGAACGCTGACTCTCAAGGCCACCCAGGCCTATCCACCACAATTTGCATTTCACTGTGAGTCCAGGGGATCCTTGTGTCCCGCTGCTGATGGGAGGTGTAAGTGTGTATGATCAAAGTGTCTGCCTTCCTGCCCCCATTCTTTCCTTGAATAGCTTTATCTGTGGTTCACAGTGAGACTTTTTCATAGAAGACAGAAGCACTTCTAACTAATAGCAACATATCTTCCCAACCCAGATCAAGAAAGCTTTAGGGACACATGAGAAGTGGGGAGCTGGGGGTCACAGCTGTGTGACCTGAAGAATATCTGTTCCCTCTAGGGTGCCTGGCCACGGACTACTGTGTCTTCCATCAGTGATAACAGGAAAATACAAATAAAGACACTTCTAAAGGGATGGGTAGCCTAGAGGGACACAGTCCCTCTTCAGTTTTATGACACCATTTGCCAGCTGAGCCATACTCATTTACAGTCATACAAAACAGAGGTGGAGTGTAACTAAGGCTTGGGTGCCTGGTGCTCTGGCAAAAGATGAAGCACAAAACCCAAGAATCCCTAGGTCTCATGGCCTGCCTCTCTCGCAATGGGACCACACACGTGAAATCATCTTTTGTGCTGATTATTGAGTTCCCCTTTACAAAGATTGTGTCCTGGGAACCCTTGTCTCCAGCTCTGAGGCCATGCATGTAGAGGGAACTGTGAATGCCACCTCATCTGCATGTGCAGGGGGGAAGATTTGCTTTCTGCATTTGCACAGATACACATCTACAGTCTGTAGGACTCTTCTTTGAAGCACTGTATCCAAAGACACTATTGTCTTACAGCTTATATAAGAAAATCCTTGCCTTGCCTTTACAATTAACACTGAAATGCTAAGTGGTAATATTGATGAGTTCGGGGAGGGAAGCAGAAGTCTGGAGAAAATGTGAATGAATCTCTCTCTCTCTCTCTCTCTCTCTCTCTCTCTCTCTCTCTCTCTCTCTCTCTCTCTCCCTCTCTCAAGGCAGGCTTAGTGGAATCTGTACCAGTGAATCCAATCCCATTAAAATGAGTTGTAAAAAAGTGAAGTTTGCATGCTGTTAAGCCGCTTCTACATGGCAGCAGCATCTCTGCATGCAGCATGTATGCACGGGATGTTTCCGTTCCAAATCGAATCTGTGCAAAGATGGTCCTCAGATCTGCCGTCTTCTCTTAGGGTTCTTCCAAAAGAAACCCCCGCCAACTCAATCTCTCCCTGACGAGGAGACACTGGAACCTTGGGAGGCGGCGGGAGGAAAAGCTGAATTGAGCCTAGTTTCATAAACACCTGTGACTGGGGAATTCCATGCTGCGGCACACCGTCCACAGAAACAGGAGGCAGACTTCCCTCACCAGAACAAAGGTAAGATTTACTTTTTGATGACTGTGAATTTTTCCCCTCTCATAAGAAAGGAATTTAGTGAACCTCACATCTTAAGGAAGTTAGAGGCAGATAACTGAAAGTGGACTGGGCTCGTCCTTATCTTCCCAGCTCACCTCAGCCACACACCAGGCCTCGGCCAAAACCTTCCAAACCCTCATCCGCCCACTGAAGTCTCAGACTTCTTTCAGCTTTGACCCAAATGGTGTTTGAACTTTCATCTCAAGGAGGCAGTTTTGGACATTAAGCCACTTGGAGACACGAAAAGCCCCTGGA
The DNA here is from genome assembly GCF_049852395.1 of Peromyscus maniculatus bairdii. Lineage (NCBI taxonomy): Eukaryota > Metazoa > Chordata > Mammalia > Rodentia > Cricetidae > Peromyscus > Peromyscus maniculatus. The sequence goes on along the minus strand of NC_134860.1, from coordinate 46,715,717 downwards.
TATGTGAACTGCTCTTAGGCAAGAAACCCAACACCCTGGTCTTGGACCAGTCTGTGAAGTAGACACTGTGTGTCCCAATCCCAGAGGTGTTATGCTCGATGTGGCTATTCACCAGCAGGAGGCATTTCTGTCTGACCCATTTTAATCGATAAATAAATAGATAGTTGTCTGAGAAAAAGGTAAGGGGCAGATTCCTTTAATTTTTTTAAGACTTTTTTATATAGGAGAAAATAAGAATATAGCTTAAGAAGGCTTAAGTGAAATTGGGGAAACAACAACAACAAAAACAGAGCATTTTTTTTTTAGTGTAAGTCATGCTCATGTTTAGGGGTGCAATTGTAGAAAGTTAAAAATCATACCTTAGGTTGTCAGGGTGGCTTTGCAAGTAAAGGTACTTGCCACAAAGTCTGAAGACCTGAGTTCAATCCCCAGGGCTCCCATGCTGAAAGGAGAGAACAATTGTTCTCTGACCTACACACGCACACCATGGAAAGCATACGCGCACCCCCACGTAAATAAAAGTAAGAAAAAAATCATAATATCTCACAATGTCTTTAGGAAACATGGCATTACAAACAATGGCTATTTGAATAGGCAACCCCCTCTATTCCTGACTAAATTTATGGAGGATTTGCCTTTAGCCACAAGCAGACCCAGATGAGGATATGCCTCAAAGAGACCATCTGAGGGGCAGAGTGAGGCTGAGGGGATTAACGGCAGAATAAAACCCAGATTAAATCAAATAACCAAAGAGAAATTAGTAGCGCTAGGAAGGTTTTCATGTCTGTCCCAGAGAAACGCCTACCTCAGTGCACTCAGGGAGGAGGGGGCACCTGGCAGCTGTCACTCAAAGTCCCAAACTAACTTTGATTTCTGCTCAGAGCACTCGTGGCTTGCTCCTTTAAAAAAGTAATTTATACTAGCTTCATTTTTTCCTGTCAGTTAAAGTAATGGAGGCTGCCAAAACCCTGCCACTTCTTATAAGTGATCGGTGCCCCCTCCTCCCCAGGGCTGTCATAAGTGTCTCAAGTGCATTTGTCTTTGGAATGCTGCTCCGTTATTGCCTTTTGTGGGTCCTGTCTTACTCTGGCATTTTTACTGCGGTAGACACATTGCTATATTACAGCAGGCCAAAGGTCATTCACAGAGCCATCAATTCGAAGAATGATTTTTTTTTTTTTTTTGGTTAATAAAACTAACTTTCTCAGCTGAGGGCTGCTTGCTGTGAGAAGGGCATATATTTGCCAGATCAGAGTTTTCTAGAAAGTGATGGGATGTCAACCATCAAATTATAATGACTTGTCATCCACCAAAGTTCCCGGGGCTGGAGAGATGGCTCAGCAGTTAAGAACTTACACTGCTATCCCAGAGGCTCCAAGTTTGGTTGGTTCCCAGCGTCCATGTCAGGTGGCTCACTGCCATTTGTAATGCCAACCCCAGGAGCTCTGATGCATCTAGCCTCTGAAGGCACCTGCGCTCAGAGGTACAAACCCACCCACGGACAGACACACATACACACACTTAAAAATAAAGCTTTAAAAACAAAGCCGAAAACCCCACTAAATCTTCCTTCTGAATGACACTGATTTTGAGGATGAGAAGAAGGTCCCACTCTTGAAGTGACAAGATGAGGCAAACACAAGCTTGCAGGCCTTCGTGGCGAGTGTGACTTTCCTCTGGCCTCACAGAGCACCCGAGCCAGGGGAACAGGGGTACATGCCGATTGAGGCCAGGGTTTCCAGGGTGGGAGGTGGGGGAGGCGATATTGCCAGCCGTCCACAGTGCCTCTTTGACAAGTTAATTCATTTTTCTCCGCTGGGGTTTTTTCAACAAAAAGATGGGCATGACAACAGTACACACCTCCTTGGTTTACGTGGAGGAAGAAAAGGCACACGCAACATCAGGCCCTCTAACTGTGTCCTAGCCAGGGAGGCTGCTCTGCTGCATTAACAGACAGCCCTGTCCCCATGGACTCGCAGCAGCCCGACCACTCTTGCTGAGGCTTTCGCCCACTGTAGGCTCCTGGGGTGAGCGGCGGTCAGCTCAGGTGGTCACTCAGGAACCCAGGTGGTAATGCGGTCACCTTCTTGGACTTTGCAGGTCACATACAGAGGGGAAAGGAGCTCTGAGGGTTTCCTGAAGGCAAGTAAAAGCTCAACTCTGAGGTGATCCATAGGACTTCCCAGCAAACTCATTGGCCAAAAGGAGACAAATGACCCTACTTACCTACAAAGGGTCATGATGGTGCGTGCTGGAAACATTTGGTGATCACCACCTATGGTGCCCACAAATTATTTTACATACACATCTGTGGGTGTACAAGGGAATATGGAGGGGCAGAGAAGGGAGAGAGGGGAGGAGAGGGGGGGATCAGAGAGAGATTTCATCTCTCTTTTTGTTAGATAGATCAGAGAGACTTGTTCCAGGTTAGTCTCCACATAAAGCAGGACCATCATTTCCATGGCAACCAGAAACTTCATGGGGACTCCATGTCACCCAATGCCCGGGCAATTTAAGCAAAGGGAGGAGACCTAACCTACAGGGAGAAGAAAGCTTCTACTGTTTCTCTCAGTGAGTTTCAGAGGACGTTTTCTCTCAGTGAGTTTATGTCATGCACACGAAATAATTGACAAGAAAGAGAAGAGTCTGTATGGGGTGACAAGATCTGTCAGCCAAATGCCACCTAGGGAGTAGCTTTTGAGTAATTAGGGCACTCTTGCAATCAGGGCTGGGGCAGAATATGCACTAATGTGACGCTGGGCCAGGACTCATTTTAACTCTCGGATACTCATGTGTAGAGATAAGCTTAAGCTTGGTGGGGGTTTGAGTCGCAAAGAACAGATTACATTATAACTCTGCCTCCAGAAGGACATTGCAAAGCCCCTGTCTAGCACAGACAGGCTCAAGGATGATTCCAGTTCATTATTTCCTGCAACCAGTCCATCAGGGAACACAGATCCTCCCTGCCCTCTGTAGAAAACACAACATTCCTTTCGGTTCCATTAATAAAGTAAAGCTCAGCCATGGAATTTCCAAGGTGAACTCTGCCCTGGTCATGTGGTGAGCTACACAGTGCAGGAAAAATACCAAAGGGTCTAGGGCACCTGCCTCACCAGCGGACCCAGAAGCTCTGAGCTTTCCAAGCATCCCTGGACTCAGGATCATGGGTCAAAGTTGCATTCCTGACCCAGCTGGTGGGTTGGAACCAGTTAGGGGAGGACCCTGCTGATTGGCAATGGCGCCAGCTAACAACCTGGTCCTGCTGTGGTCTGAACCAGTGAGCATCTCCCAGCTCAAACATTTCCCCAGCGGGACTGCGAGGGCCTCCTGAAACTAGACATTCAGCAGGAAGCCTTGGACTAGGAGTTAGCAAGACCCAGGTTCTGATCCTAATTCTGCTGCTGACTGCCTCATTCCACCAATGTACTCTTTCTGGCCGTTTCCCTTCACATGAAATGTTGCCTCTGAATTAGCTGGTGCTTTTCAAATTTGTTTTCCCATCTTCATTACTAAATAACACCCGGCTATCCTGAGTTGGCAGAGGGGTTGTGAGACATAAGCCCCAGGGGCTTCCGCATTTCTGCAGCTCCTACGTTTCTCCTTGAGACCTCTGGTGCCTTGAACACTTAGGAAGATTCATTACTTCACGTAGTATTCATGCACCTTTATGATATGAGAGGGTGAGCACATGGGTCCATTGTGCCCGACATTGTGAGAGACAGCCCACTGGCTTCTTCTCCACCTTGCAAAATTCCAGGGAGCAGGCTGGAGAGTACAGCCTCTCTGCCACCCTCAGAGACCTCCGGGGCAGGACAGGTTGAGAACAAGGTGTCTTACCTTAAAAAGATCTGGGAGTAGGGAATGTGTGGTGGCCCATGCCTTTAATTCCAGTACTTGGGACGCAGAAGCAGGAGGGTCTCTGTGAGTTTGAGACCACCCTGGTCTACATAGTGAGCTCCAGGCCAGCCAGGACTATGAAGTAACACTGGAGTGGGAGGGGATGATAGTCTGGGGACCCAGAGTCTTGAGCAGAAACCCCTAGTGGGGCCCACACCCACGACAGTGGACACCAGAAGTCCTACAGTTATATGGGGTGCCGATTTCAGGTAGGGGGAAGTAGAAAGAATTCTGGGTTATTAGCATCCGGCACCAGCAATTTGTGCTGAGGAGGTATAACTATTGCCTCCATTTTAGGTCTTGACCACCCCCACAACCCCACCCCTGCTTTGCTTCCCTTCTGGAAGTAGCCTTATACGCAGATGGGGTCAGGTACACACAGCTCCGTTTTTCTTGGCTGGGGTTGGTTCCTTTTTAACACGCTGCAGAAGTGCCGCAATCTGCGATGTGAGCACATTATTTAAAGTTCTCAGGAGGGCCAGGACTCTGCCTGGCCCTAACCGTTCTGGATAAGGAAACCATTTTCTTGGTGAAAAACGAACAAAGGTCCCACAGAGCCAAACCCCGTGCCTCCCACGTGTCTGAGTGGCGTGCATACTGGCGTACGTACGTACGTATGTTTCGCTGCCTCCTCTGGACCTTTTTTCTTCTCTCTGTCGTCCCAAGTTAATCACCATGGGAGGAAAAGCAGCTCAAGGAAAAGAGAGAAAAAACATGGAGTTTCTTTTTCATCAGTGTTCCGGTGTCTTCTGCGCTCAGCTCTCTCTCTCTGAGTGTAAGCAGGTCCCGGGTGAAACAGAGGAAAGCTTTAGTTCCTCAAGAAAAACGCCCTTCTTCTCTGTTTTTGGAATTACATGGCCTTATTGAGTTGTCTCTCTTTTTCCTAGTAAAATATTTTTATTACATCTATTTGGTATGTGTGTGGGGGAAGGGGCCAGGGAATTGCCACAGTGTGCACGCTAGTTTGAGATAAAGGAACAACTTTCAGGAGTTTGTGGGTTGGGAGGATTGAACCCAGGCTTGGTGGCAGTTGCCTGCCCATATGAGTCAATCATCTTGCCAGCCTGGTCGACAGCCATTTGAGTAGACATGGTAAGTATGTAAAGAGTGTGCTTTCCTCCTAGGTATATGACTCGATTCTTTTGTGAACCACAGAATGGGGTAGGGATTGGGGTGGGAGTTGGGGTAACCTGTGGTGAATGGACCCCATGTAACTAGAGTGGCCTCCCCTCCCTCAAGCTGGGCAGGCCAAATCTAGACCTTGGGCTTTTTCTAAGAAATAGAGAATTTTAATACAAAAGTCAATTGATTTTAGATTTTGGCAAAAATATAGCAAGAAAAATTAAGAAAAATAACAACCACCTTGGGATTGCCAGATCAGCCGGTAGGCATGACACCTTGTAAAATTTGAATTTCAAGTAAAGAGTGGGTCTATCTCAACTATTTAGCATATAGTGTATCTCAACCATTGTGTGAGGCACACGTTAAAACATGATTTGTTGTTCATCTGTGTGGTGGTTTGAAGGAAAATGGTCCCCATTGGCTCGTAGAGAGTGGCACTATTAGGAGGTATAGCCTTGTTGGGGTAGGTGTGGCCTTGTCGAAGGCCATGTGTCACTAGGGGCAGACTTAGAGGCTTCAGATGCTCCAGCCAGGCCCAGTGGCTCTCTCTCTTCCTGCTGCCTGCTGATCCAGATGTAGAACTCTCAGCTCCTTCTCCAACACCACATCTGCCTGCATGCCACCATGTCCCATCATGAAAATAATGGACTAAACCTCTGACCTGTAAGCCCCAATTAAATGTTTTCATTTATAAGAGTTGCTGTGGTTGTAGTGTCTACTCACAGCAATAGAACCTTGACTAAGACAATCTGAAATCTGAACTTAACTGACAACCATAGGTGAAAGGAACCATGCATATGGATCACACCGGTACGTGAGGCACCCACTGACAACTTCCCCTTTCAATAAGCATCTCTACAGCATATCTGAAAAGCGCAGTGTGGTTCGCTTTCCATGGTATATTTGTGGAATACGGTATAAGTGGGTGATTCCTCACTGTGTGTAGTGCTTCCACAATGTATTTGAGAGTGTGGTAGAGGTGTGGGTGTTTCCTCACTATCTACACTAGAGTGTCGATTAGTGTGCTCTCCAATTTTATGTCAGTTTCACAGCAGCTAGAGTCATCCAAGAGGAGGGACCCCCAATTGAGAAAATGCCCCATAAGACCAGGCCATAGGCAAGCTTATATTTTCTTAATAAGTGATTCATGTAGGAGGGCTCAACTCACTGTGGGCAGTGTCATCCCTGGGCTGGTGGTCCTGGGTTCTATATATATAAAAAAAAAAGCAAACAAGCTGAGCAAGCCCAGTGAGAATTGTTCCTCCATGGCCTCTGCATCAGCTCCGGCCTCCAGGTTCCTGCCTTGTTTGAGTTCCTGCCCTGACATCTTGCGTGATGAAACAGTGATGTGGAAATGTAAGCAAAATAAATCCTTTCTTCCCCAACCTGCTTTTGGACATGGTGTTTCATCGTAAACCTAAGACAACTAGTGTTGCCACACTGTATCCGAGAAATGCTGCCTTTCTGCGAGCAATAGTTTGGGTCATTTTTATTGCGCTGAAATGAAATTCATACATATCATAGTTCAACTATCCTAATAACTTTAAAAATCAACTTAAGGCCCCAATTATAAGAAATAAAAATGTCAAAGATTTGCTTTATTTTTAATTATGTGTATGTGTCTCTATGTAGGTATGTGGGTGTGAATAGAACGTGGGTGCTTACAGAGACCCGAAGAAGGCTTGGGATCCCATGGAGCTGGAGTCACAGGTGATTGTGAGCCGCGTGACATGGGTGCTGGGAACCAAACTCAGGTCCTCTGGGAGAGCAGCAAGTCCTCTTCACTGCTAAGCCGTCTCTCCAGCCCAAGAAATTAAAAAACAAAACAAAAAACAGAACAAACAAACAATGTGCAGTACTTGGTAGTGCTACATCAGTGTCTATAAGACATCTGACAGCTGATGGGCTGTGTGGAGCCACAGACATCATGGAACACCTCACTTCCATGGACTCATACTGTCCCCCAGTCTTTGTGATGACCCAAAATAATAGCCCCATACATATGTTCAGAATGACCTCTGGAGGAGGTGCTGGCAAGCCTAGGGTTGTTAATGAAAGGGTGGGAGGAGCAGTCGGGGACAGGGAAAGTCCGAGGGCGGTGGCTGAAGTTGGGAACCCAGGTAGGCATCAACTGCTTTTTTCTAAGGAAAAATGGATGGGAACTAGCTGAGACCGAAGGAAAAGACAAGAAGAGGAATTACATGGGAGAATGAGATAAGCAGAAATTGATTCTGGAATGAACGGATTCTGTTCATCTTAGACTTCTGCAGGAGTTCCAAGAGGAGCCGCATGGAGTGGGCAGGTGGTGTGGTCAGAGCTGGAAGACTGGAAGACAAGGAAGCATCATCCACGTTGATGGGAGTCACTCAAATGGGGGCCCTCTAAGAGGGGCTGGGGTCCATGGACACAACTCTGAAAACAGTCTCTGTGCAAAGATTCATTCTTCTATCAGGAATGAAGGAAGCAATTTGCAGAAGGAAAGTGGATCATACAAAAGAAAGTGGTGTGGTGGAAGGCATGAGGGAGAGGAGAAGGGGGCTAATACTGCCCTCTTTTCTGCAATGTTCCTTAAACCTTAGAGGTGATGGTATCCGCATTGTTTTTAAGGCGGAGGCCTTAGTGGTCATTTATTCTCAACATCTTGGATCTGAACGTCTCCAGGGTTCTCTGTAGAGAAGCTTCTCTGATTAAGGCTGAGAGTAACTCTGTCCATGAGTATAATCAGGAGATAGTCAGAAGGCAGTTTGGTGCCATGTCGGCTCAGCTGTACAACAGTCATAGGTTGCTCCCTTGGGCTACTTCTCTCTAAACATGGATTGTCAAGTGGAGTTGCATGGCTAGGCATGAGCGCCCTCTTTTGATGCAGGTCTTAAACCCAATGAGAAGTCAGTGGTTGCCCCACAGCAGCTGTGCCACCACTGCTTTGGCAGGCACATCTTGGCTGGCAGGTTGAGGGGCTTTGTTTGTTTGTTTTGTTTCTTTCGTGGTGTACACAGCTAGGTGAGACCATTGGTGCTTTCTCACCTCCAGCAGCCTATCCAGCACCTTCTGGAACATTGAAAGTCACCTGGCAAGGAAGATGTTTCCAGCTTAGTCTCAGAGTGCTTCCTCTGGATCTTGCAACTGAGGTGTATGGTGTCTCCAGCCATCGGATCTTAGTCTCTAATTATGGTGAACACCAAAAGGACTGACAAGTGCCTGTGTTGTTTGGGGGCCTCTGAGACCTCCCTGCCCAGATCCTACAGAGGTATCTCATGCCTAGGAATAGGAACTCCTGCAGAAATATTCCATACCCAGGAGTAGAAACTTCATTTAATAACTCCTGCTTTGGGGGGCAGCATGATCTAGCTGTGCAGGGTAACTCCTTCATTTTCTCTTTTGTTTTTATTTGTTTGTTAGTTTGTTTGTTTGATTGATTGATTGATTTTTTCTTTTTAGTTATAAGATAATAGGTTGCTACATGGATTTTTCATATATCCTTTGTTCTGGTTAATTCTCCCTGTTTCCATGTACCTTGTGTCTCTAATATCATACCTTTCCACACCCAGGAAATTTATTCAAAATATTTACTGATAACTACTGTATGTGAGGCACTGTTCTAGGCCCTTGGCAAAAAACAGATGGAGACTGTTTTATGGAGCACACACTCAAATGAGGGATGGCACATCATGTATATGTAATCATTTAGTCCACTGGCTGAGGATAAAGTTTAAAGAAACACAGAAATAGCACATATGAGGAGGATTAGTAACATGTGAAGGGTGAGTTGTCATTAGCCAGAGGCTTCCCTAAGCAAGTGACACAGGACGACGGCTGGAGTAGACAAGGGAATGAAACAGAGAGAGTTTGGGAAGGCAGAGCCAACAACCAACACAAGAGCACCAGGAGAGGCACTCCAGTCAGCATGCCTTGCAGAACAGGGAGGCCAGAGCAGCCTGGGGAGATCAAACCCGGAGGTAGCAAAAGTCATGCACGTTTGAAGGGCTTTCCATCAACAGAGCTTTGAGTTGAAGAGAATCCAGAGCTCTCTCTGGCTCGTGTGCTGAGTGTGGACTGTAGGGGGAGTGGGCGTCATCGGGGCCCACTTGGGAAGTTTTCCCCACAGTCCTGGAAAGAGAACAAGGCTAGGGCAGCTAAATAGAATGAAAGTGATGAGACGTGGCAGCGTTCTGGAGAAAGTTTGAGCTTAGGGGTTGACAAAACCATTAAGAGCGTCCCTAGGAGTCAGACATGCTTGTACACACTTTTAATCCTAGTACTTAGCAGGCAGAGACAAGAAAAGCATGGGTTTAAGGCCAGCCTGGGCTAGAAAATGAGTCTAGACCAGCTGAAGCTAGGTAGCAAAACACTGTCTCAAACAAACAAATAAGCAAAATTGAAACAAGAGCGACTCCGGGATTTTCAGCCTCAGTAGTGAGGTGTAAAGGGAAAAGCTGTTTTTAGAAGCAGGCTGAGTGAGAACGATCCAGACTTCTACACATGCTGCGATTTAGAAATCTATTAGCTATCCAGGTTGTAAACACCAGGGCAATAGAGAGCTAAATGATCCGTATTTTGGAGGAAAATCTAGATTGGCCATAAATGCTTGTGAAGTATCTAAAACCACAAGACTGGGTAAAATGCTAGGAAGACAGGCGTGGGTACAGAAGAGAAGTCAATCAAAGATGGAGCTATGGCCTCAAACACCAAACAGTCCATGGAAAATGGGGGAGCCAGGGGAACAGACTAAGGAACTCATGGTAGAGAGAAAATGAGAACAGAAACCTAAGTTTCCCTCTGTCTGGACCAATTCAGGATCTTTGAACCTGTTCCTCTGTCAATAAAAAATAATAGCCAAAATCTATTTCTGAGTACCTTGGAAGGGTACTCGGTTTGTGGCCAGTGCGTTATAGTCAGAAGACTCACTCTTGGGACCCTGGTAGTGGTCAGTCCCCTACCATCCTACCCAGAGGGAAAACTAAATATTGGGAAGCAGCCAATAACATTGTTATTGTTCCTTTCTCATAGCTGTGACCTGAATGCCTGACTAAACAACTGAACCACAGTGAAACTGGGCATATTGACACATGCCATTGATGCCAATGCTAGGAAGGTGGAGACAGGAGGATCAGCAGTTGACTATTTGAGACCCTGTATTAAAAACAAAACTACCACCACCACCACCACCACCACCACCACCAAAACAAGATTAAAAACAAAAAACAAAAACAAACAAAAAAGTCAAACCTGGAAAGATTTATTTTGCTTATAGGTTCAGAGGCATCAATCTATCATATCAAGGAAGGCATATCAGAGCAGAAAATTGCAACATTGTGACTGGCTGGCTTTCTATTTTCCCCTCTTTTGTAGGCCCCACAGAATGGCCTTTCCTCTTCAATTAATTCCTCTCTAGAAACACCTTCCCAGACACATTCAGAAGTCTGCCTTACCAATCTCCCAGGTGACTCTAAGTCCAGTCAAGTTGACAGTGAGGATTAGACCATTAGAAGCATGGATCCACTCTGCAGGTACATACCCCTCCAGGGAGGAGCCTCTGTATTCACGTTCTTCTGGAGCCTGTTATTCTTGTTGATTTTCATGCTTCTTACTGTGTTGTACAGTTGGCTCCCTATTTACAGGTTTATCCTCAGGTTGTTAGCCATTGGATGGGAGCTATGTCTTTACCTTTGAACCACTGGACATAGCCCCAGAGAATATTTTTTGAAATGAGGTACATGTGAACATGTGAAAGCATAGGCTGTGTTTTTTTGTGGGGCCTCCTGGGTAATTCAAAGTCTTAAAGAGAAAAATAATAAATAAATAAATAAATAAATAAATAAATAAATAAATAAATAAATAAATAAATAAATGCCTTGGAATAATTTCTGATCTACTTGATAGAAATGTCCCCTAGTAAAATTGTCTGATGAAACCATGTCTTAATAACTATGGTACAAGAGCCATCAGGTCTCAACTAGCTGTGAGACAGAGAAATCTGAAAGTCTCTATGATATAATCCTACACTCAGATATGCCTTGTGGTTGAGACGTCATGTAGGTTCCCAACAAGTCTATAAGGATCTGTGTGAGTTAATTGCATATGCTGTTCAAATACACAAATTCATATGCCCCAAATATGATGGCATTTGGGAGTAGGTCTTTCAGAGATGACTAGGGTTAGATGAGATCATTAGGATGAGTTCCTTATGATAGGACAAACGCCTTATATAAAGAGGAAGGGACCAGAGTCCTCTTACCCTGTGTGTGTGTGCACCAAGGGAGGAAGTGATGATGACTGTCTTAGCTAAGGTTTTTATTGCTGTGAAGAGACACCATGACCACGACAATTCTTTCAAAGTAAACATTTAATTGAGGTGGTGGCTTACAGTTTCAGTCCATTATCATCATGATGGGAGAGCATGCAGGCAGACACAGTGCTGGCTACATCTTGACCAGAAGACAGCAGGAAGTCGACTGTCACACTGAGTGAAGCTTGAGAAAAGAGACATCAAAGCCCACCCCCGACAGTGACACACTTTCTCCAACAAGATCACACCTCCTAATAGTGCCACTCCCTTTGGAGGCCATTTTCTTTTGGACCACCACAATGACATAGTGTCTTAGTGTCATTTCTTGTTGCTGTGTTAAAATATCCATCCAACAAAAGCAACTTAGGAGATAAAGGGCTTCTTTTAGCTCACAATGCCAGGGTGTAGGCATTCATCTCAGGGAAGTTAAAGTAGCAAGAACTTAAAGCATCAGTCAAAATGCATCCATAGCCAAGAGCGAAGCATCATCAATTAATATGTATGTGATGTTGTTCATCTCACCTACTGTTTATACAGGAACCAAACCCAGGGGATGGTGCCACCCGCTTTTGCATCAACTAATATAATCAAGACAATCCCCCACAGACACTCCCACAGGCAAGTCTGACCTGGGCAGTGTCTCAGTGAGACTCTGTTCTAGACTATCAATGTGACAATTTAAGCTATTACACATGTCCTCTCCAGAACCCCTTAATATTAGCATCCTGACCATCGACTTCCTGCCTCCAAAACTGTGAGAAATGAATGTGTGTTTTTGAAGCCTACACATTTTGGTTACATCAGCTTGTGCTGACTGAGATCGTGATGAAGCTTATGAATGCTGATGACTAGAATTCAGATGGTAATGCAGTTGGCCAAGAGAAGAACTACACACAGAAAAACGAAATCTTCAGAGAAAGAGGAATACATTCTCCTCTAAACATTGTTTGGGGAAGAAAATAATTCTGCATATCATCAGCTGTTGTGGGCCTTCCCCTCGTGGCTATGCTCTTTCTGAGCATGAGTTATCTCCTGATTTGTGGTTATTTTACAGTTAGTTCTGTGCGTGGCCAAAGTAAAGCTGCCTGGACTTTGTTAGAAGGGAACAGAAAAGCCTAGCATTTGCAGGAAAATAAGGTAATACATAAAATATAAACACCCTCAAATACTACACAGCATGTTATGTTCTTCCCATGTACTGTTGACACAATTTGGGAAATGCCTCCCATTGTTAATCCTTCCTCCCGTGGGATTATCGGCCTGCTTTATTCATGTCTGTGGGTTGTTGCGGTTAATCTAGGCACTAACACAAGTTCTCTAAATCTCAGACGGTTCCAAGGGTTTGTTCCTTTGCTTGTTTGTTTTTAGAACACAATGGGAAAGGACACGGATACAGCCTTGAGGGTTGCTGAATAACTGAAGTCATTCAATAGAACGAGAAGTTTAATTCTTGTCAAGTAAATGATGACAGTGTTCCTTCAGAGCGTCGATGGTGACGGATCACTGCTGCGGTACCTCTGAGCTCAACCCGTACAGTGATGGTGGTAGACCAGACTCTCTTTTCTGGTGCCACGAAGAACACATCTGAAAAACTAGATAATACAACGAATAAGACATTTGGTAAATAAAAGCAATTAAAACTCAAAATCGGCAGGCATGTGAAAAAACAGATAATAGAGCAAGTAAGACATTTAGTAAATATGACCAAATACTGATGGCATAAAGCTTGACCCGAATCGGGCGTCAGGATGCAATTCTCCATCCCGTGACTGTTCTGTCTCCCTAGGCAAGCTTCAAAGGCCACAGAAACGTTTCCTTGGCATGTTCGCTGAGGTAGGAAAAAGTTAGACGTGCTATGATGAGCGTACATGTACGTTAGGGAGTGGAATTTGTAAACAAGAGCAGGAGGGCCTTTTGGCAACACAGCCCCTCCCCCATTTCCCAGGCGGAGAAGAAACAGGCCAAGCAGAGGGCTTCGATGGGGAGAGGGTAAGGCAGAGGCAATGGCTGCCCACTACACAGTCTTCCCTCTATCCCAGTGGTTCTCAACCTGGGGGTCTTGACTCCTTTGGGAGTCAAACGACCTTTTCACAGGGATCGCATACCAGATGTTTACATTACCATTCACCACGTAGCAAAGTTGCAGTTGTGAAGTAACATCGCAAAATAATTTTAATAATGGTTCGGGGTCACCACAACATGAGGTACTGTATTAAAGAGTGGCAGCATTAGGAAGGTTGAGAACCACGGCTGTAGAGACAGCCTGCAGCTATTATATGTGGGACATAAAAGACCTTTGTTGATGCGAATGGAGAGCAGTTGTGATTTCTCTCTGTTCCTCTGCAGAGCGATCAGGTCTCTCTCCTTTACCCTTGAAAATGTCATTAAAGGATTCTGTTTCCATCTGAGGAGTCCATGCACAGCCCTATTAATCCTTAGAGAAACTTCAACATGAAAATGATCCGGGCCTGGCCGACGACTGCATTGGTCTGCTTGCGAGAGATTCCCAGAGGTCCACGCAAGTCATCCCACTTAAGCGATCTGCCTTCTGTGTTCACCCACACCTCCTCTGCCCACAGTTCTGAGCCTCCCTGGGGCTCATTGTTGCCATCTTTCTGAGGCAAGGGTCAGTTCAGAGGGCAATTGTTGCCTCCTCTCTCTCCAGGGAGCAAGCTCTCCTCATAAGGATTCTTTTTCCCAGCAAGCCAAGATGACCTGGAAATTTGACAGTACCAGAGTTACAGACGACTCTTTCTCAAGAGAGAAATATTACCTTATAGAAACCAGCTTTTATCCTGCTGGGAAACTGTACTGTGTTCTGCGGATTGTCTCTGATTAGAGCCGAGTGAGCCGGGGGATGCATGGAGGGCTGACTTCTGCACACCTCCAAGGCAGCTGGAATCGTACGTGACCCTGAAAAGAAGCCGCAGTGTTTCTTAAGGGGAGGTGGGAAAAGACGAGGATGTCAACATGAGCCAGCGCATCCCTGGCTCAGAGCGCACGCGGATGCTCTTAAACACACACCAGGAGAAAAATCCCGAAGGTCTCAAAACTCCCAGTGATGGTAAAGTTCTTGGCTAACTTCCTGGAGCATTATCAGGTATTATAAATGTCCTTTGAATTCACGTGGTCCCTAAGGACAAAAGAATTGTTTGGGGGATTTTAGTGTTTAATCTTCAGGGAGTCTGAAGGCTCTATTTCTAATTTCTCAATAAAAATCAAATCACGTCAAAAAGGGTGGAAAAGATGACGAAATGTTTTTAAGACACAAATGGGCATTTTATCAGTTACTCAGGTAATAATAATTGAGCACTGGGTGCACCAGGCAACACAGCAGGGGTAGAGCTCGGGTGGTGGCCCAGACGAGCCTGGTCCCTGCCTTCCTTATGCAGGCTCTGGTGGGCGGGATAGGCTTGAGGTAAGTCGTGTCTAAGGAAAATGCAAGTGACCACAGGGTCCCACTTCAGAGATCATTAAGAACATCGTGTAGGATTTAGACGAGCATTGTCCCATAAAAAACGAGGAGACCTTGAAAATGCTCAGGGCACAACTCAGGGCCTTACATGCCTTAAGCCCAGAGTTTCGTCTCCAGCCACCGGGAAACCCATTATTTGGATTGGTGTCTAACAGATAAAGATATTTGAAACATAACCTGTGTTTTCTTGATTGATGATTGATGTGGGCGGCGGCGGGGAGGGCCCAGTGCATTGTGGGTGATGTTACTTTTAGATAGGTGGTCCTGGGGTATATAAGACAACAAACTGAGCAAGCTGGGAGGAACAAACCAGTGAGCAGCTCTCCTCCGTGGCCTCTGCTTCAGCTCCTGCCTCCAGGTTCCCCTCTTGAGTTCCTGCCCTGACTTCCCCCAGTGATGGAGTGTGACCTGAGAGTTATAAGGTGAAATAAACCCATTCCTCTTTAAGTTGCTTTTGGTCGTGATGGGTATCACAACAACAGAAACTTTAACTGACACACTAACATCCATTACTTTTATTTATTTTTAAATACATTTGATTTATTCTTGGACAATTTCATACATGTTTACAGAGTATGGTCAACATACCCACCACCAATTCCCCTCCCCCACTCCCCTTGGCTACCCACCAACATGTCCTCGTCCTTACCCCGTGTTCTCCCTTTCCCATTTTTGCGGATAACCGTAACTGCTGGGAGTTCCTTGTACGGGGGCTGTGTTACGTGCAGAAGTATTTCACAGCCCTCCTCCCACCCTCCAGGTCGGGTCTTCTTTCTGCCTCCTCTTCCATGTTTTCTGAGCCTTGTAAGGGGTTGAGACGTGCACACAAGGCTCAGAAAACACGGAAGAGGAGGCAGAAAGAGTCACTTCGTCTCAGCCCTTCGACCAGCTCTGGCTCTGCAGGAGAAGCCCCTCCGGCTGCAGCTGAAAGCAGCGATACGGCTTTAACGCAGGGTTGGCGGAACTGGAAAGGTGCTGCTGCGTTCCTGCTTCCTCTGGACGTCTGCGCTCATAGAGGCACCTTCCGGGTTTCTGTTCCTTGTGTCTCCAATGCTGTAGATGTGAATCACTGTGTAACTGAATGGTGACCCCCCCAGGAAACTGTAACCACCGAGGAAACTGTGACCCCCCAGGAAACAACTGTCAGGTGCACGTGTAAGATTTATGTTACCCACGGCACCCAGTTTCTCCTATATTCTTTCCCTTTGTTTGTTTGTTTGTTTTTAGAGACGGAGTTTCTCTGTGTAGCTCTGACTATCCTGGAACTCACTCTGTAGCCTAGGCTGGCCTCAACCTCACAGAGATCCTCCTGCCTCTGCCTCCTGAGTGCTGGGGTTACAGGCGTGTGCCACCACCGCCTGGCTTCTCCCATTCCCTTTCTTATGTCCCCTATAAATTTTCATCTTAGTAAGAACAGTATGTGGCTATACTTGGTTTGTTAAAAATCTATAGATAATATTATATTAAAAGACACTTGATTAACGAGAAGAAGGAGAAGAAAGTAGCACTAAGTCATGGGTATAAACACAAATATTTAGAAGATATTTATAAGTTGACTTGATAACATATCCATTTAGCAGTACAAGAGGAGTAGGGTCCCCCCCCCCCCTCACCAATACACGCACACACACACACACACTGAACGTGCCCAGGGCTTCTGACTTCCTGAACCACAGGGTTTTGTTGTTGTTGTTGTTTTGTTTACCAGGATTACATATCAGACATGGATTCCCTCCTATAGCGCGGGCCTCAGCTTCACTCAGAAAGGGGTTGGTTGGTCCCACATGACGTTTATTCCACTACTGCACCAGTGAGCACAATTTGCACGACAGGCTGGCGTTGTAACATTCCGTTTTCATCACTGAAACTATTGATGACTCCTTTGGGTGCCTCTGGGGCCGCTCTCACCAACAGCACATAGGGAGTTATCCCAGGCCCGACACTGAGAGTTTTATTACTAGCTCAGACCTCACGGGGAAGCACGCGGGATGGACGCTATAGTCAGTCTTTTTTTTTTTTTTTTTTTTTTTTTTTTTTTTTTTTAAGTTTATAGAAGCAAAGATGGTGGCGACCAAGAAGAGTGGCACGGGGCATAGACGTTCAGCCAGAGAAGCCAGAAAGACGCTGAGCCGCCGGCTAAGCAGGCTGCTGTGGCAGCAGCGGTTGAGGGAGGAGACAGACTGCATTCCGGGTCCTGTTTGCAATGGCGGATGAGAAAGTAAAAAAAGGATTCTCATCTTCTCTTCCAAGGAATAAATAACAGATCAAGACATGCAGTGCAAGACTTGAGAATGTTGATGCCTCATTCTAAAGCTGAAACTGAGATAAAGTACTTAAGATTCACAAGGTTTGTGAAAGGAAAACAAAAACTGAAATAAATGCATCTATTTTGAAACTAAGCAAAACAGGATCTCTATATGTGGCTTTCAAATTCACCTCATGGGCTACCTACCAAGAAATTCTTATTGCGAAACATTAATATTCACACCCTGGCCGAACTGAAGATGACCGGAAACTGTCTGAGAAGTCTGTGCCCCCATTTGTCCTTTAACCCTGCTTTTGATGAATTGCCACATTGTGATTTGTTGAAAGGATCTCAATTCAGATCCTTAGGAACCATGGAATCATGCTTACTTTCACCATTTTGGATTACAGAATATGGTTTTAGAGCTTCCAGATTATAGAAGGT
Source organism: Peromyscus maniculatus bairdii (assembly GCF_049852395.1). Classification (NCBI taxonomy): domain Eukaryota; kingdom Metazoa; phylum Chordata; class Mammalia; order Rodentia; family Cricetidae; genus Peromyscus; species Peromyscus maniculatus. Next base: position 46,698,248 of record NC_134860.1, on the reverse strand, counting down.
GTGGTTCCTGTGAAAATGAGACCCCATTCTGTCTTAAATTTCACAAAGATTTTTCAGGGAAGACCGTCCAGCTTCATAAGAGAAACCTTATTATCAGTATCCAGTCATGTATCGGCATGTCATAAGGCCATCACAGCGCAGAGTGACGAGAAAAACCGTAGGTCCAAGGTGTTCATAAACTAGGCTGGCTGAGATGGTTCTCACCTGTGATCCCAGCACTGGGGAGACAGTGGCACGCACATCTCTGTAAGTTTGAGGCCAGCCTGGTGTAAATATAAAGTTCGAGAACAGCCAGGATTGCATGGAGAGAGCCTGTCTTGAAAAGAAAATGTTCATAAGCTAAGGGAGAAAGAGCCAAAGACTACTGCTCTTCATGAACCCACTGAAGACGCCTCTGTTAGCCTGGCAGAGGAAAAGCCAGTAGGATACAGTGGGTAACAACAGAGCCAAGAGCAGATCTGAAATCAAGAAAGGGAAAGGTTTACAAAAGGCATCAAGACATACAGCAGAAGATGAAGAGGGGAAATACAAAACCAATCAGTGGACAACTAAATTTTCCCAGTTATTGTATATTTATTTTGTAGTCCATGTGGAAATACTTTTAATATTCAGGACTACCTTATGGACATAAGTTAGGGTGCTATTTAAAAAAAAATTAAAATCTTAAAATCATAGGTCTTTTTCTAAATAAAACATCTCCAGAACTCAAATAGATAGATGATAGATAGATAGATAGATAGATAGATAGATAGATAGATAGATAGATGATAGATAGATAAAAAGATAGATAGATAGATAACAAAAAAAAGTTGAACCTTACAAAGTAATAGGTTTCCATAAGGTTTTTGTTCTTGCTTTTATATATATATATTTTGAGACAGAGTTTATCCGTGAAACAGCTCTGGCTGTCCTGGAACTCACTCTATAGACCAGGCTGGCCTTGAACTCACAGAGATCTGCCTGCCTGCCTCTACTTCCCAAGTACTGGGACTAAAGGCATGTGCCAACACTGCCCGGCTTGATTTTTTTTTTTTTTAAATACGTTCTTTGTTTGGTTAACCTACCCCACACCCCAGAATCTATTACTTTTAATGGGACATTTAATAATGTGCCCATTTCTTTGGTAACATTGAGTATTATTTTTTAAATGTTTGCTAATTTGACATGGAAAATGGTTTTCTATACATCTATTTTTCCTTGAGTAAATAGCAGAGATATTGAAATTGCTCATCTGTTTATTTTTTGTATTTTCTTCCTGAATTTTCTACTCATTTCTTCTGTCAATTCCGTTAGCATGCTTATGCTTTTCTTAATAAATTATAACAATGCCCTGTTAATCATCTTGCCTATAACATTCTGAAACACATTTTGCTAGTTTACCATTCTTTTTTTTCTTGATTTTTAATACTTTGAAATTTACATTTTATATATTGCCTCCTGAAAAATGTATCTATTGTTTTCCTTTGGATTTCCCCCCATGAATTAACATATTATAGGTGCTTCCTCATCTCACGAACAGTTTAAATACTTCCCCCATATTTCCTTCAACAGTCGTTGTTAGGTGCTTATATTCTCACTTTCGATTCATAATCTCCTCTTCAATTTTCTTTTAATCTATAATGCAATGTAGGAATCAAACTGAGGGGCTAGAGAGGCGGCTCAGACACTTGTGCAGCATCCACATGGCAGCTCACCACTGCCTGCAATCCCAGGTCCAGGGGATCTGACACTGTCTTCTAGCCTCCACATGATCTCAGACAGTTATCCACATGGAAATAATTAACAAGCAAAAGTATTTTTTAAGAATCATGTATAACCGTCCTGCTGTGTTCCAGATTCTTAACCATTTTGTTCAACCCCATCATTTGTTTGAATAATCTATTCCTTATTTGTGTACTCTCGATGCCTTAATTTGTGATTCTGGACTATCTTTTCTGTAACATGGATCTGTAAGGCAGTTCTTGGTCTAGTAACAGGCTTAAATGTAGCAGTGGCATGTGCTGAGTTACTTAACATGGTAGCCATTGACTAAACGTGGTAGCCAAATAGGGCTGATGTGACTAAGAAACTGGGTTTTTAAATTTCATTAACTTCCATCTAAATTTTAAAAACGGATACTGAATTAGTAATCAGAAAATCATAATTTTGGAATAGCATGTGTTTATAAATATATTTTTCCTCCTATAAATTTTATGAGTTTAAATATAGATCAAGCATTTGCAAATAAAAGTTGGTGTTTAGGAGCTGGGGAGATGGCCCAGGGAGTAAATGTGCTCGCTGAGTTCATGTTCCAGAACTCCACCTGCAGGCAAGCGCTCCTACAGCAAGGTGGGAGGCAGCAACACCCAAGCTTCCACACAGTGCGGCAGCAGCAGCTGAAACCAGAGAGACCCTGACTCAAATGCAATGGAAGGAGGGAACTGACTCCCGAACACTTGACCTCGGACCCACACACACATGCTGTGGTACAGGTCTACCTGCGTGCATGCACACACACACACACACACACACACACACACACACACACACACACACTAAATCTTTTCTAAGTTTTTTTAAAATTAGCATCTAAATTGAGATTTTTCTGTAAGCATAAAAATAATGTAAAATATCTCAGTAAGTTTCATATTGCTAACATGTTAAAATGAATGTATTTTTATATACTTAGGTTAAGTAAAAGACTCCATTAAAATCTCCTCCAGCTGTTCCTTTTACATTGTAAAGTGCAGCCACTATTACAGTTTAAATTACATATTTAGCTTACATTTTATTTCTACTGGAAATGGAGTTTTAGTTTTTCTGTATTCTTATTTTATTTTTTTTTGTATTTATTTGTGTGTGTGTGCACCAGATAAAATATTTAACTCCAAGCTAAGTTTAACTTTAGATAAAAGATAAGCAAATGGACAAGCCCATCTTTGTCAGTGGGTGCCTGCTCAATAGGTGGCATGTGACCCAGGCTTGACTAATCATGGTCACCCTCTTCCCCTGTCCTAGTTAGGGTTTCTATTGCTGTGATGAAACACCATGACCAAAAACAAGTTGGGGCAGAAAGAATTTACTTGGCTTACACTTCCACATCCATAATCCATCACCGAAGGAAGTCAGGACAGGAACTCAAACAGGGCAAGAACCTGGAGGCAGGAGCTGCTGCAGAGGCCATGGAGGGTGCTGCTTACTGGCTTGTTCATCATGGCTTGCTCAGCCTGCTTTCTTATAGAACCCAGGACCACCAGCCCAGAGATGGCCCCACCCACAATGGACTGGGCCCTCCAACACTGATCACTAATTAAGAAAATGGCCTACAGACTTGCCTACAGCCTGATCTTATGGAGGCATTTTCTCAATCGAGGCTCCCTCCTCTCAGATGACTTTAGCTTGTGCCAAGTTGACATAAAACTAGCCAGTACTTCTCCTGTCTGTACGGATTGGGCTAATTTGTCTCAAGCCAGCCAGTTTGAGCCCTCCTACAGGATTGAATATAGGGATGCTCTTACTTTGTGGACTGTGAGTTGCAGGATGTAGGCCTTGGGGTCACGGCAGCCATTTTTCCTGACCTTGGCCAAGTCCAAAGGATGGAGGTGAAGACAAAGGGAGAGAGCTCTGGGAGCTCTTTGGCCGTGTTTCTGGTGCACTGGGTCAAGGTTTGATGGAGATGATCATCCTCCAGGCACGAAATGAACCAGCAGGAGGGTCTTCCTCTAAGAGACCCACAGAAGTGAGCCGGGACCTTAGTCACAGCACCACTGTGAACACTTACTCTCTACCCTTTTTGATGTTATTTTTCTAGACTTCACCTGAAGAAGGCAGTGCTGTGCAGATGTGATGTCTCTGGGCATCTATGCTTCAACAGTAAATCCACGGTACCATTGCTGTGAGCATTGGTAATGCAGAAAATTTTCGTTATCTCTTTTCTTCTCACATGTGTGTGCCTGTGGTGATCATGCATGTGTGGGCACACGTATGTGGGCGAATGCTCATGCAAGTGTGGGTGGAGGGGAACGGGGTCTTTTTCCATCACTTTCCTCCCTATTCACTGAGACGTGGCCTCAGTGGAACCCAGAGTTCCCTCACTCAGCTTGTCTGGCTATCTAGCTTGCTTTGGGGATCAACCTCCCTGTCTGTGCCTTCCAAGTGCTAGAATGACAGTATGCCACCATTCCCACCCCGCATTTACAGGGACCATGACGATCTGGATTCCATTCCTCACATTTACACAGGAAGTTCACTAACCACTGAGCCATCTACCCACCCCCAAGTTGTCCTGCTTTTATCGAATACTTAATGAGAAAAGGGTATGGTGGTTCCTACCTACCTGTAAGGAGACTGGCAGGAAGATCACTACAAATTGGCCAGCCTAGGTGACAGGATGAGACCTCATTTCAAAAAACTAAAATATTAAAGTCAAAAAAAAAAAAAAAGACTGTGTGGATGCCCAGGCCCTTCTATTTCCTACTCTACGACTGTCACTATTGAAATCATTTTCTAAGACTGCCCTTTCACTAGGCTGTATCTGCAAACTCTCATTCCTAGGACCCTGAAGGTCTGATGTTCTTAACGCTGCCCTCAGAGAAAGACGTGACCCCCTTACCCCAGCTTTAATCCCACAATCCTCAGAGGTACGATGCTGCCGCAAAAAGCTTTAGGGCAGGACTGAGTCTTCTATCGGCAGGGTACAATGCACAAGTTCAAACACACGCACAAGCTCACACACTCACACATACACACTATATGAGTCTCTTTCAAAGATGCTTTAAATTTCAAGGCAGCAATAGCAAAGATTGGCAAGCAGAGAGCTCACCCAAACAAGGGGTCCAGGAAGTCATCTCTGCCTAATGGCCAAATGTGATCTCGTAATGTCTTAATTTCCTCATCTGTAGAATGGGAAACACAGCTGACCTTGTAGTGTGACGAGTATTAAGTGAGCTGCTCATGGTGTTTCGGGAATACTGAGATCTCAGGCTCTAGAGTCTGTGCTCTTAATAGTGGTTATCGTCTTCAGCTGCATTGCCTCTCCCCGCCCCCACCCACGCCCCCATTTTCAACCCCTTCCTGCCTGTCTGCTTTCCTGGAGCTCAGAGCACAGGCTATTGCGCGCGCGTGCGCGCACACACACACACACACACACACACACACACACACACACAAAGAAGCATCAAGGCAGTAGTGTGCTGTAACGGCACTCGGTTTCCTCCCTGCACACCTATCTTATGAGAAGCAGAGAAGTAGAACTACTCTCTTTCCTGGTGTCTGTCTGTCTGTCTGACTTCCACTGACTAAGAAGTAAAGGAGACACGCCCTCACAAAGGCACTGCTGACAAAGATCTGATGAGCCCTGGACACTTGGAAGGAGCTCAAGAGTAAGGCAGGCATGCCGTCCCATGTCGTTAATCTTGGAGCTTGGGAGATGGAGAGAGGAGGATCAGGAGTTCAAGGTCACCCTCTGCTAGAGTGAGTACAAGGCCAGCGTGAGCAACAAGAAACCCTGGAGGGAGAGAGGCCAGTGAGGAGGCATGATGGGAGGGGGAGAGAAGAGGATTAGAAGTCAAGGCCATCCTCTCTGCTACACAGTGTGATAAAGGCCAGCTCAGAGTCCGTGAGACCCTGTCCCAAAAAATAAAAAAGTATTACAGAACAACATTTAAGCATTTTCCCCTTATCTTAAAAGGACTTTGTTTCTTTATTCATAAGAAAGTAGCATTTGGGGAATATACAAAGTAGTATATTTGAGAATATATCACAAGAATGATTATTCTTTTAAATAAGACATAGGCTTCATAGAATTAGCAATTATTACTCTTAAAGGCCCAGCCCCACTCTGGCCCAGATTCAGAGCTTGTTTGGAGTAATTTTTTTGTTTTTGTTTGTTTGTGTTCTTTTGTTTTGGTTTTTGTACTAGGGATGAACTCCAGGGGCTCACACAAGTTAGGTAAGCAAGCATCTTGTATTCGTGTGTGGGAGAGAGGTATGCGTGTGTGTGTGTGTGTGTGTGTGTGTGTGTGTGTGTGTGTGTGTGTACGATGTTAGACGTCTTCCTCAATAGCTCTCCACCACTTAAAAGGAAAAAATGGTTTTTTACATTTATTTATTTATTTACTTATTTATTTATGTATTTTGCAGGTGTATATGTATGAGCATGTGTGTGGACATGCATGTGTTAGGGTACACACGCAGAGGTCAGAGTACAACTTGTACAAGTCAGCTCTCTCTTTCTGCTATGTGGGCTCAAGGAACTGAACTCAGATTGTCAAGCTTGGTGACCAGAGCCTTTGGCTAAGCTCTTTTAACGAATTTATTTATTTGTTATTTGTATGTGTACATATGTGTCCCTGTATGGATTTATGTGCACTAGATATGTGCAGGAGCCTATGGAGACCAGAAGATGGTTTGTCATTTAAGAGAGCATGGTGCTCCTATGGTGGGCCCGCATTCGCTTCCCAGTACCTACATTGTTTGACTCACAGTGACCTGTTACTCCAGCTCTAAAGGACTCTGCGGGTGCTGACGCTCACATGCACATTCCCACACAGAAACACACAGATGCATAATTTTAAAAGTAAATCTGTTTTTAAAATGGTGAGACCAAACACCTGTCCAATGTTGTCCCTCTCAAAAGACAACATTCACTTCCTCGCCATGAAGCACACCAGCGGTAGGATTCCCACAGGTGATTCACAGTGGTTTTTAAGTTTTTAATTAATCCTGTCTGGGCTTTTTCTCCACACACCACTATTAACAAACAAGCAAAAAAACAACAGCAACAATATATTAAAAAAGCAGAGGCAGAGGTAAGATTCTCTTGCTGGTTGTATCTTTGCTCTTCAGTCCTTGGTGTACCCCCGGGGACTGGATGAAGAGGACAGACCCCCAGGGACTGGATGAAGAGGATGTACCCTCCGGGACTAGATGAAGAGGATGTACTCACAGGGACTGGAGGAAGAGGACTGTAGAAACTGGGGAAGACATTGCTTCTGTTTTTTTCAGGAGGACATATTCTTCTTACCAGCTTTACTTAAAATGGACTTATTGATACCTTCCTCCACTGAGGAAGAGTACGTCCTACTCAGCAGTAAGGGAGTTGATGAACTAAGAGAACAAAGTCTAGAATTTGTACAGTGCATGTGTGTCAAAAAAAAAACAACCCAAGAACAAGGAAGTCTAGAACAAAAAGACGGCTTTTGTTGTTGTTGTTAGGGCGATATCGTGGATTGTATTTTGTCAACTTGACCCAAGTTAAACTTAACTTGAGAAGGACAATCCATCAGATTGCCTATAGACAAGTCTGTAGGGCATTTTCTTGGTTAATGTTTGATGTGGGAGGGCCCAGAACACTGTTGTGCAGACATCCCTGGACTGGTGGTTCTGGGTTGTATAAGAAAGTAGCCTGACGAAACTATAAGAGCAAGGCAGTAGGTAGCAGTCCTCATGGCTTCTGCTTGAGTTCCTGCCTTTATGTTCCTGTCTTGAGTTCCTGCCTCTTTGTTCCTGTCCTGAGTTCCTGCCTCTTTGTTCCTGTCTTGAGTTCCTGCCTCTATGTTCCTGTCTTGAGTTCCTGCCTCTATGTTCCTGTCTTGAGTTCCTGCCTCTTTGTTCCTGTCCTGAGTTTCTGCCTCTGTGTTCCTGTCTTGAGTTCCTGCCTCTATGTTCCTGTCTTGAGTTCCTGCTTCTTTGTTCCTGTCCTGAGTTTCTACTCTGGCTTCCCTCCCTGATGGAGTGTGACCTGGGACGCGAAGGCTGAAATAACACTTTCCTCCCCGAGCTGCTTTTTGTCATGATGTTTTTCATAGCAATAGAAAACCTGGACATGGAACAAGTCACAGAAGATGGTAGGAAAGCCCTGTGCTCTCAAGAGGACTGCAGGAAGTTCCCCCAAGTACACTCCAAGAGCTCATCTTCACATGAGTGGTAAGAGGAGGGCCTTCGTCAGGACTGAGGAATGGAGGCGATGAGAACTCAAAGTCTGTTGGAGCAGGTCCCAGTTGTGTGTGACTACAAGTCCACAGCAGTTCTTTGTGGAGGAGAATTCCATTTGAGAGAGACAGCTGGGCAGCTAGGTCACTGTAGTCCCATGTAGAAAGTCCCCCAATGTGTTATTCAGATGTTTTCTATGAGCTGACTTGGAAAAGAATTCAGATTCCAATGCTGTAGGCCATCTGGACTGAAACAGATCTTTACTGAGCCCACTCAGAGGCAGCTTTAAAGGAGCATCACACCAGACATGAAATTATAATGCAAATCTCCATCCTGGCTAGAACCTCGGTGTGAATGGGTAGGACCGGCTGTCCTATGACAAGAGCACACCTGATTTAAAAGGCAAAGTATGTCTCATTCCGAGGACCCAGACAGGATGCATGAGAACTAAACGCTATGTGTAACACTCCCATTGTAAATAAACATTTTTTAATATTTCCCAGATATCAAATTTTAAAAAATGTCTTTGAAACAAGGTCTCACTCCATAACCAAGTCTAGCCTAAAACTCCCTATGCAGTCCAGGCTGGCCTCAAACTCAAGAATCCTCCTGCCTCCGATTTCCAAGTGCTAAGATTACTGGCATGAATCCCCACCATACAAAGCTATTACCTATTTCTTACAACAACACATGAAAGTGAGTGCTGTTTTTGTTCTTATTTTTATAGATTAAAAGAAAAATCTTGGGCAAAATCCTGAGTCCAATTTTTCTAAGATTGCGCCGTAGACATCGGAGAATTCAAACCTAGGCAGCTCGCCTCTGGAGTTCACACTCTTTCCTGGTCTCCCTGGAGCTGGAAAGTCAGCCCTGGGTTCCCTTCTAAAGGTCTTTGTCCACATTTTACATGTTGGAAGAAATCAATCAGAATCCATCCTAAAGAGTGGCCACCAGTTGAGAAAAGGGTGGGCTTGGGATGTAGCTGAGTGGTAGAGAACTTGTTCACGATGCATAAGGTCCTGGGTTTGTTCCCAAGGACATCAGGGGTGACGGGGAGAAAAACGCAGTGGGGAAAAAATTGCCTATGGAGTAGAGAAACCATAAGCAAATCAACAAGCGAACATAGAGTATGCTGGAAGTGACGCACGCTATGAAGGAAAAGAAAAAGCAGTGAGAAACTAAGACGGATGGGCAGACTCTGTGGCACCAGGGGAATGGCCACCGTCAGCACTAAGCTGGAAAGATGGCTCAGTGGTTAAGAGCACTTAAATGTTCTTGCAGAAGACCCAGGTTTAGTTCCCAGCACCCACATTGGGCAGCTAGCAGCCTGTAACCCTAATTCCAGAGGATCCAATGCCATCTTCTCGCCTCCTCTGGTACCTTCATGCATACAGTACCCATAAACTCATAGGCACACACATGCAAATAAATAAATAAATAAATAAATAAATAAATAAATAAATAAATAAATCTTTTTAAAGAAATGGGTAGAGTCCTATGGTACACCCTCTGAACAGTTTATCCCACAGGAACCATTTCTTTAAGAGGCCACACAGACGGCTGTGCAGATGGGGCCACTTGCTCTCAAGCTGACAGCCGGAGTTCCATGCCTTGTCCACGGCACAAGGAAAGAGACAATTCCTGGAAGTCATCCTCCGACTTCTGTGTACAAGCACATGCACAGACACAACATGAAAAATAAGTAAATGTAGAAACCAAAGGAGAGACTGTGTCTTCTACAGTTTTTATTACAAACTTAAGCACCCGTGGGGTCCATGGCAGATGTGGAGACTAACTAGACAGATAAACACATAGTTGTACATCTATGCTATTCCTAGTCTCCCAGACCAACAAAGACTGGATTTTAAAAGGCATATTAAATGTCAATGTTGCCGGGCAGTGGTGGTACAGGCCTTTAATCCCAACCCTAGGGAGACAAGGGCAGGAGGATCTCTGAGTTTGAGGCCAGCCTGATCTACACAGCAAGTTCCAAGACAGCCAGGGTTACACAGAGAAACCCTGTCTCAAAACACAAAGACAAAAAAAGCAAACAAACAAACAAAAAAAATCAATGTCCCTCATAATATGGTCAAATTTTTAAAACAAAATCTTAGTAAATGGTACTCAATATATTTTAAAAACTATGGCCTTAGTACATTATGACCAGGTAAAATTTGTCACAGGAATATAAGGTAACTTAAATGCATAAAACCAGTCATTTAAGCCCAGTCACCAGAGTACTACAATAAAGGAGAAAAAATACAATACTCTCCATACAGTTATTAAAAAGCTTTTGAAATGACTAAATATCAGTTTATGATTTTGAAACGTCACAACTTGCTGCCAATTCAGCAAACTTCGTTCTGGCGAAGTCCGCCGGGGAGCACACACAGCCGTTCTTAACAGTGAGGACTTGACCGACTGCCCCAGGACTGAGGGCGCTGTGCCATGCTCACTCCATCACTTCCATTTGCCACCTTTGAATTGATTGGAGCCATCACCACGAGGTCAGACCCATACAAGTCAGAAACGGCAGATAGGAAAAATCCAATTCCTTATTTGCTGGAGAAATTCTAAGGCTCCAAAACATAACTACTAAATATAAAACAGTAAATACATTTGGTAAGATCCTTAGACACAACAAAATCAATTCATGTTTCTACATGCTGGCCACAAGCAACTGCAAAACTACATCTAAAAAGCAAATTCTCTTTAAAATAGAGTCAAAAAATATATAGCACTTATGAATAAAATCATCAGAAGTTGTATAGACTTTTATACTAAGAGCTTCAGAACGTTTCCACGAGAATATTTTAAAGTCATAAAAATGAAGAGATACACTAAATATTAGAGTGTAAATTTCCCTCAAATTAATTTATAGACTCAAAACAGTTTAGATCTAGATCCCAGTGGATTTTAGAGAAATTGGCAAGGTGATCTAAAAGTGCATAAAAAAGTTCAAGGGGCAGGAGAGACAGCTCAACAGTTAAGAGCACTTGTGGAGTATCCGAGTTCATGTCTCACACTCACATCGGGCAGCTCACAACACCTGAATTCCAGTGCCAGGGTTTCTGATGCCCTCTTCTGACCTCCTCTGGTACCTGCACACACATGGGGCCCATACAGACAAACACACATATGTTTTTAAAAATTCAAGTGAAATCAAAACAATAATGAAAACAACCTTTTGTCCTGGCATGGTGATAGACACCTTTAATCCCTGTGTTCAGAAGCCAAAGGAAGGTGGATCTCTGAGTTCGAGGCCAGCCTGGTCTACAGAGTGAGTTCCGGGACAGCCCTGTATGTCTCTGTAGAGAGACATTGGAAGTTGCTACTACCACTGTCTACTAATAAACTTACAAAACATAATCTAAGAAAGGTAGACACACAGGTCAATAGAACAGGACAGAGAATCAGGAGCAGACTCACATGTATATGGTTAACTGATGTTTCAAAGGTACAAGAAAATCCAACTAGTAAAGAAAGATTTCTCTTAGCAAAGGTTGCTAGAAGTGTTGGTTTTCTCTAAGCAAAGAGACATTTATCTTACATTGCATGATAAAATTAACCCAATGTAAAGGGTTAAAAAGCATAAAACAGTTTACATGAAATTGAAGAGAAAATCATCTTTGCAAACATAAAATACATAAATATTTCTTTTATAAGTTACAAAAAGAATACAAACTGTAAAACAGAACTTGTTACCAGACTTTATCGAAATTTAAAGTTTTGTTTTTCAAAATATACTGTTAAATAGTTATAATGAAGATAATCTATACAGCAAGTTATTTGTATCCATGATTTTTTAAATGCTTACAGATGATTAAAATAACAAAAAATGTTAATGGATAAGAAATTTGAACAAATAATTCACAGAATAAGATATAAGAATAGTTAATAAACATATTAGTCATTGTGAGGAAATGTAAAAAAAACCTAATGAGATTCTATAGCATACTCATTAAAATGGCTGACATTAAGATTGACAGTTTTGAGTGTTGCAGAGGACACAGGGCAACTGGAAGCTCCTATACTTTTGGTGAGAATAGAAAATAGTAAGTCACCTTGGAAAATGTCTGGTGCCCTTAATTAATGAAGACATACTCCCATATAAAGACTTCTGCCTGGCTGTTCACTACATCTTTATTCACAAAACGCGAAACTGGAAACAATCCAAATGTCCACTAAGTAAGGAATAGATAAACAGTAGTTGAGAGAGCCAAACAGCAGACTCTTACTTAGTATTAGACAGAAATGAACTACTGATATTTGATAAATCAAGCTAACCTCAAAATCACCATGCGACATCAAGGATGCCAGGTCCCAAAAATGTGTAGAATATATGACTCCATTTATAGAAAATACTAAAAATAGAAAATTTCAGAAAAAGCAAAGGGTATTGCAGTAACACAAACCAAACCCATGGTCACGTAGGTCCATTGGTAGAGGGAGGAATTATCTGCCATAGAACATGAGGTAACATTCTAGGTTAGGGGAATATTCTACAATGTTAGAACTCATTGAATTGAGCATTCAAGATGGGTGCAACATATTGGATGTAAGTTGTTGCCCAACCAATTTGAGAAAAAAAAATAAAAACATTACTTTGCTCTTTTCCAAGTCTATCCTCTCTCTCTCTTTAAATTTTATTTGCTTATTTATTTGCTTATTTATTTACTTATTTATTTATTATTTTATGTGTATTGGTGTTTTGTCTGCATGCATGCCTCTGTGTACCACTTTCCTTCCTGGTGCCCTTGGAGGCCAGAAAAGGGTGTTGGATCCCCTGGAATCAGAGTTACAGGTGGTTGTGAGTAGCCATGTGGGTGCTGGGAATTGAACCCCGGTCCTCTGGAAGAGCAACCAGTGCTTTTAACCACCTCCCCAACACTTTGTCTCTTCTTTGAGATAAGATTTCATGAAGCCAATGCTACATGAACTCACTTATGCCATCAAGGATGACTTTGAACTTCCAATCCTCCTGCCTCTCCCTCCCAAGTGCTGGATCATAGACTCTGCACCACCACCATGCCATGCTGTCTTGTCATTGTAATGGTCTTTCATTGTTGATATATTTTAATGAATGCTGTTGGTAAAAGTTTCTACTCTGCCAGCCAGCTCCCAAATAACCATGTAGAGATTTATTATTAGTTATAAATGTTCTGCCAATAGCTTAGGCTTGTTATTAACCAGTTCTTACAACTTAAATTAATCCATATTTATTCATTTACGTGTTGCCACATGGCTCATGGCTTGTTACCTCATCTTCTACACATCCCCCTTCCTCTCCATCTGGTTGGCAACTCCATCCTTCTTCTTCAGAGCACTCAGTATGGCTCTCCTACCTAACCTCTTCCTGCTGAGCTATTGACCAGTTAGCTCTTTATTAAACCAATGAGAACAACACATCTTCACAGTGTACAAAAGGATTATTCTGTAGCAAAATGCTTTTTTTTTTTTTTTAATTTTTTTACTTCTGAAGACAGGTTCTCAAGTATCCCAGGCTGGTCATGAACTCACTGCATACCTGAAGAAGACTTTGCCTCCTTCCTACTGAAAGCTGGGATTACAGGCATTCACCACCACTTCCAGTTTGTGTGGCGCTGAGGATCAGAGGGCTTCCTGTATGCTATGTTAGCACTCTTACCAATCTTAGCCATGCACAGTTAACTTGCAAAAATGTATTCTTTTGTGCTCTATTTCTGATAAGTGCAGGAAGTTTTGCCCAAAGAGATTTGAGTATGTTGTTTCCTTTTTTCTCCGACTCTCCCTTTAAGATCTTGGGTAACTGGTGAGCTTTGACCATGAGTCTAGATATCATTCATCTTAACTCCTGACATCTTGGGCTCCAACCTGGTGAGGTTTGAGTTTGCTTCTGTCAGGAGCCATAGGTACTGTTGGGTAGAGAGCACAAGGTTTCCTCCCAGGTTTTTCTGGATTTTTGATGGGTATCAGGTGCAGGCACCTCACCTTCTCTGCAGCCAGGATCTGGGCCTATCTAAGTCTTGCCATGAACCTCACAGGCTCCTGCGCAAATATTCAACTTCCTACTCTACATGTCTCCCTTCCTGAGAGTGGAAGGCTTCCGGCTTACTTCCTGTAAGCTCAGTTACTCTGTGTCAAGCATGATCTACGCAGAATCAGTTTTGACAGTCAAAGGAACCCGGGATGAATCTGGCATACCGCTGGAAAGGGCATGTTTACACTTATCTCAGAGAAAAAGAGAAATAAGCTCTAAAAAGTTAAATGATAGCCCTGCCTTTGAAAGATTTTTGAACTAAAAATAGATATGGAAATACCCATCACATCCTCCACCCAGGATCAGTCTCTGTATCTGATAGCGTGCAGTGAAGCTCAGTGCTAGCAGCATACAGCCATCCATTGAGAGCTAAGTTTGAGGACAGATGTGATATAGGGCGGGGATAACAAGATAACTCCACAGATTATATCACAGAGAAGGACTGAAGCGCAGAACAACCCAGACCCTCCTATTTATCCCAACAAAAATATCTTCGAAGGACACGGGCCTGTCACAGTTATCAATCTGTCTTTTTTTAATCCCCTTGGAGATTTTACCCAGGTTATACTTTATTGATCCTTAGAAATTAGTTTGTAGTCATTTTAATATTTGAATATTGACCATCCATCTTACTTGGAACGCAATTGCCTCCTTCCGCTGACAGGCTGCACCGATTTCTGAGGCTGACCCCGGTTCCCAGCTCCTACCTCCCTTTACAAAAAAAAAGTGCAAAAGTTCATTGAATCTTCTCATTTACATGCGAACTCGGTCTCAGATCCAAAAGAGGACAGAATTCTACTTTGGTTATCATTTAATACCAGGTGTTAAAAGAATAAATTTGGGAATTGTACTGGGTAAATAAAACATTGCCATTTGTAAATAATGATCGAATCATGTATGACGTAGTCCACATAGCGGGACTTGAAAGAACACTGTGTTCTTCTGATGAGCGCATTGCCATGGTGGGAGATGGGCACCATTCATTGTTCTGATCTGGGTCTGAATTCAGAGAAGGAAGCCCAATGCCAGCTTCCAATCCTCACATACTTTTCCTGTAACCCAACTGCAGAACAGAGAAATCGCTCTTTGGGAGGAGTGGGCAGTGGCTGCAGCTTCTTCTCCTTCCTCCTCCTCCTCCTCCTCCTCTGAAGTGTGTATCCAACCTGCTGGAAAACGCTGCTTTAGTCAGCCAATCAGGAAACAGAAATTAAAGGCAGCGCTTTCCCCTGCACTATTTCCTGAATGGACTTGACTGCATCTTTGGGGGACCCAGTTCTTTCTGGTTACAGTCTGCATCACATTCAAATAGCTGCTGGGTTTCCCTGTCTGGACAGCTAGTGGTGGCTAATGA
Organism: Peromyscus maniculatus bairdii; assembly: GCF_049852395.1. Classification (NCBI taxonomy): domain Eukaryota; kingdom Metazoa; phylum Chordata; class Mammalia; order Rodentia; family Cricetidae; genus Peromyscus; species Peromyscus maniculatus. Next base: position 46,682,970 of record NC_134860.1, on the reverse strand, counting down.
CGAGAGATATAGCCAAATCCCAGCTAGTCTCCTCGGGTTCTGAACTCAACTTTGGGACTTGACAGGACCTGGCCAAAAAAAAAAAAAAAAAAAAAAAATGGAAATACCTTCCCTGCCATTTTTTGCTCATGTTTTCTAAAATCACTTTCAGATAAGGGCAGCAAGTCTGCTAGAGTGAGAAGTGCTGACCGACAAAGTGTAGTCTACTACAAAATTCTTCCTGGCACTCTAATTATCCTTTCGTTCTCTACTTCAGTATCACATGTAGCCATGTGTAGAATCATAAAATAATTATGCAGTGTACAAGCTTTCTGGGAGCATGTACCACTGTTTTCCTAATTCTTTATCTCTCCCATTGATCGTGGCGTGTGTGCATTGATCCAAGTCGGCCATCTGGTTAGGCAAGATAAGCGTGCTAGTGTCTTTGCATTGCACTGTCACGCGGGGAGGGGGCACATTTTGGCTGTAGGGAATTACGGGGGCAGGATTAGCCCTCTTCCTATGAGAAAAAGGAATTTTAAATGCAGTGCTGCAGCTGCATGGACCATGTTGCTAACTTCTGTTTTTGCCATGAACTGGGTAGATTTTTCTTCTTGCTTGTATTGTCTCCAAAGGTATAAAGATGCCTGCTATGAAACAGGGGGAGGAAGAGGAGGGTCTGAGAAAAGATTCCTCTTTAGCGCACGTTAGACTTGTAAGTGACTGATACACTACAGGATTTCTAAATGACAAATGGCTTTCAGATGATGACAAAAGGCTGCTGGATTCAAGAGGCGGTGGGGGGAGCACTTTACACTGAGACTCCTGCCCCCTGCCCAAACAAAATCGTTTCTGAGAGGGAAGAAGTATGTATATTAGTCTATGAAAAAGAGGGAAAGAAAGAAAGAGAAGGGGGGAGAGGAAGGAAGGAAGGAAGGAAGGAAGAGAGAGAAAGAGAGAAAGAGAGAGAGAGAAAGAAAGAAAGAAAGAAAGAAAGAAAGAAAGAAAGAAAGAAAGAAAGAAAGAAAGAAAGAAAGAAAGAAAGAAAGAAAGAAAGAAAGAAAGAAAGAAAGAAAGGTGAAGAAGAAGGAGCCGTGTATCCCAGCGGAAGGAATCCTCGCAGAAGCCGGGCTCAGGCCCGAGGACGCCTCTCCATTTGTTTATCTCTTTCATGTACTGAAATGAATGTTTGTCCCAAGTTTATGGCCACTGGGGCTGAGTGAGTATGCTATTTAATTCAAAGAGACTTTCTTCCCCCAGCCCTATTGGCCACTGTTGTTTTCAAATTTGACTGTGGCCATTGTTGTCTCATATTCGGCAAATGTGTGGAAGACTCAAAAGCTTTTCCTCAAAATTGAACAATTCTGTCAAAAAAGATTAGTTCTATTTTGTCTGCTGGGTGCTGACTATTCATGAAGGTAAAGAGAGAGGGCTTGGGTGTCGTTCTGAGCTGCTAAGGTGGCTGGGCCTGGGCTATTGACTTGAGGGTACCAAACCGGAATCTACAAAAGAGCAGCCAGAAGCAGCGGCAGCGGCGGCCTGCCATGTGCTTGGCTGTACCTTCTTTAGCTGCCCGTTTATTTCTTTTGTTGCCAGAACTTTTATTGTCGTACAGTTGAAAAAAAAAAAATGTTAGACACAGGCTTCAGGCAGCACAAGCAGAAAAAGGGATTTAGCATATCAGTGGGATCATCTTACAGCGGACCAAATTCTTTTCAGGATGTATAATTAGCGAATGCAGTCTTTTTCTTTTTCTTTCTTTTTTTTTTTTTTAGCCTATGGACGGGGTGGGGGGTGGGGTGGGGGGAGGACGCTCAGATCTCTGGTCAGGCTATAAGAGGAAATAAAACACATTTGCCAACCTCGGAGAGATATACACACATTAACTCTTTCTACGCAGTCTTCGCAATTCCCTCAAGAAATCTCCGGTTGAATGGGGGAAACGCACTATGAATTCCTGTCATTGTCTCAGGTTTCCTGAGAGGGAAACGACTCTGTCGTTGGACATATTCAAAATTTTAGACGGATGAAATCGGATTCAGAAGGAAATGAATGTAGAAGGCCCTTCAGAACAGGGGGAACTAAAAGGAAGCGTGTGGGTTTCACACGATGCCTTTGTGGTCTAAAGGAGTAATTAAAAATGTGACTGGGAAAGCGGAGACAGGCAAATGTCCGCTTGCATCTATTAGTGAACGAGTCTGACTGGTAGCCCTGAGCGGCCCTTGTGATTGGGAGATGTTAAATCTTATCTGAAGTGAGAACATTAGAGTCTGGGGTCACTTTCCTTCTTTCCCTTCTCTCTTCTCTCTCCTCAGTTGAGCATGTAAGTGCTTTTATATACACAAAAGCATGTGTCTAAAACCAGAGTTGTTGTTTTTTGTTTTTTTTTTCCAGATTAATTCACAATTCACTGAGAGGGTGTCCACTTCTATTTCAAAATACACAAACTTTAAAAGAAAGTCTGCAGAGTATGGGGAAGGAGGATCTTTTCTTCTTCCAAAAAGTGTATTTTTGTGATTAATAGTCACTAAATGTAAAAGCACTTATCTCTGTGTGTCGGTATATAATTCTGAAGGCAGCTGAGTCGCTTAGCAGAGGACGTGTTTTATCAGTTTGTGTTCTCGGGGCCTTTTTACTGGGGAGCTGCTAGTTTGTCTTTATTTCTTTTCTGCTTACTGTGGAAAGCATTAGCTGCCCACTGCAGGCTTCCTGGTAAGACAGAACCCAAACACAGTGCTGTTTCCTTTCCCGTGTGCTAGGGACTCTCGGCCTGGATTTGTATCAGTGATTTCATCATTATCTCGCTGTTAGCTCTTAATGAGGGCGATGGAAACTGGGGTTCATAGGAAGTGGCCATTTTAACCTCCAAAGCCCTTGTGGCCCCAGGGGGAAGTATCCACCAAGCTTTTCCCTGGAGTCAATCAGTCTAGCCTTGACTCTTTATTTTCTCAATGCTTCTGGCTTAGAATTTGGGGATCCCAAAACAAAATGGTTTGGTGAGAAACTGTCAGTGTAGGTTGTAAAGACTTGACTGTTTCTTCATTTAGGGCAAATTCACTTTAGCTTGCATGGGTTATGTCTCCATGTAAGTTGATACATGAAATCAGAAAGAAGGCAAAAAGGAAAATTTTCAGTAAAATTACTGTAAAAATAGGACCATTAGGGTATCATTGTTGAATTATTTTCCTTCAATATCTCAGGAATACTTGTACAAAAAAAATCACTGTTATTTTAGTACTTGTACTTTGTAACACCTGTATTTTTCTCTGACGTTTATTTGGAAACAGAAATAAGAATGCCTGAAAGGAACTCACTGTATGTACACTCACTCCTGATCTAAGAGTCACACCACTAATCCTTACCCTGACTTTCTTATGTTTTCTTTCTAAGGATACATTTTAATCAAACTTGTGATTTGCGGTCCTCAAAGCATGGGATCTTTAACTATTTGCATGTTTCCTGGTCTTCCACCAGTTCAGTTCAGGCCACCTGATTCCTCTCATGAACAGGCATTCTTGCAGTCATACAGTGCAGAAGCCTGGATGTGCCTCAGGGGGACTGCCCTCAGAAGCATGACTCTGAATGGTCCAGGCAGTAAGAGATTCCCCGTAAGTCTAGGGTTAAAGGCCTGAGCTGAAGAAAAGCAATGGTAAGACCACACAGAGTACCCAATCCCAAGAGCAGGTTCAGGAGGTTTGGGGCAGGTGCTTTTTGGTTTAGACTTAATAGCCATGGCATCAATGTGTGTGATGCATCCTATGAAGCAGCATGTGGATTATTCTGGCCCCTGGTGAGGCATGATACCAGGAGCGGCCAGAGAGAGGAAGAGCGTGACCAGAGGTAAGAATTCAGCAAAACACAGATAATCAAGAGTGCTAAGAGTGATGAGAAAGCCTGGAACTAGGGCGAAGGATAAACTTTCTATTTTAGTTTTTTATGAAGATGAAAAACGTTGAAACAGCTTAAAAAATTTTTTTTCTGAATAGTAAGTCTGAACTTTGAAAAAATAAGGGGGAGCTGGGCGGTGGTGGCGTACACCTTTAATCCCAACACTTGGAAAGCAGAGGCAGGAGGATCTCTTTGAGTTAAAGTCCAGACTGATCTACAGAGCTAGTTCCAGAACAGCTAGGGCTACACAAAGAAATCCTGTCTCAAAAACCCTAAATAAATAAATACATACATACATAAACAATAAATAAAAGAGGAGGAGATTTAAGATTAAATACATGGTTTGTTAACTTCAATATAGTCTATATCAGTGATTCTCAGCCTTCCTAATGCTGTGACCCTTTAATACAGTTCTTCATGTTGTGGTGACCCCCAACCATAAAAGTATTTCATTGTTACTTCAAACTGTAATTTTGCTACCACTGGAATTGTACTGTAAATATCTGATATGCAGCATGTCTGACATGACCCCCTCACAATGGGGTCATAACCCACAGGTTGAGAACCGCTGGTATATATATATATATATATATATATATATATATATATATATATATATATATATATATATATATATATATATATACACACATACATACATACATACATATTTTTTAAGCTCATCAATGTATCAGTGGGTGATATTCCCCCACTGTGTGTGTGTGTGTGTGTGTGTGTGTGAATTCAAGCAGATGCACATGAGTGTGCAGGTATACAGAATGTGCAAGTGCATATATAGAGAGGCCATTAGTCACTCTTGGATGTCCTTCCTCAGGAACACTGTGTTTTAAGACAGTCTCTCATTGGCTTGATGCTCACATAGTAGACTAGGCTGTGTCTGGTAGCCTCGCTGTGTCTCTGACTCCTCAAGGCTAGGATTGCCACCATGACTGGCCTTTTCTGGGTTCTGGACTTTGGATGCAGGCTCTCATGTTCACATAGCAAACACTTCACTGGCTGCTTCCCAGGCCCAAGTGTGATGGCTTCCATGCAGAATATTCTTTTTTTTTTTTTTTTTTTTTTTTTGATTTTTCGAGACAGGGTTTCTCTGTGTAGCTTTGCGCCTTTCCTGGATCTCGCTCTGTAGACCAGGCTGGCCTCGAACTCACAGAGATCCACCTGGCTCTGCCTCCCAAGTGCTGGGATTAAAGGCGTGCGCCACCACCGCCCGGCAAATATTCTTTATACTTTCTACATCGTAGACATAGTACGTGATCTAGAAGAACACACTTCTCTTTCCTTTTCTTTTTTGAGACAGGGTGTCTCTGTATAGCCCAAGCTAGTCTCAAACTTACTATATAATCAAAGATGGCTTCAAACTCAAATTCATGATCTTCCTGCCTCTGCCTCTTCTGAGTGCTGGTACTGGAGGTGTGTGCCATCAAGCCATGAAGGTATCAATGGCTGAGAACCTTTGTTGTTTTCCTGTTTCAGGACCTGGGGATCAAACCCAGGGCTTTGCACATATTATGGTAAGGGCTGTATCCATGAGCTATACCTCCAGTACTTATGTGACATCTCCATGACAGAGTCATATCAACCCTCATTAACTTTAATCTCCAGGGCGACAGGAGCTACATGATGTGATGGATTTCAACCCCACACACCTGTTAAACATCATTAGCTAACTAGTGTTAGCATGGCAGAGTTAGGTATGCATTCAAAGACGAAAGGTTCTGCAGAATGTGTGTTGTGTTAATTACAACTCAGTTCCAACAGGCTGCAGACCTCCTCTTCGAGAAGAAAAAGAAACAACATCTTAAATGGATAATAATAACATTTTCAAACCACCAATTTAATTTAATTTAGGGCATACAATGAGGATTTTCAAAAACTCTTTGTTTTGAAAAAGAAAAAAAAACTATTGTTTTGCAGATAGACCACATTTTTTATTCTTACAAATGTTACTTACTCCATCTGACTAAATCCACTGGCTCTTTTGGCACTGTATGTGTATGCAGCTATTAAGAAAGAGGGAGTGCTCTATTCTGAGAAGTACATTGGTGTGATAAAGACAAGATAAGCATGTGTCCATCTTATGACACACTAAAAGCACAGGTTCCCATCAGGCATAACTATCTAGGCAGGTGTTAGAGTTAATGGTATTTTTAAAAAGCTAGTGTGTGCCTTTAATCCCAGCACTCGGGAGGCAGAGGCAGGTAGATCTCTGTGAGTACGAGGCCAGCCTGGGCTACCAAGTGAGTTCCAGGAAAGGCGCAAAGCTACACAGAGAAACCCTGTCTTGAAAAACAAAAACAAAAACAAAGCTAGTGTGGTGAGTTTTCTTCTTTCTTTCTTTTCTTTTTCTTTCTTTCTTTCTTTTTTTTTTTTTTTGTTTGTTTGTCTGTTTTTTTGAGACAGGGTTTCTCTGTGTAGATCTGGAGCCTGTCCTGGAACTCATTCTGCAGCCCAGGCTGGCCTTGAACTCATAGACATCTCTACCTCCCGAGTGCTGGGATTAAAGGCTTGTGCCACCACCACCCAGCTAGTTTTTTGTTGTTGTTTGTTTGTTTATTGTTTTTTAAAGGACTATGTATTTTTAAAAGGCTCATGCATGTCTAATATGTTCATGTATATTTTATTTATTAATCAGTCTATAACAGGAAAGCAAGAAGCTATTCCATTTTAGTGGCTAGTCTAAATGAACCCAATTCAAGCCCTGAGCTTCTCTTTGAAGAGTTTACCAATGAGCATCTCACATAGTTCTGGTAGCCTAGGGCACAAATGTTGTTAGTACTACTGTGTCCTTTTACAGAAGAGGAAACAGATCCACTGACTAGAAGTTGCTTGCCCAAGCCCATGCCTCTGGTAACTGGTAAAGCTGGGCTCAAAACCAGATACCCTGACTTGAATATTCTTCAAGCATAGCAAACAGTAGTCTTTCTCATACTAAAGAGAATTGAAAACAAGTGGCAAGCATGTGCCCTGGGAAACAGAAGTAAACTGTAGTTAAAAAAAAAAAAGAAAGAAAAAAAGAAAGGAAAGGAAAAAGAGGAAGAAAGAAAGAAAGAAAGAACTAGCTAGACAGAAATTGTCACCAGACTGCACAATCCTGGTTAGGAATTGAATGATGGCCTCTAGACACATAGGATGTGAGTGCCAGGAAGGGATAACTATTTGATACTTAAGCTTTTCATTTTCCAAATGAAAAAACTGAAACCCAGGGAAGAAGGCATGACCTTCATTGTCAATAGAAGAACTAACTCAAAATGGGAATTCCCACAAATGCTAAGCTCTCCCTAGTATTTGAAGTCGACAGACCAGTCCAGGAGAGTCTGGGGGAAGCTAAGGGCACAGCCGTGTGTATGAGGATGCCATCCACTCCCTCAGGAGGAATAGAAGTTGCCACCGTGTCTGCAGGCTCCCAAGCGACTTGTCATTGAGAGTGCATGAGTAACACTAACACAAACAAGAAGGAATAGAAAAACTTCACCTTCAAGTTTAAGACAGTAGTAAAATTAAGAAAAAAGACAAGGCAGGATGGTGGTGGGGCACGCCTTTAATCCCAGCACTCAAGAGACAGAGGCAGGGAAATCTCTGTGAGTTCGAGGCTAACCTTGTCTACAGAGCTAGTTCCAGGACAGCCAGAGCTATGACACAAAGAAACCTGGTATCGAAAAACCAGAAAAAAGAAAGAAAAGAAAAAAAGACCAGGACAGAAAAGGAATTCCTTAATTTCAGCTTACTTGCTTTTAAATTTGGAAACTGGTTCTCCATGAAGAGATACCTCTTGCCTTGAAGAAGTTGGAAGTGCAAAGAGAGGAGATATGTAGGCCGGTCATGTAGATTTGAGAGTCAACAGAGCCCTAAGAATTGGCATCAGGAGGTCTAGTGTATATATGCACACACATACACATGCTCACACACACGTGCGTGCATGCACGTACACACATGGGCACACACCCATATTTTCACTTCTCTTCTTTTGTATTCTTGCTACCAAAACATTGTCTAGAAATGAGAAAATCAGGCCGGGAGGTGGTGGCGCACGCCTTTAGTCCCAGCACTCGGGAGGCAGAGGCAGGCGGATCTTTGTGAGTTAGAGGCCAGCCTGGTCTACAGAGCGAGATCCAGGAAAGGTACAAGGCTACACAGAGAAACCCTGTCTCGAAAAACCAAACAACAACAAAAAAAAGAAATGAGAAAATCTCACTTGTTCACCCAGGCTCATACTCAGAGCAGTCTGCTTGATGTGAAAAACTCTTCCCCAGGTCTTTGACTAGAATAGACAAAGAAACAGCCAAGCTTGGGCAAAGAGCAATGTTTTATTCTTCCATTTCATAATGTCTCATCACCAGTCTCCAAGGTCATAATTTTTGCTGGATGAGTGTGATGGGATACAAATGTAAGCAACATTCTGAACTTGCATTCACAAAACTTCTGTCTTTGAAACTACTGCTGAATTAGTTCTTGTTCAAAGAAGGTTAATTACAGTAGTCACCGCCCCTCCCTCCATGCTATCTCTTTGAATTATAGTAAAATTCACTAATTTTACCAACTCTGCGGCATTTTTGGCGAAAGAGACACCAAAATAACAAAATGATGGGTGTTGGTACACATACTTGTGTGTCTGGCTCCGTATCTCAGCTGCTCCCATGATAGTTTGGTGTCAAAAGTTAGCATTTGCAAAGGGCGAAAATGGGTCCCCACAGAAGGGAGTGCTGTCCTTACTGCTGAGAGAATGCAGTCTTAATTAGGTAAACAAAGAGGTTTTTCATTACATTGTAAACACATTTCACAAAGAGACCCCCTTTAAGTTTCGTTTTAAAGAAACTGGAAATATTGAGAAAGTTAATTGGAGGTCGCTCAAATGACAATTAATGAGCAGACACAATTATCTCCTAGCTAGTATGTGGCTTGAGGATGTTTTCTTTTTTTTTTTTATCTTTCACTTGTGGCCTTATTTTAAAACGTTGCGAATGCCAACCCAAGTAGGAGCAGACACGATATTAAATGACAGATTTCTCTATTTATATTTAAATAACCATCTGCATGAAATTATGCACAAATCATGGAATAATTCCTAGCAGAAATTACTGTTTATGAAATAAAAAAGTGTCTGAGAGATGGGGCGCTTGTCATATTAAATTGCCCATTTCCAGGACATCATGTGCGTTCGCATAATGCAGAGACCAATACAAATCGCTCACAATGTTAATGAAGATGGATGGGGAGGATCGAAAAGCACTCATCTACAAGCACCAGGGGAAGAGTGGCCATGTTCCCAATCTCTACCTACTTTATTTATTTATTTTGTTTCAATAATAGCCAATTGTACAATGGCAACTTTAATAGGACAGCTCTTGGTAAGGCTTTGCCATGGGTTTTCATTTTGAGTTTTAAGTATGGCCATCCCCCCCCCCCCACGCTGCCCCATTTGGGTTGAAAACAGTACATGTGAAGTTGGGAGGTTTAGAGATAAAGCTAAGGAAAAGGAACCTTAGTCCACGAAAGACTATACGTGCAATAGACTATTTCAATTTAAAAACAGTAAAATAGTTCTTTGTCCTGTAAAGACTCTCTTGCCAAGTTAAGGCAGACCACCTTTTCTCCCCACCTCCAACAGACCATCTGCCCTTGGGAGCTCAGCCAAGCAGCAGCTGTAGTTGGATCCATAATGAATAGGATGTGCTCTGAGGACAGATACATTTAGAACAGAATTACAGGATGGAGACTTCTCACAGTCCATCATAGCACGTCATTCTGCCTAAACTCCAAGTGCCAGTCAACACTTGGGAGGCAGTGAGGAAGAACCTTGTACCCATGAGTAAAAAAGCAGGTGAGCTGGGGATCTGAGGTCCCCACATCACGGATCCATTTGTACCATTCCACCAGACCCTCAGTCATCCAGACTCGGTGACATCACTGCACCCTTACTGATGTCCTTTCGAACTGATGTTCGAGTCTACATTTCCCACATTCCTCAGAAGAGTAACATACATACAGACACAAAGCCGCCACAACCATATCTTCAAAGGCTAGCCTTCCTCGAGTCCCGTTACACCTCCTTCTCCTGGAGTTCCCCTCAATCTACAACCTGTGTTTGCTCACTGTTAAGTTCATTTGTCCAGCAAATGTTTATTGTGGATAAATATTTATATGCTAGATACTGGGACACCGCTGTGAACAGGATAAACATTATCCATACTGTCCCAAACCTGACAGACTCATGAGTCAACACACAAGGACGCTTAAGGAAATCAGAGGGAGTCCCTGGAAAAACAAATATCCAAACCAAGGTCTGAACTGATTGAGCATCTACTTTGTGCAAGACAGAGCACCTCTAGGGGTGGGTGGTAAAAACACCTGCCAGTCAGTGTCCTTAGCTATCAGTGAGGTGCAAACAGTGGGTAGATATGATTGATGCTGGCAAGTGAGAGCAATCAGCTCCCAGGAGGATGGACCTCCTGAGTATGCATCTCTGGAGGGGGACACAGGACTTTACAAACACAATGACTTAGAGGTAATTTTCAAGAGTGATGAACAGAATCAAAAGTCAGGCAGCCCAATGAACAGGAACAGGTAGCGGGGGTAAGAAACTGCAGTGTGTCTGAGGAGCAGAAATGGGCACACTTGCACTTGCCTGGAGTCAGGGAGTACAGGGAACAATTGTCTTCCCTTGTGCAAGATCCATTGCCTTCTGGCTTCTCTGGGAGTAAGGTATATGTACTCAGGAAGCCCATGAGACTTAGGTGTTCTATTTCTCACACATCACCCCACGGTGCCAGATCACTTCAGTTACTCCCAAGTCCCCTGCCCAAGAACTCAGGTTCTTTAAATAATTGCTACTATTATTATTATTATTTACACTTTATGTATTTGCACATCTGGATATGAGTGTGTACATCCAGGAGTGTGTGTGAATGTGAGAGAAGTTACCTGCAAAAACCAAAAAAGGGCATCAAATTCCCTGGAGATGGAGTCACAGGCAGTTAGTTATGAGTTGCCCATTGTGGGTGCTGGGAACAAAACTCCAGAACTCTGCAAGAGCAGGACGTATTCTTTGCCACTGTGCAGTCTCACCAGCTCCCAAAGTTAGGTCCTTTTAAATTTTTTTTTTTCGAGACAGGATTTCTCTGTGTAGCTTTGGAGCCTGTCCTGGAACTTAATCTGTAGCCCAGGCTGGCTTCAACTCACAGAGATCCACCTGCCCCTGCCTCCCGAGTGCTGGGATTAAAGGCGTGCACCACCACTGCCCGGCTAAAAAGTTAGGTTCTTTATGAAGCCCTGGGGCACAGACTACACAGCCTTGCAGAAGAGCTTGACTGATGCACTGGGCACCCACTCTGTTCCAGTCTGTGTTCAGAGATGGAGTTGCACAGAACCCATATTCATGCAGCCAGTGCCTGAACAGAAGGAATCTTTAAGAATTGTTCACAGCACAATATATAAGTTGTTTAATTCTGTTTTTTTTGTTGTTTTGTTTTGTTTTGTTTAACAAGGTACACAGGGAATATAGAAGAAGGTGCCTATAAATAGAGTCAGGAACAAGGGGGTAATAAAAATATTCAGATATAAAGTGTAGAAGAAAGTACTTTATATCTTCCAAGGCATTCCTTGAAACTGCATATCATCTCACCAGATACATACATACATACATATATGTGTGTGCATGTATGTGCATGTATACATATATATACATACACACATTATATATGTACATATATATGGAAGGGAGGGAAAGAGGGATGGGGCAGGACAAAGAGAGAGGAAGACAGAAGAGAGAGGCAGGGAGGAGGGGGATTGGCAGGAGAGAGAGAGAAAGAGAGAAGCACATTGTCTTCAAAAGGTTCGTAATTTAGAGATGCCTAGAAACTGTTATAAAAAAGAAAGTCAGTAGCCAATATGTGTTCAGACACTGAGATCGTAGAAAAGACCCACTGAAAGCACTTCCATGATGTGATAGAATGGGGACAGAGGCAAGTAGGTGAGCCACATGGGAATTCATCACTGATTTCTCAATGGACCTTGCCTTGTCTAACCCAACTTGTCTACTTTATACCCAGCACACAGTACCCATTCAATGAACAGTTGATAAGTCAAGATGAAGAGATCAAGGGGGGAAATCAACCATTACTAGCAAGTGTGCTATGGACTTGGAGAGCAAATGAAGAAACTCACAGGAGAGAGGAACCTAGGTCACCTGAGATCCGAGACACAGTGGGTAGGGGAAGGCTATCCAAAGATGTTTCATGGGTGTTGAAGCGCAAACAGCAACCACAGAAACAAATAAGTCAGGAGGATGCAAGGGTTCGTGGATGGGATGAAGAGGGCATTCTAGGGTAACAAAGAACCAGCTGCAAAGGCTGAGACAGAGTGGGTTTAGAAACTATAGGACTCATGTACAGGTAGAATTTATCTCCTTGATTATAAGTTGGTAAATATAGCCCACCATGCTGCCATGCTCGGAGCCTTGGCTCCCAGTCCACATAATCCACAAGATCTTGCCTCCAGCCAGCATTTATTAAACACCACCTGCCTTCACCTTCCCTGCACTCCTTCTTCCTTAGAGTGGGTAAGCTCTTTTATTTTAATAGAGGCCGGGGATGGAATTTCAAAACTCATTTCCGACTACGTCAACTTCTCCACTTACAGCCTTTCTCTGGTCTCCTTTGTCTGAAAGTCCAACCTTAGGCTGCCGAGCATCACACTCAACGCAACTCCTTTCTGTTCTGCCACACTGGACAGCACACATGAGTCTGACCAGCATGTGTGTTCTATTTCAGAGAGAAGGGGGGGGGGGGGCTCAGGGGATGGGTGGCTGCTGACTGTTGGCCACCTAGGAGACTTGTATGCCCATGAAAATTATCACCCAGAGAAAAAGTTCCCAACGAGGAGCTCGGCATCCTTGCAGGAAATCTCTTCCATCCTGCAGTCATAGGGAGAGCCCAGGACGATGAACACTGTCCTCCGTGGGCGCATGTGTGATAGGAAAGAGTGAAGGGCTCGGTAGAGGCAAAAGACAGGAAGCAAGAGCCACACTATAGGCTACAGCCTGACAAAAGGAAGCTTTAGTTGGGGGAGATGACAGGAAAGGATGCCTGCCCTGACAGAAACATCCTAAAGGGATTCAAAAGGGAAGCTAGATGTTTAAAGAATGGGTGTCTGGATACTATGCCTAGACCCAAAGAGGTCTGTTTCCACTTTTTAATTTCGTTCTCTGCTCTCAGGCACACTGTAACAGGTCAGCTCTCACCCAGAGGAACTCGTCTCTTGGGATATGCAGAAGTGTTTGAACCAACCAAAATCCAGTTTGTTTGTTTGTTTGTTTGTTTGTTTTTATCAAAATTTGTTCCAAAAGTGAGAAAAAGTGACTTTACCGGGCACCTGGGTCCACGTAGCCAATCAGAGGAGAGCAATGTGAGTGACACAAATCTAGTCAGCTAATAACAAGCCTGTGGCAGGAGGTACATTCTATGTAAGAGTGGGGCTGCGGGGGGGGGGGGGGGGGGGGGGGGGGGGAGAGGCAGCTCTGGTGTGGACAAGTCTTCTGGCGTCTGACGACGACAAAATGGCTTGAGGCTCCGTCATTGTTTAAAAGCCATTCCTCACATTCCTTGTTTACTGTCAGCACGGGGAGCTGTGGACTGTCACTTTAGCTGTTAATGGGACTAAACACTTATGCCAACAGATTAAGCCTTGCCGAAACATTAAGAAAATTGGCCCAAACAGAATTTGGATGGATGCTGGTTTAACAGCTGTTTCTTCAGGGGAGGGTGGGGGAGAGGTGATTGTCCTAAGACAATTAAAAAGACTGTGTGTGTGTGTGTGTGTGTGTGTGTGTGTGTGTGTGTGTGTGTGTGTGTGTGTGTGTGTAATAAAGACAACAGTGTGAGAGTCATTGGGTAGATTGGCTGTAAAGGAAAGAGACTGTTTAAAAAGGGAAGGACAACATTTAATCTGTACCATTTTCCTGATCACACAGAGCATAGCTAAGATTCTCTGAAATTAAAAGTAGTGGAAGTACTAACTGAGGCACACCACGCACATTTAAAAGTTCCGATAAGTTTCTGGGAGAAATGAAAAATTGCTGGGTCTGTCATTGCAGAGGATCGTCCAGAAGCCTGGGTGGTATGGGAGGCAGACACGTTTTTCTTTGTTTCTTTAGTGATTTCTAAGACATGCCAAACCTATTTCTGGTACAGAAAAGGAACTATGCTTTTACTGTGGATACATTTAATTTCAGAATCAGTTTTTTGGCTCCTTTCACGTAAATCTATGTGTCTTTACCTGATGTGTCTTCTGGAGCGAGGATTGTTTTGTTTCTGGAGACAGGGTTTCTCTGTGTAGCTCTGAGGGTTCTGGAACTTGCTATGTAGACCAGGCTAGCCTAGAACTTACAGGGAGCCATCTGCCTCTGCCAACCAAGTACTGCGATCAAAGGCATGTGCCACTACCGCCAGCTTCGAGCAAGGATTTTTAAGATGGCCTTTTATGACTCATTTCCTAAAGTGAATCGAGAACAATTAAATGTTCCACTTCACTTCCAAGCCTCAGGCTTGGGAAAGGGATTCACATTAAGAATTCTAGAGCACACCTTTGATCCCAGCAGAGGCAGAGACAGGTGGATCTCTATGAGTTCAAGGCCAGCCTGGGCTACAGAGTAAGTTCCAGGACAGCCAGGGCTACGTACTGAGATCCTGTCTTGAAAAACAAACACAAAGAAAAAAATAGAAAGAGAAAAAGAATTCTGGAAGACTAATTCATTCCTGCTGCTGTAATAATTATATACATATTAAACATTTCCTAGTAATACTACTCAGCTGGGTCAAAATTGAGAGGAAAGTTCATTCTGAATTTAGAAATTAAAATTTTGAAAGTCGTTCTCTGGGCATATGTGGCATTCATTTGCTAGAAAGCAGTAGAAGGAATGAGGAGTTGCTGTTACCATATCACTAAACCTCCCCAGGCTTTCTTCTGCAACCAAGAGCTTATTCCATGCGTTGTATCACAGACTTCAAAACTCCTTTTTGTTGGAATCTGTAGCACAAGTTCTGGAAAGAGAGCAAAGAACAGAACATGGTGGCGGCGGCGGGTATGTCATCCCAGATGCTTCAGAGATGGAAGCATAAGGATCACTACAGGTCATGACATGAGTTCAAGGCCAACCAGAACAACATAGCAAGACCCCAGGGTATGTCAAAGAAGCGGGCGGGAGGAAAGAAAATGAGAGAGCAAGAGAGTGAGAGTTCTTTAAATGCTAATATTCAGAGAGGTGCTGATTTCTGTGATTCTAATATCTCCAGGAACTTCCAACTGGACTTTGATTAACCATGGGAATAACTAGGGGGTTTCCTTTTAGCTTTTCTTCTAATGTCATGTTACCAGAACTAGACAGACATGCTCATAACATTTGCTTTTCATCTAAATCAAGAAGGCAATGCTAAGAAAAAAAAAGTATTTGGTGTGTATAGGATTGAAGCGATGATAATCAGAGACCCCGGTAATTGAAGCTTTTGGGGAGGGAGAGACCCTTTCTTCTGGACCCTTCAGTCTGTTTAATAGGATAAAATTAGCTTGAGTGGCTTGGCGTTTGAAGAGGATGTGATGTAATTGGGAGTGCCTCCCGGGTTTGCTGCTGGACAAAGCAATCAGGTGGAGGCACGGGACGGCATGGGAAGCTCTGAAGTACGAATCGGCTTCCGCCGTCCTAATTAGCCTAAATTAGCTATGCCAGTTTTCTGCTTGCTTTTGAATTTCTCTGCTAATGCTACTTTCAGGGCTGAAAGGAGACAAAATATGAAATGCCCACCAAGTTCCTATGGAATAGATGAACAGTGAAGCCTACAATGGGAGACCAGCTTTTATTGCAGAACCCTTAAAACGTGAGAGGCTCCCTGGGGATGCAATGGCGGAGGACCCTGCGAAGGTGGATGCCACTGCTTCTGTGGTGAAGAAAGTTGGCAAAGCATCCTGCAGAAGTGAATTATCCTGAGGATTTCCCACACATCCCTTCCAAGCCTCACCTAAGGGGACCGCAGTGGGCCATGACATTTGTGGAAAACTAGAGTGTGGCCCTTTCCCAGCAAGCCTGCCTCTTCCCAGATGAATTTCAAAGTTGGGGGGAGGGGTGCAATTGTTCAATGTATGGGAGCAACTGACCGTTATAAGTTTTCACCCTTATCCCAATTATCCCACTTTAACACTACAAACACATCTAAAGCAGTTTGCACGGGTCCATTTTAGTTCACAGGATTTGGGTAGAAACAAAATCTCAATTTAAAAGCCACAGATTCTTATCTTCCTAGTTGTCCATGAGTGAGACTGCATAGAATGATGTACAGGCCAAAATGAAGTGGCACAAATGACATAAATTTGTCATTTTCTATAAGGAGGCCCCTAACAAAAGGCACAGTGTTCTCTCCAAGTCCCTTGTCAGGTCCTTGTAGACAGACCTGCAGTGACCCTGGTGGAACTCCTCTGAGGGGGTAAATGCCGCTGGGGTTTTAGTTGAATTGTTTTCAACATTAATTATTTATTGTGCACGTGTGTGAGTGTGTGTGTGTACATATGTTGATATGGGTACAGTGTGTGAGTGTGTGTGTGTGTGTGTACATATGTTGATGTGGGTACTGTGTGTGAGTGTATGTGTACATATGTTGACATGTGTACCATGTGTGTGAGTGTGTGTGTACATATGTTGACGTTGGTACCATGTGTGAGAGTGTTGTGTACATATGTTGACATGGGTACCGTGTGTGAGTGTATGTGTACATATGTTGATGTGTGTACCATGTGTGTGAGTGTGTGTGTACATATATTGACGTCGGTACCATGTGTGAGAGTGTTGTGTACATATGTTGACATGGGTACCGTGTGTGAGTGTATGTGTACATATGTTGATGTGTGTACCATGTGTGTGAGTGTGTGTGTACATATGTTGACGTCGGTACCATGTGTGAGAGTGTTGTGTACATATGTTGACATGGGTACCGTGTGTGAGTGTGTGTGTACATATGTTGATGTGTGTACCATATGTGAGAGAGTATGTGTGTGTACATATGTTGATGTGTGTACCATGTGTGAGAGTGTGTGTGTGTATATATGTTGGTGTGGGTACTATGGCACATGCGTGAAGGTCAAAGGACAACTTGAAGCAGTTAATTCTCTCCTGCCGTCACGTGAGTCCCAGGGACTGAACTCAGGTCACCAGGCTTGGCAACAATCCCTGTCACCCACTGAACCATCTTACCAGACCTAAGGTTTTCAGGAAGCCAGACGTGGGCTGGGGTGTAACTTAGTGGTCTGGCACTTGTCTAGGATGGGTGAGGCCCTGGGTTCAATCCCAAGCACTGAAAATATTTTAAACGTAAAGCCAAGCTTTTCAGATAAATACTAGACACATCCATCAACAAAGACAAATTATGCCTCGTCTTATTTATTCTTTGCACAAGTCTAAGTTGCTAATAAGCCAGACAGTGTGAATAGTTCAGGGCTGGAGTCTGCAGAGGACACCAACAATCCTGCTGATTAAACTCAGAAGTACAAATGTCACATGTTTTCTGTCACATGTGAAATGTGTACATATTTATAGAGAGAGAGACCGTGAACACAGAGGGGGGATTCTGTGAGGAAGAGGTTAAAGGGAGAGAAAGAGAGAGAGAGAGAGAGAGAGAGAGAGAGAGAGAGAGAGAGAGAGAGAGAGAGAGAGAGAGAGAGCAATAACAGGGGAGAGGAAAGACAAAATACCGCACGTCGGGAGCCGGTAAGACCATGAAATCATAGGCCATGCTTACCTGGTGGCCTGAGATGGACCCCTGACACCCACAAAACAGCGACTGTTAAATCCCCCGTGAGCCCTTCAGAGCATAGACTTCATGATTTCAACATGTTATTGAGCAACGTGCTTTAATAGCTCACAGAGCAACCAGGAACACTAGGAGCTGCATAATAGGTAGAGTTTGTGTTTGAAACATCCGAAAACTGGTCACAAGGGGCTGGGTGATGCTCAGAGGGCAGGGAGGCTACGCCACAGGGTGGTTTACCATTTGCTACGGTACAACCCTGCACACAAGTCCTGGTTTGCTGCAGAGCCTTAGGCTGTTTCCAGGGTCCCTCACCCAATGACTCCCAGCTCTTAGCAACAGGGGATAGAAAGCTTCCAGTTGAGAAACTGTGTTTATAAGACGCACGGAAGCTATGTGGTTAGTTAAGATCGCATATTATTCTGAATGACTCAGTCTTTGTCAGACTTCGGTTGGGGGGGATGAATTTTATGCTGTCCACAGTTGTAAAGCCAGATGGCACCACCTCTTTCCCACCAGCCTACCCATCTTGATTCAGCAGCAGGCGATATAGGACTTGGCTTTCTGTGACATAGCTCCTTCAACGCCCAGTGGAATCATTTTACTCCTGTTTACATCTGGTACAGTGCAACCTTAGTATTGTCGGGCAACACAAAACACCCTCCATGCAGGCTTTAGGATAATTGTTAGATGATTCACTTTGAGTGCCAATAATGGAATTTGATCTGAGGTTCCTGCACACCTCTTATGATACATATATGCATTCAGCCTTCACTTTCAAAAGTCCTATGTTAATGTTCTCCATTTCTTCAAAGCTACCAGAAGGATTTCTCCCATGTCTCTGATATAAGCTCTGGATGTGCGTCCTGGACCGGTCCCACCATTCAGTGCAGTGATATTGCCTTGGTTCCCTCTTGTTTCCTCTCATCCCGGGAATTTCCTCCTTCAGCGTTCCAAACACTAGTAGCTCACTGCTCTGCTTCTCTGCCCCTTATTTCCTCATGGCCCACGTGATGGTTGTCAGAACATTATAAACTGCCATGCAGTTAGATTTAAACACAGCTCTGGACATATAAGAAAAACACAACCAACATTCGTTTTTGTGAGTAGTGACATTGTTTATAATATGGATAAGACCTCTATGAATTTTAACAAAAAATTCTAAACCTAAAAAAAAATTAATTTGGGAATTCATGGCTCCAAAATTTGAGAGATAAAAACAAAATGCCATGCCAATGATTAAGAACCCATACAAATAAACATTGGTCACTGCTCCATCACCACTGGCATTTAAAATCCACTCAAAATCACATCATCCCAGCTCAGGGGTCACCCAAACAGTAATTGAAAACCACATTCTGTGGTTCCCCTTGTGTAAACTGCTGTTTGCCCCAGGCTATTTTCAAAGCTGTAAGTAAATGGTGAAGGACACTGTCAGAAGTGTGTGTTCAAGAGGCAGGATAATCCAGAAAGCTTGACAATGATGGAGGTTTCACAGCCAAAAAAACAAAATCCTGTGGCAGGGTTTGCAGCTTTCAATCCCTCACCGGTGGTAACATAGCTCATTTCCTCAATCTGAGCTCACATGGAAGAAACATGTTTCTTTTCGTACATGTATCCACCTCCCTCACAGGCAGAAATGTATCCCTTTAGACTCCATGGGGCAGAAGGGGGGTTGGGGGGACAGGGACGGGATGAGGGGGGGATGGGGGGGACACCTGAGCTGACTCCTCCTCTCTTCCTCACACCCCACACAGATGCACAAATGTGCATCTCCTGGAGGGGCATCATCAGCCCATGTCATCAGCCCGTGCACACAGAAACAGGCTCCAGGAGACCAATACAGACTTTTCGCAAAGCTGTCGAATAAATTTGCAGCTTTCCGTCTCTGTTTTCAAATTTATCTTCTATTCATTTAAACCCTGGAGACTGGTGGGCAACACAATACCAGTGTAGAGAAATTCCTTTTGTGAATGCTGCTGGTGTCTGCTCTTTACAGGTGGAGGTAAGATGTGAGCCACTTAACAATGGCCAGATGCATACGGCCGAAGCTAATGATGTGAGTGAGCGGGCACAGCTGACCAGGACCGGCCCACAACCAGTGCTGCAGCTCACACTTCTCCTTACCCTTAGGAGACTGACCTTGAATTGGGAATTTGGCTCGATGATGACACAAAGACATGAGTCATGTGATTTCCCTGGCATTGCCCTGTTTTACGCTCTGTAGGAGTTGTCAATGGGATGTCTCGCATTTTCTGGCTTGTTGGTGGGTTGGTTGTCCTTCCTTATTTCAGAAGGGATCCCGGGAACACAGGAGCCTCGTCCGTGTGGCTCGTCACTGCAGTCGTGCGGTCGGTTGACATACCCTGACTCCTGTGGAGTTTCCACGAGTGTGTTGACTGAACTATTGCCTGTGCTCCAGAGAACCCTGTGGTCAAAGAGAGCTCAAGGGAACAGTGACATGGAGTCTGGGAGTGGGTGAGTTGGTTTTGTTCCCGCAGTTAGAGGAGGAGCTGGCCGCAGTGGTTTACATCAGCGATCCTGTCAGGAGGCTGAGGCAGGAGTATTGCCATGAGTTCAAGGCCAATGTGGGCTACAGGGTGAGATCCTGGTCCAGACAGAGATACATAGATATATGGGGGGGGGGGGTAGCCATTCCAGCTTTGATCTGGAAGTTCCAACCCCCATTGAGGCTTCGGTAACTGTCACACCTACAAGGCGGGACTGAGAGAGGACCCTGAAGACCCGAGTCTGGATGTGTCGGCTCTCTTGGTTCCTGGACCCTGGACGCTGGAGGTAGACCAAGCAGAGTTCTCCAGAGAACACCGCTGGACTGTGCCACACCTTTCCCAGACCCTGTAGCCTATCCCTTCACTTGTAAGTCACCCCACAAAATAAACCTCTCTTTTAACTACATGGAGTGGCCTTAATAATTTCACCAATGGGGAGCGGGGAGAGAAAAAGGAGGAGAAGGGAGAGAGGGAGTTCCCATGTGCCCCAGTTTCCAGAACAAAAGGATAACTGGGCTGGGGAGATTACTATGTGGTTAGAGCACTCGCCACAAAAGCAAGAGGCCTGGAGTTTGGATCTCCAAAAGCCAAGTAAATGCCAGGTGAGTGCCGCAGCTTGCCTGTAATTTACAGCCTGGGAAGGCAGAGACCGGAGCCCAAGAGTTAGCTGGCTAATGAAACGAGCCATAGGGCTGAGCTCTGGGTTTGACTGAGAGGCCCCGTCTCAAAAGTAAATATAAAGAAATGAGGCAGAGAACAATTAAAGAAGATTCCCGACATCACCCTGGACCTTCACACGTGCACATGAAAAGAAAATATAAAGCTTCAAAATTCATATTTTATTTAAATTTCCTACTCCTTCAGTGTGTGCTGTATTTCTTTATCTGCTGTGACTGAAAGAATGATTAGTAAGTCTTTTTTTTTCTTGCTTTGAGACAGGGTTTCTCTGTGTAACAACAGCCCTGGCTGTCCTGGAATTCACTTTATAGACCAAACTCACAGAGATCCACCTCCCTCTGCCTCCCAAGTGCTGGGACTAAAGGCATGTGCCAACACACCTGGCTGTGATTTCTAAATCTTAACAAGCCAGTGTTTTTATAGAAATATGGAAACAGAAACTGCATGAATTCAACAATTTCTTTTTCTTTTTCTTTTCTTTTTTTTTTTTTTTTTGGTTTTTCGAGACAGGGTTTCTCTATGTAGCTTTGCGCCTTTCCTGGAGCTCACTTGGTAACCCAGGCTGGCCTCGAACTCACAGAGATTCGCCTGGCTCTGCCTCCCGAGTGCTGGGATTAAAGGCGTGCGCCACCACCGCCCGGCCCAACAATTTCTTAATGCTGTCCACATGCATATTTTGCCACAATAACAACTGAATTAAAGTAAAATGAAATGTTTGTGTGTTTTTGGAGACTGGGACTTACTGTATAGTCCTAGTTGGTCTGGAACTCACTATGCAGGTCAGGCTGACCTTGAACGCTGAGATCTGCCTTGCTTCCTGAGTGCTAGGATTAAAGGGAAAGTGTGCACCACCATGCCAGGCTCAAATATAAACTTTCTAAGTTCTGGGGATAGACATTGGAAATAGTGGCACAGTGGTGTGTTCGCATTTAATAACACTCCCAGCTTGTTAAAATGGTAAGTTCTGTTAGGTATATTGTACAGAAATTTAAAAATTAGTTTAAAGGGGCTGGAGAAACGACTCAGCTGTTGAGAGGACCCATGGCTCCTTCAGAGGGCACCCATGTTGTTGGCTCAGAACTGCCTATAACACCAGCTCCAGGGGATCTGATGCCTTCCTTTGGCTCCCAAGGGCACTGACAGACATGTGTACATACACACACACACACACACACACACACACACACACACACACAGGCACACACACACACACACATACATACACACACACAATTTATACAGTGTATCTTTAGGGCAAGTGAGGGACTGAATTTTCAGTTACTCCATTTAATTTAATCTCTGCTGATTTGTGTTTAAATCTGAATGGCCACATGTGCTGGGCAGGTACTATTATAAACAGCACATAGCAAAGTGCTCTGGAATCTTCATGATGCAGTTTGAGATGGTCCTTTGGATGGATCCCCTCCCCCCATAACTTCTTTTTTTTTTTTTTTTTTTTTTTTTTTTTTTTTTTTCTTGGTTTTTCGAGACAGGGTTTCTCTGTGTAGCTTTGCGCCTTTCCTGGAGCTCACTTGGTAGCCCAGGCTGGCCTCGAACTCACAGAGATCCGCCTGGCTCTGCCTCCCGAGTGCTGGGATTAAAGGCGTGCGCCACCACCGCCCGGCCCCCATAACTTCTTATGAAAGTGCCAGCAGACTGTCAGCGGGGCCGCTGGGGTAATGACCACTATACCCATTGCCTCCAGCTGGCAGTTGTGAATGTTCACCTCATTGTCACAGTTAATACTTGAGGCCAAAACTGGGAAACCAGAAAGTTACACATTCACTGCTGGACTCCAAACTAGTCCACTAACCCTGACTTCCCTATTACTAATTAGTTAATTTTTTCATATTTTTAAGCTAATTGAATCAGAAATGCCAACAATGTAATGACAGACATCGGTTAATATAATTTATAAAGTGACCTCAGATGCCAGGGAAGGTTGCTTCCCAGTAGGGTAAGACCTCTTTGTTACTTGATTATTAAGAGTAAAAGTCACCAACCAAGCTGGGTGTGGTGGCAACAGGACTTCAGTCCCAGCACTGGAGAGGCAGAGGCAAGCAGATCTCTGTGAGTTCAAAGCCAGCCTGCTCTACATAGTGAGTTCCAGGACAGCCAGGGCTACATGATAAGACTGTGTATCAAATAGATAGGTAGGTAGGTAGGTAGATAGATAGATAGATAGATAGATAGATAGATAGATAGATAGATAGATAGATAGATAGATAGATAGATGATAGATAGATAAATAGATAGATGATAGACAGACAGATAGATTGATTGATAGATAGATAAAAAAAGTTACCCACCATTGTATATGTGAGGCCTCAAATGAGACACAGCTATGATCCAGAAAGTGTGGCCAAGATGCCAGATTAACTTTTTTAAAAAAAAATGTATTTATTTATTTATTTATTGTTTTTCGAGACAGGGTTTTTCTGTGTAGCTTTGGAGCCTGTTCCTGGAACTCACTTTGTAGACCAGGCTGGCCTTGAACTCACAAAAATCCACCTGCCTCAGCCTCCGGAGTGCTGGGATTAAAGGCAAGCGCCACCACCCACCGCCCAGCTTAACTTTTTATTTTTAACAAAATTATGCTCACTTTTAATTTGGTTTGTGGGCGTGGCTATAAAATAATATCTGAGCACAGTGATGCAAACCCACAGTCCCAGCTCTTTAGGAGACTGGGTTAAAAGAACTACCAGGCCAGTATGGGCAGCACAGCGGGAGACTAGGTTCCTTTGTGAACAGCCTTAGCTGTCCTAGAACTCACTTTGTAGACCAGACTGGACTGGAACTCACAGACATCCATCTGCCTCTGCCTCCGGAGTGCTGGGACTAAAGGTGAGCGCCACAATCAGGCTTTAGATTGCCTTTTTTAAAGATTTTTTTTAAAATTATTATTTGATAATTTGAGACAGGGTCTCTTTATGTAGACCAGGCTGGCCTCGAACTCACAAAGATCCACTTACCTCTGCCTCCTGAGTTCTGGGATTAAAGGTGATTTCTTTATTTATAACTTACAAAGGTCATTTTTATTTGTATGCGTGTTTGCCTGAGTGTATGCATGCATATCTATGCATCATGTGCATGCCTGGTGTCCCAAGAAGCCTGAAGGGGGCGTCAGATCCCCTGGAAGTGGAGTTACAGATGCTTGTGAGCTGTCCACGTGAGTGCTGAGAACCAAACTTGGGTTCTGCAAGAGCAGCCAGTGCTCTTAACAGCTGAGCAGATTATGTGGGCAGATTCTCCTGAGACCAGCTAGTCAACTCTGACACGGTCTCGGTGTTCTCCTGAAGCTTCATCCTAAAACCTCTTTAGATCCCCCTGGCTGGGATTGGGGTAAATAGGAATTTGGGGCAGTGATGGCACACACCTTTGATGCCAGCACTTGGGAGGCAGAGGCAGGTGGATCTCTGTGAGTTTAAGGCCAGCCTGGTCTACAGAGTGAGTTCCAGGACAGCCAGAGCTGTTACACAGAGAAACCCTGTCTCTTGAAAACCTTGAAAAAAAGGGGGGGGGTGAGATTTGTCCTGTGGTCCTCTGCAAGTAGGCAAGGCTGACTCTGCATGATGAAGGTCCTGTTTCTAAAGGACTGGCTCTTTACTTCTAAGGAACATCATCCTGGACTTCCAGGCCTGTCAAGAGCTGCTGATGACTCTTTCTCCCTCAAGGTCACTGTAGTCTCTCAGATGTTTCCTGGTCTCAAAAATTCAGAGTCAACTAGATCTTCGATTCCAGCTCGGCAGAGTACCATTAGAACTGTCATATCTAACCATTAGAACCATCATATCTAATCACTGCCAATATCTTTTCAATATTTCCCACCCGTGATGCCCATGAGAATGAGCAAGAAACAATTCTGGAAGGGACTGTCACACTCCACTAAATGAAAATTTTTTTTCTCAGATTTATTTTTATTATTTTATGTGTGTTAGTGTTTTGCCTGCTTGTATATCTGTGCACGACATGCATGCTTTTGGTACTCCAAGGAGTTGGTAAGCCTCCATGTAGGTGCTGGGACTCAAACCTGGGTCCTTTGCAACAACAAGTGCCCTTAACCACTGAGCCAACTCTCTAGCCCCAATGACTTTCTTTTTTTAAAGAAAAGTAAGAAAGGAAAAGATTCAAATTTAACAAATTGAGCAGCGGTGTGAAACAGTGCCACGTTCTGGGAACCATGAAGGAGGAGACAGTGCCATCCATGCTTAAGGAACCATAGGGAAGAAAAGGTAAGTGTTTCCTGGGTCCATTGCAACATTGCAATTAGGCATACGAAAGAGAAATTTGGTTGGAGTGAAATTTTGAGGGAGGAAAACAATTCAGAATTATATGCTTCACCTCAGAGGCTAAGAGAAATCCAAGCTATGGAGTGTAGTAAGAAGCCTGGTATTGTAAGACTCCAAAGCTGCCAGTTCCTAGTCCTTGGCACAATCTAAATTTTCCTCAAATAAAAATAAAATGCAGGATGAGCAGGGGAGAGATAGTCACGGACAATAGCAAGACAGGATTCAACTTCCAGCTTAGGTGCACTAAACTGTAAATAGATCAAGGTTTTGCGGTTACGGGAGCTACCTGGTAGGAGTCAGCAACGCTACTTTATTGTGTGCCTTCCTTGTTGATTCTGACGAGAGTGGGCTTCTTGAATGTCCAACCGTAACTCATCAAGCAAAGAAGACAGACTTTAAGTACCATATGTATTCTTTTTAACTTCTTAAACAACCGCTCCACGTAAGTTCAAATAGACGAGTATTCTGGGGAGTGTCGATTCTGTTCAGTCTAAAGCCAACTACAACAGAAGGGGGGAAATGGACTGCACCTTTTGTATTTTCATACATTTTAATGACCGGTTTCTATTGATTGCTGTGCTTTTTTTGCAAGTTAAAGGTGTGTGTGTGTGTGTGGGGGGGAATCAGACATCACATTGCCTGTTTCCTGACAACGGAAAGTTACGTTGATTGCACCTCACAAATGATCCATACTGATATTAAGTTTACGGTGTCGGGAGGAGGAGACAAGAGGGAACTTAATTTGAATTTAGAAAGTCTCTAAATGATAATTGAATCACAAGTCTGGATTATAATTCTAGGAGCAACACTTGACTTGGTCAAAATCACTGTTAGGAAGAGATGCAATTTCTACACAGTACTTCACATTGATTAAGTAATGTGTGAAAATGAAAAAAAAGTATTTGAATCTTAATCACAGTCATTTGCATGAAATAAAAGTCTGTGTCAAGGGAATGCACATTATAATAACTCCTGGGTGTTTTGGTTGCATCAGTGAGCAAAGAAGTTGTATGCATTTTTTGTGCTGATATACAAGAATTCCTTTTATTTTTACTGTATCTTTGATTGTACAAAAATTCAGCAATATAGGATTTGGGGTGGTGAGAGACAACAGTTGATTAACTACCTCAACAATGGCTGTAATTAAAACAGATGTTTGATAACACATGCATCTGAATTAAACTAGGAACAAAAAGGGAGAACGGAGAAATAGGAATTTGGTATGAACCTCATTCTCAGCACAGCTCTCCATTAGATAGGAAAGTAATAAATTAGGGCATGAACTTCAGAAAAAATCTCTTTTCTGCATATTTCTGGGCCTACTGCTATTTGTTCAGAACTAAGCTTCGTGCCCATGTGCTGCATCTCCAAACCCTACCTGGAACTGGCCTTCCAATCTGCAGATCCTGCACGGGCACTGTTAATAGCACCCATTTCTCTCCTACTGAGTGTCTTCAAAGTCCTCAGTGCCTTTAGCCCGGCATAATGGCATACTCGGTAATCCCAGCTACTTGGGAGGCTAACACAGGGAATCGCTGGAACCCAGGAGTTCATGGCTAACCTGGGCCATATAGGCAGACCCGGAGTCCAAAAACCAAAATGAAAACAAAGTGTTCCCAGACCCTGGAGACAGACTTTCCTGCTTTGTTCACACCTAACAATTAAAATTATTTTTTAATCATCTAAAACCTCCTACTTGGGTTCCTGTAGCGTTGAGCTAGTTTTTAAAATCTTACTTTGATGCCTCTTTGAGAATAACACTATCTGAGAATGGAGATGGTATTCCTGTCACTCCTCTGATTATGAGGGAGGAAAGAATGCTGAGTGAAATGACAGTTCCCGTCCCCAAAGAGACTACTGGAAATAATAATAGCTGCTTTTGAGGTTTATAAGACTAACTATAAGGCTAGTTGAGCCTAGATTAGAACAAAGTTGGTAGGAAAAGTTCTCTGACGGAGATGAACTGTGTCTGGGACAGATGGAGAGCCCAGATCAGATGATAGTAGATACTGCAGAGTCAAAAATACAAAGAGAGTAATTAAAAACCAACAAACAGGGGCTAGAGAGATGGCTCAGAGGTTAAAAGCACTGGCTGTTCTTCCAGAGGTCCTGAGTTCAATTCCCAGCAACCACATGGTGGCTCACAACCATCTGTAATGAGATCTGGTGCCCTCTTCTGGCCTGCAGTCATACATGCTGTATACATAATAAATAAATAAATCTTTAAAAAACAAAACAAAACAAACCAGCAAAAAAAGCTCACTATCATTGTGATAACAGGAAACCATTGTGAGCCCAGCCTCCCCTTTGGGGGGAAGCGCATGGGGCAAAGTGCCGGGCATGCGGCTCAGTGGGAAAAGTGCTGCTGAGTAAGCCTGGGGACCTGAGTTCCGAAGCCCAGTGCTCGGGCAGAAGCTGGGTGCCTGTAATCCTTGTGTTAGGGAGGGAGAGGCAAGAGGATGTGGAGCTCCCTGACCAGTCAAGCAGTGAGCTACACACACACACACACACACACACACACACACACACACACACACACACACACACACACAGACCTAAAGAAGACGGTGGCTCCAATAAAATATCCAAATGAGTGTGTTGAGACTAGTGCCCCGAGTCCATTGCACACTCAAAAGTCAAGAACACTGCAGACTCTGAGCATCCCTTTCCTGACACAGCATGCCTTCTCTCAGCCCCCGGAGTTAGCTGAGATCCTTTCCAATCTGTCTTCTAGAACATCACAGACTTTCTTGCAAAGTCTGCTAAAACAAACAAGCCTTGGGTCCAGCCTCACAAAATCCTTAGTCCATGTAAGAACACACAACTTACAGACACACCTCTTCCTTTCTGCCCTTCCTCCCACCAGCCCGCTCAGGTGCTGGAATTGGCCTTCCAATCTGCAGATCCTGCACGGGCAATTCCCTCCTCATGACTTCTCTGAAATCCCCCATGTCCACAGAGCTGAATCCAGATTCCATCTCTTAGAAGTTTCCTGTGACCATCCATGCCTTAGTGTCTTTCTTGTCTCCCCCACCCACCCCACGTTACATCTATCTGCAGACAGCACATCCCACCTGAGCTCGTAATAATCTATATTCTCCTGCCCTTCTTGTGAGCTCTTATTGGTTTGTTTTGTTGACTTTTTGGATCTGTGGTTGCTTTTTTTTTTGACAGGATTTCTCTCTGCAGCCCTAGCCCTGGCTGTCCTGGAACTCACTCTGTAGACCAGCCTGGTCTTGAACTCAGAGATCTTCCTGCCTCTGCTTCCCCAGTGCTGGGATTAAAGGCGTGCGCCAACACTGTCCAGCTGTTGTTAGCTCTTAAAGACTGGGATGCTGTCTTCCCTTTGTCTCATCCCTTCTTTCTCGCCTTTATCTTTCCACAGATATGTATTCAGTACTGCCACGGTTTAAGTCTGGTTCGCCCTTCATTCACGTGCCTGTCCCTGTACCAGTGTAGACATGGTGGGTCTGCTAACAGTGGGAACCTAGAAGAGGGTAATTAGGCCATGGGATCAACTCTCCTGAGCAGACTGGTGCTGTTTCCTGTGAGTGGGTCAAGTCTAGGAAGAGTGGGTCAGTTTCTATGAGGGCTGAGGATCCTGTACCGCAGTGGGTTGAGAGCTCGCTTTCCATGCACTAAGCCATAGCTTTGACCACTAGGATCACACAAACCCAGTATGGTGGTGCATGCCAGTAAGACCAGCTCTTGGGAGGTGGATCAGAAATTCAAAGTCATCCTTGGCTACATAGTGAGTTCAAGGCTAGTCTGGGGTCTATGAGACCTGTCTTCCTGCCTTGTCAGGTGACCCCTGTACAGGAATCCCATTATTGTGATGCTGCTCACTGTTAGGACCTCACCAGAGTTGAGCAGATGTTGGTGGCATGCACTTGAGCCTCCACAACGTTAGCTGAGGAAACGCTTCTTCTTTAGACTTTACCTAGAGTCAAGGATTTTCTTAGGACAATACAAATGACTAAGATAGGTGCCTACCCTGTGCCAATTAGAGCACTTCCTAGACCTCTTTGGAGTATCTGCAGCAGGAAAACATGTGGACATTGTTTGGAGGAGTTTGTCAAGCAGCTCTCCACAAGTCTGGATATTTCCATTTAAGTCATCTGCTCCTTCCTCCCGAAATACATCTAACCCACTCTCTTTGACAGAAGCCCCAGCCTCAGCAGCCTCACAAGCCCAGTTCATTCTCTCTGAGGGGCGTGGGGAGGACAAATGGAAAGCAAACCCTGCTTGTGAAGACTTTCCTGTCTCCAGTTCTTCCTTACTTCATGTGCCCTTCATTTATTCATGGACCACAGCCTCCTTGTGATATTCCATATAACAATACATGCGTGCTACCTGTGATGGCTAGCTTCAGGTCAACTTGAGAGAAGCTAGAGTTATCTGAAAGGAGGGAACGTCAATTGAGAAAATGCCTCCATAAGATCCGGCTGCAGGACGTTTACTTAATTGGTGATGGATGGGGGTGGGTCCAACCATAGTGGGTGGTCCCATCCCTGGGCTGGTGGTCCTGGGTTCTATAAGAAAACAGGATGAACAAGCCATGATGAACACACCAGTAAGCAGAACCCTTCTATGGTCTCTGCATCAGCTCCTGTCTACAGGTTTCTGCCCTGTTTGAGTTCCTGTCCTGACTTCCTTTGATGATGAACAGTGATGTGGAAGTGTAAGCCAAATAAACTCTTACCTCCTCAACTTGCTTTTGGACATGGTGTTTCATCACATCAATGGAAACCCTAACTAAGACACCACCCAATACTCCCTAGGGTGATGGTTAATAAGATAATAGATGTAAGACTTTAAGCTTGTCTAAAGGAAGGCACACAATGCCTAAAAATGAAGTTATTAGGCAACTGATCCGGTTAAAAATGCAGGTTGCAAATGAACCTGTAAAGTGTTGAAATGAAGCCACAGCAACAGAGACTAATGTTTAATTTGCCCTAAAGGACCAAGAAGCATTTCCAGAGCTTTCTTTAATATGAATCAACTCCATCATAAATATTTTAAAGACATTTTTAAGAGGGAGAGAAGTTTTTGCTTGTAGAATAAAGATGAATTCCTTTAGCCAGGATTCAGGTCCTTGCTGTTTGCTCCCATCATAGTAGGTGTTAGCTTTTTCTCCCATGGAAATATGCCTTTACATTAAAAAATATTATTTACAATTTAGTAATAATTATTCATGTTTGTAGTAGTGTCCAGTGTGTTATTTCCAAACAGGAATACATTGTATAATAATT
This sequence comes from Peromyscus maniculatus bairdii, assembly GCF_049852395.1. Classification (NCBI taxonomy): domain Eukaryota; kingdom Metazoa; phylum Chordata; class Mammalia; order Rodentia; family Cricetidae; genus Peromyscus; species Peromyscus maniculatus. Next base: position 46,652,569 of record NC_134860.1, on the reverse strand, counting down.
TCATGAGGGTAATTTCCAAAACCCTTCTTTAAGCCACTTTGAAATATATACAATATATGTTCTTATTAGCTGTAACCACTCTACTATGTTGAGAATACCAGAATTTATGTGGCAAAATTTAATATCCTTTTATGTAGCTGGAGTTTTCCTGTGTCCACCCAGCTCCTTCAGCCCCTCAGACCCAAGTAAACACACAGAGACTTATATTATTTATAAACTGTATGGCTGTCGCAGGCTTCTTGCTATCTAGTTCTTATATCTTAAATTAACCCATTTCTATTAATCTATAAGTTGTCACGTGGCTTGTGGCTTACTGGTACTTTACATTTTGCTTCTCATGGCGGCGGCAGCTGGCAGCATCTCCTGACTCAGCCTTCCATTTCCCAGCATTCTCCTCTCTGCTTATCCCACCTATACTATACTTCCTGCCTGGCTACTGGCCAATCAGCATTTTACTTATCAATCAATCAGAGCAACACATTCACAGCATACAGAAAGATAACCCCAACAGTTCCCCTTTTCTTTTTTTCTTTTTTTTCAAAAAAGCTTTTAACTTTAACATAGTAAAATGACATATAACAAAACAATTATCAAACAAGAATTACAGTTACAATATCTAATCTATTTATAATATCTAGTGTATTTGTATTTGGCAAAATTAAAGAAGATATCCTATCTATCCTATATTTGTGAATCTAAGGTTTTATATCTGACTTATCTTTTATCATAACTAAGAAAATTATAACTATCTAGTCTTCAACTACATCAAAGACTCCAGAAGAATATAATATTACCTGAGAAATGGGAGAAGGACGCAAACAACTTTCGGGAATCTTGTTAGAGTAGACAGAGACAGCTGGCAGCCTGGACAGTCACCTTATGTTCCTTTGTAAAGTTGGGGCACCTTTCTTCAGCCCATAGGCCTAGGGTCTCCCAGTCACTTCTCTCTGTGTCCTGTAGAATGTCTGACAGTTTCCTCTGTGAAGCAGAAATCTGAAGGACCATCTTGCCTTGCAAAGTTCAGTGGTCACCTTCCTATGGGTCCTGCATGTTCAGTTGATACATTTTTTTTTCAAACAGTCCAGGCAAGAACAGTTTCTTGCCCAAATGGCTATTTTTGCCAAGAAAAAGATAAATTCCTTATGAAGTATCTTCAACACCCATCTTTTTCTTTGAAGTAAATAAGTACTGCCAGGAGCAGACATGTCTCAGTGTCCAGAAAGTCTAAATTTTTAAAACATTTTAAATGCCATATTCTGTAGGTCTTTGAAGTGTTTGAAGATTACCTACTTAATTGAATTATATCTATGCATACCTAGAAAACTTAACATGACTATAAGTTTGACTATCATAGAAGACTAATTATTAATCTGTATTTTTAATTATCCATTACAATCTAAATGAGTTACATAAACACAATACCTCAAATGAGAATAGAAATATATATACAGTATAACAAAATTAAGTTTAAACTTGTATCAATAAACTAAAATCCATAGCAATGTAAACATTTTTAAACAAGTTGTTATTATTTATCCTATCATATCTATATTATATTAAAAATTCTCAGCAAATTAGCTATGGGAAGAACATACCTCAGTTCAATAAAGGACATATAGGACCAATCCATAGCTAGCATCGTACTGAGCAGGGAGAGATCAAAATGATTACTTAACACGGATTCTAGAAATCCCAACCAGATCAACTAAGCAGGAGAAAGAATTAGAAAGCATCCAAAGCAGAACAGAAGGAGTGAAGTGTCTGCCTATACATTTGCACACAACCCATACTTGTGCCAACGTTAGCCTGGAACTTTCTGACCCGGAAGCTCTGGGAGGCAGGAACCGATTCATTATTCACAATTATATAGCCAGCACATCAAATGGTACTTGGGACAGAGTAAAGCAGAGCTCAATAAATATTTTGTTCTTTTGATTGTATGAGTTAGTCTGGCTTCTTGAGCCCTAGAAGGTAAACGGGGGCTGAAATGTGGGCACCAGCATGCCCAGTGCGTTTTCATTTGAAGACTATACTGGGAGATTATTTGACCCTGTAGGCTGGCTATGTAGCAGTCACACAATAGGTCATTGCCACTGACTGCTCAGTTCCACGGGGCTAACACGGCACAACAGTGAAGAGTCTTTGAACTCTACAGAAGGCGTAGCTGTGGGCAGTGGGCAGGAGTAGGAAGTGTGCAAGAGCTTTAGCAAAGAGCTGATGTGCACACTGGGATACCACTCTTCTGACATTTCCATAAGGATTTTATGGTGACACCTGTCTGTGATCTCAGTGCTTAGGAGGCTCAGGAAGGAGGTCAGAGAGTTCAAGGACAGCCTGGGCTAGACAGTGGGGTATTCACAACAGGGTCAGTGAGGTAGCTCAGGGCGTTAAGGAGCTTCCTGTCCAAACATGCAAGCCTGGTGACCTGAATTGTCCCCTCTTCCACATAAGAACAACAACAACAACAATAATAATAATAACCAAGGTATTTTTTAATTAAAAACAAAAAAATAATTTGGGTCATCGATGCCACTAGAGGGATGTGGTTAACAGAAACACATGCAAACTTAGAGTATACAGTAGGCAGAAAGAGAATTGGATCGTCACACCCCCCACACACACCCTAGAAATCCAAAACTAATAGACCTGTCCACGATGTTGCAGCGGCTGTAATGAGGCCCTGTGGCACAGAAGGACCTTAGCAGGAAACTCACGCTGTGAGAGAAGGTAAGGTAGCTTGTGGCCAAACTCAACCTCGGGACTTGAATTGCCAATTATGCTGAATTTAGGTTCCAAAAGAGCAATATTGGAAACTCACTCAATATAAAAATCTGATAGGAGACTTTGCCATCCAAATAGTGAATTATAGCCATGTGAATATCTCAACATTGGCCATAAGAAAAATCTTGACTTTTTTTCTTTTATAAGATCTTAATAACGGGGACAGCCTTAAGACATTTGTCTAAAACTTTCCATCTTGTCTCTATCTTTGCACCACAAAGTGGCAGCCCACAGGACACTGTGACAAGATGGAACGCTACAAGTAGTCTCATTAAAGTCAGGAACAGGACAAGGGCACTCGTTATCACCATAATTATTTAATGACTGGTCTTGAAGGGCTCACGAATGTAATTAGAGCAGAGAATGAGGGAAGAAGCATAAATATTGGGTATGAAGAAGCAGGAGTATCATTATTTGCAGATTACAGTCTTAAAAAAAATTCAAGTGAGCCAACCGGTAAAGCAGGAGAGTTCAGTAAGTTCTCTGGGTAAAGTACACACATAACAAGGTAACAACTTTCTTATTCGCTTAAAATAACTAGTTACAAAATTGAACAAGCAAAGTAGCTTCTATTTTAAAAAGAAAACAAACAAAACAAATAAAAATGTGTGCTTTGTATTAGGGAAATTTTAGATTCTATAGAAGGACATTAATAAAAGTTTGGAAAGAAAAACAGTATTTTAAAATGTCTTTACAGGGGGATGGAGAGATGGCTCAGTGGTTAAGAGCACCGGCTGTTCTTTCAGAGGACCTGGGTTCAATTCCCAGCACCCACATGGCAGCTCACAACTGTTTGTAACTCCCTTTCCAGGGGATCTGACACCTTCATACCAATACACATGAAATAAATAGATTTTTTTTTTTTAATGTCATTACAGGGGCCAGTGAGATGGTTCAGTGGCCAAGAGGCTTGCTGCCAAGTCTGAAAATCCCATGTTAGAGAAAACTGACTTACACAAGTCATCCTCTAACTTATAGACACACACACACAAACACACACACACACACACACACACACACACACACGCACGCACGCACGCACGCACGCACACGCGCACGAATGCAAAAGACTTTTTTTTTAAGTTACTGTAAAAATCTATTACCATTTCCAAAGCTGAGGCTTCACCATTCACTTCCTAGAGCCATGGAGGAGACTGAATCAGCTCAGGCACATGGTCATTGCTGTCACTAGGGAGTTTGCTCTGGCGCTTCCTCTGTCAGGTGCCCTTGGAGCTGGGGTCCCCTCCTTTCCCTTTTCTCTTAAGGGTATTCCACTTCCTGGTGCTTCCCTATCTGGACACCACCATCAGCTTCCTCATTTACCCAGCAGGTTGACAGCTCTTCCATGCTCACTGGCTGTTTCCTCCCGCTGCACTACCACAATCCCTTTTCTATTTCCCCAACAGCCTTCTGTGGTGGCTCCATGTGCAGGTGGGGTGAGCAGGTGAGGAGCAGGGTTCGAGTCAGTCCACCTGAACTCACATCCCAGACTGACCCTCTTGCCCGGATGTAACCAGGAGTATGTTGATAGATCTTTCTCCCTCTGCTTCAGACTCTTCATCTACTACTCACTGACGCTTTCAAAAAGCATACCTCCTTCGTGTTTTCTTGTGTGGACAGAGGTCGGAGGACAACCCGAGGGGCTGATGTTCTCCTTCTGCCATGTGGGTGCTGGTGAGCAGACTCCGGTCGGTCGTCAGCCATGCCGCAGATAACCACGGAGCCATCAGTCTGGTCCCTTTACGTGGTATTGAGTCACATGACGTAACTCAGAATATTCTGAGCGACAAGCGCACGGTGCACACTTTCATGCTGTTTTCCTAATGAACACTAGCCACACTGAAGCGTGCTTCTGTGTGCCAACTGGTTCTCCCTGCACGGCTTTGTCTACGGCTACACCTGTACTATGAGAAAAGACTGCTTCCTGGAGGATTGCTTGGATTTTGTCGCTAGTCGGCAAAGCAGCCTGTGCCTGTGTGAGTTTCTGTGACCAGGTCACTCAGATCCATATTAGACTAGTCTAGTGACAGACCACACCTAAGATGAGTTCGGATCCTCACTAAGCAGGTACATTTTCTGCATCTTGTTGAGCAGTTCAACATCTCTTCTTCATTTTTAAAATGGTGTGACATCTGTTGCCAGTTTTTCAGGAGGGAAACACCCTCCAGAAAGAGAATGGGATCACTTCCCTGTGTCTCCTCCCTCCCTCCCTACACCGTGCCCACCACCCCCTGGGCCCCCTGGCATCCCATGGATGGACCATCCTTGCGTGAGAAAGTGCATGCTCGTTGCTCTTGCGTTCAGCATGTCTAGATCAACAGCTTCATCTGGGACTTAGGCCCATAACGCTGGTGATGCAGAGAGCCAGGCAGTTAGTCACATCAAAGCAATTTGCTAATTGATGATGCTTCCTTGCTGTTTAATGTTTCATGTGTAAGATTAGGTGGTTGATTTAACTGGCTCATAGAGCTTGCGTTAAACCCATTAGCTATCTCTAAAGGAAATCAAATCAGACTAAATATAGACAGAGGACATTAATTATCTGGAAGACATAAAAGTATAACCTGTACAGGAGTATGAATGCAAGAGATATGTCTTAAGTAATTATTATTTCCAAACATGTTTAGGTATACAATAACATATATAAACATACATGTCAATCTACAAGAGTGTTCCATGTATGAATTATCTACCCGTGCAGACCAATTCCAATATATAAATTCAACATAAAGTTGTGGACTCAGCATGCAGTATATATGCTTTATTTTAATATGGATATATAATATCACTTAGAAGCTCAGCTACGAGTCCTGGGGTGTCTTAGTTAGGATTTCTGTTGCTATGATAAACATCGTGACCAAAAACAACTTGGAGAGGAAAGGGTTTATTCCAGTTTGCAACTGTCAGATCATAGTCCATCATCAAAGAAAGTCAGACCAGGAGCTCAAGGCAGGAACCTAGAGCAGGAACTGATATAGAGGCCATGGAGGAAGCTACTTATTAGCTTCTCATGCCTTCTCAGCCTGCTTTCTTATAGCACCCAGGACCACCACAGCCTAGGGGTGCCACTGCCCACAATGGGCTGGGCTGTCACACATCAATCTACATGCTTGTGCTACAGGCATGTGTGGTAGGGACGTTTCCACAGTTGGGGTTCCCTCTTCCCAAATGACTCATAGCTTGTGCCAAGTTGACATAAAACAGCCATATGGTACTTCGGGTTTTTTCATCAATGTCTTCATCTCCGTTGTCTTTTGTACATTTCAGCCAGAATTCTAGCTAATTTGACTCTCTTTTGCTCCAACTAGGTGCCTGACCCAAACTTTATTTCCATGAAATTCAGCTGACATTTTACTTATGTTTTGAGACATTTCAACTCAAGACAAAAGCAGTATTATTATATTTGAAAGATAAACAGTAAAATAGTAATAATAATAGGAAGAAGGAATTTGAAATTTGACAAGAAGGGTCAGAAAGACAGCTCAGCAAATAAAGGTTCTTGCTGCCAAGTCTTATGACGTGATTTTTTTTTTAAGATGTATTGATGTTTATGTGGTGTTTTGCCTGCATGTATATCTGCGTGAGGGTACCAGATCCCCTGGGAATGGAGTTTCAGACAGTTGTGAGCTGCCATGTGGGTGCTGGAATTGAATCTAGGTTCTCTGCAAGAGCAGCCAGTACTCTTAACCGCTGAGCGGTCTCTCCAGCTCCCGACGTGAATTTAATCCTAGAAGGTGCTCAGCTATTGATTTGAGGGGCTCGCCTCTGTTTCCCACTTTTTATTTTGGCAATGGCTCAGAACCACACAGACCTTCACACTATCCCTGTCCAGATGGATAGAACCTGACTACTTTAATTCACATTCCTGTGACAAAAATTAAGACTGATTCCATCCATATTGGCATTTTCAGTCAGTTCTTTTGTAAGAAATATTAATATAAGATGCCAAGCTCAGCAATACATGCCTGCAATTCTGGCACCGGGGAAGCTGAGATAGGAAGATCATGAGTTTGAAACCAGCCTGGGCTACAGAGTGAGACCCTAACCAAAAATGGTAAGAAGAAAACAGTCTTGCATAAGACAGACAAGTACATCCTCAGTGTTATCTCGTACATGTCTCCATGCTATCATGCTCCTTTCTGAGAGCTGTTTCTCAGAAGCCTCTCTTAGACGAGGCTGGACTCTGACACCAGACACTGTGATGCTCTAGACAAGGCTGGACTCTGACACTAGACACTGTGATGCTCCAATCCATTTGACTTCAGAAAATACTCAAATAAAACTAATAACTCTCCAGGCAGTGATAGTGCACACTTTTAATCCCAGCACTTGGGAAGCAGAGGCAATTGGATCTCTATGAGGCCAACCTAGTCTACAGAGCGAGTTCCAGGACAGCCAAGGGTACACGGAGAAACCTTCTTTCCAAAAACACCAAAACCAAAAAAAAAAAAAAAAAAAAAAAAAGGCAAAAACTTATAATTGCTACAATTTACTGCTCAGTCAAAAAGGTCAACTCCCCAAAGCACACTGAAGTTGTCTGTGGAGTATTACTTTCCACCAAGGGACAGGTTTTAGTTCCGTGAGCATCCTCCATTCCAAGACATCACAATATCACCAATCACCTTTTGTGTCATACCTGAAAGAGCGAATTTTGAAGACGCTAACCCCCTTCCTAAGAGTGAAATCATTTCTTAAATGCACACAGCTCTCTAACTCCCCAGTCACTTTTCTGTACCACCATTTTCCCCTCATTTCCCCTCCTTTGTATTCCATTCAAGGTCTTTTTTTTTCCCCTCCCCTTTCTCTCTTTTTTTAATTCTTCTTCTGCCTGCATCAAAGTTAGGACTTTGTGGGGGATGCTTTTGCTATCGGCATCTGTTACCTCTTTTTCTTAGGGGCTAAGGAGGAGGCTGCTGTGTGGCTGAAAAAGACTCATTCAGTTTGGAATCCCAGCCCTTTGCTTTCCTGTCACACTGTCAAGCTCAATCAGAACGCAATGAAAGTGATACAGAGGCGAGGCTTTGCTGGCGAGACTTAGAACAAAGGCGGCTGGATAGCCTGGTACAGATTTCACATCCAATTTAACTCTTTGGAAAAAGGGTTTCAGGAAATACATAGTCAAGAGTTGAAAAAATGGAGTTGGGTCTACTATAAAGGCTAAAAGTATTATCCTGGCTTAGATAAGCTACAAAGATAGGTTGATACTATTTTCTACATAAACCACATTAGCCGGCATTACACATGGAGCTTTCTTTGCTCGTTAAGTTGCAAGGAGATTTGAGAGGAATTTAGCAGCCACATAAAATGACTCTTTCATGATTCCAGCTTTCTCAGTCATTTTCGTCCTACAAGGTACATGAATAGCAAGGCCCTAAATCATGTTGTTTAACAAATCTGGTATTAGAGGGTTAGTCTCAGTTTACTTATTAAGAATTTAGTTGAGTAAAGGATTTTAGGACTCAGTCCTTTGTGTGGGTGACAATGAACAGGCCCATACTTGTATTTTGGGGGGAAATGTACTTCAGCTATGCGTGTTTTGAACTCTGCTGCTGGGCCCATAACTAATGTTTTGCATTGAATATATTTTTCCATGGGAACTAACTGTAAACTGTAAAGAAGAGAAACTTCACTGAGAACACAGATCCAGGTTGACTTCAGCGGCCTCCGCCATGACTTCCTTTCTGAAGCTCAGTTTTCGGTTTTCCTTGATCTCACAAGAGACTTGACTTAAATTCTCTGACTTTTGCAAACTTGGGTCATACCAAGAAAGAAGTGTTGTTAGATTAGTGATAGCATTCTGAAGAATGATGACACCCTGTTCACCTGATGAATTAGAAACATACCAGAATCAAGTTCCCACCATATGTACCAACAGTGAGTGTTGCACATTCTATACGGCAGCAGGAACACTAACAATTGTGTGGGAAATGCCACACCCTTTCAGTGAACTATTTCTATAAAGTGTTCTTTAAGACTGTCGGAGTCAAACATATTATCAAAACTGCTAGTTTTCTATGTAGGCAACAGCAGTTTTTTTTTTTTTCATATTTATGACCCTTATGCTACTGAAACCAGGACACATTTAAGTACATTATATATCTTTATATATGAAATTTTTGTGTATCCAGTGAGTTAGTTGTAAATTAATGAGACTAAAGTTAGTTTACAAACACAGTTGGGCTTAAGGGAAGTACATTTCAGATAGCTGGTACTGGATCGTCATATTTAAGAAGATATCTCTT